>NC_140990.1:133828009-134127023 GCF_052327205.1 Somniosus microcephalus | reverse complement strand
CTCTCTCTAACACTCTCAATCTCTCTCTCTCTCGCACTCCCAATCTCTCTCTCTCACTCGCGATCTCTCTCCCTCACACTCCCAATCTCTCTCTCTCTCACACTCCCAATCTCTCTCTCTCTCACACTCCCAATCTTTCTCACTCTCGCACTCCAAATCTCTCTCTCACACTCCCAAAATCTCTCTCTCACACTCCCAGTCTCTCTCTCTCTCTCTCACTTCCAGTCACTCTCTCTCTCTCTCGCACTCCCAATCTCTCTCTCTCGCACTCCCAATCTCTCTCGCACTCCCAATCTCTCTCACACTCCCAATCTCTCTCTCTCTCACACTCCCGATCTCTCACTCTCTCTAACACTCTCAATCTCTCTCTCTCTCGCACTCCCAATCTCTCTCTCTCACTCGCGATCTCTCTCCCTCACACTCCCAATCTTCTCACTCTCGCACTCCAAATCCCTCTCTCACACTCCCAATCTCTCTCTCTCTCACACTCCAATTTCTCTCTCTCTCACACTCCCAATCTCTCTCTCTTACACTCCCAATCTCTCTCCCTTTCACACTCACAATCTCTCTCTCTCTCACACTCCCAATTTCTATCTCTCTCTCACTCCCAGTGTCTCTCTCTCTCTCACACTCCCAGTCTCTCTCTCTCACACTCCCAATCTCTCTCTCTCTCACACTCCCAAACTCTCTCTCACACTCCCAATCTCTCTCTCTCTCATACTCCCAGCCTCTCACTCTCACACTCCCAGTCTCTTCTCTCATACTCCATCTCTCTCTCTCTCTCCTCCATCTCTCTCTCTCTCTTACACTCCCAGTCTCTCTCTCTCACACTCCCAATTTCTCTCTCCCTCACACTCCCAATCTCTCTCTCACACTCAAAATCTCTCTCTCTCACACTCACAATCTCTCTCTCTCACACAGTCCCAGTCTCTCTCTCTCACACACTCCCAGTCTCTCTCTCTCACACTCCCAGTCTCTCTCTCTCACACTCCCAATCTCTCTCTCTCACACTCCCAATCTCTTTCTCTCACTCCCAATCTCTCTCTCTCTCTCGCTCCCAATCTCTCTCTCTCTCATACTCCCAATATCTCTCTCTCTCGCACTCCCAATCTCTCTCTCTCACACTCCCAATCTCTATCTCTCTCTCTCTCCCAATCTCTCTCTCTCTCATACTCCCAATATCTCTCTCTCTCGCACTCCCAATCTCTCTCTATCTCACACTCCCAATCACTCTCTCTCTCACACTCCCAATCTCTCTCTCTCTCACACTCCCAATTTCTCTCCCTCTCACACTTCCAAACTCTCTCTCTCTCACAGTCCCAATCTCTCTCTCTCTCACACTCCCAATCTCTCTCTCTCACACTTTCAATCTCTCTCTCTCACACTCCCAGTCTCTCTCTCTCACACACTCCCAGTCTGTCTCTCTCTCACAATCCCAATCTCCCTCTCTCTCACACTCCCAATCTCTCCCTCTCTCACACTCCCAATCTCTCTCTCTCTCACACTCCCAATCTCTCTCTTCTCACACTCCCAATCTCTCTCTCTCTCACACTCCCAATCTCTCTCTCTCACACTTCCAATCTCTCTCTCTCTCACACTCCCAATCTCTCTCTCTCACACTCCCAATCTCTCTCTCTCTCACACTCCCAATCTCTCTCTCTCTAACACTCCCAATCTCTCTCTCTCACACTCCCAATCTCTCTCTCTCACACTCCCAATCTCTTTCTCTCTCACACTCCAATCTATCTCTCTCACAACCTCCCAATCTCTCTCTCACACTCCCAATCTCTCTCTCTCTCACACTCCCAATCTCTCCCTCTCACACTCCCAATTTCTCTCTCTCTCACACTCCCAATCTCTCTCTTTTACACTCCCAATCTCTCTCTCTCTCTCACTCCCAATCTCTCTCTCTCTCACACTCCCTCTCTCTCACACTCCCTCTCTCTCTCTCTCTCACACTCCCAATTTCTCCATCTCACACTCCCAATCTCTCTCTCTCACACTCGCAATCTCTCTCTCTCTCTCACTCCCAATCTCTCTCTCTCTCACACTCCCAGTCTCTCTCTCTCACTCCCAGTCTCTCTCTCTCTCTCACACTCCCAGTCTCTCTCTCTCACACTCCCAATCTCTTTCTCTCTCACACTCCCAATCTCTCTCTCTCTCACACTCCCAATCTCTCTCTCTCACACTCCCCGTCTCTCTCTCTCTCTCTCACTCCCAATCTCTCTCTCTCTCACACTCCCAATCTCTCTCTCTCTCACACTCCCAATCTCTCTCTCTCTCACACTCCCAGTCTCTCTCTCTCACACACTCCCAGTCTCTCTCTCTCACACACTCCCAGTCTCTCTCTCTCACACTCCCAATCTCTATCTCTCTCACACTCCCAATCTCTCTCTCTCTCACACTCCCAGTCTCTCTCTCTCTCACACACTCCCAGTCTCTCTCTCTCTCGCACTCCCAATCTCTCTCTCTCGCACTCCCAATCTCTCTCTCTCGCACTCCCAATCTCTCTCTCTCACACTTCCAATCTCTCTCTCTCTCACACTCCCAATCTCTCTCTCTCACACACTCCCAATCTCTCTCTCTCTCACACTCCCAATCTCTCTCTCTCTCTCACTCCCAGTCTCTCTCTCTCTCTCAATCCCAGTCTCTCTCTCTCTCTCACTCCCAATCTCTCTCTCTCACACTCCCAATCTCTCTCTCTCTCACACTCCCAATCTCTCTCTCTCTCCCACTCCCAGTCTCTCTCTCTCTCTCATTCCAATCTCTCTCTCTCTCACACTCCCAATCTCTCTCTCTCTCACACTCCCAGTCTCTCTCTCTCTCTCACACTCCCAAACTCTCTCCCTCTCACACTCCCAATCGCTCTCCCTCTAACACTCCCAATCGCTCTCTCACACTCCCAGTCTCTCTCACTCTCACACTCCCAATCGCTCTCTCACACTCCCAGTTTCTCTCTCTCACACACTCCCGATCTCTCACTCTCTCTAACACTCTCAATCTCTCTCTCTCTCGCACTCCCAATCTCTCTCTCTCACTCGCGATCTCTCTCCCTCACACTCCCAATCTCTCTCTCTCTCACACTCCCAATCTCTCTCTCTCTCACACTCCCAATCTTTCTCACTCTCGCACTCCAAATCTCTCTCTCACACTCCCAAAATCTCTCTCTCACACTCCCAGTCTCTCTGTCTCTCTCTCACTTCCAGTCACTCTCTCTCTCGCACTCCCAATCTCTCTCTCTCGCACTCTCCAATCTCTCTCGCACTCCCAATCTCTCTCACACTCCCAATCTCTCTCTCTCTCACACTCCCGATCTCTCACTCTCTCTAACACTCTCAATCTCTCTCTCTCTCGCACTCCCAATCTCTCTCTCTCACTCGCGATCTCTCTCCCTCACACTCCCAATCTTTCTCACTCTCGCACTCCAAATCTCTCTCTCACACTCCCAATCTCTCTCTCTCTCACACTCCCAATTTCTCTCTCTCTCACACTCCCAATCTCTCTCTCTTACACACCCAATCTCTCTCCCTTTCACACTCACAATCTCTCTCTCTCTCACACTCCCAATTTCTATCTCTCTCTCACTCCCAGTGTCTCTCTCTCTCTCACACTCCCAGTCTCTCTCTCTCACACTCCCAATCTCTCGCTCTCTCACACTCCCAAACTCTCTCTCACACTCCCAATCTCTCTCTCACATACTCCCAGCCTCTCACTCTCACACTCCCAGTCTCTTTCTCTCATACTCCCAGTCTCTCTCTCTCTCACTCCCAGTCTCTCTCTCTCTCTCTTACACTCCCAGTCTCTCTCTCTCACTCGCAATCTCTCTCCCTCACACTCCCAATATCTCTCTCTCTCGCACTCCCAATCTCTCTCTCTCTCACACTCCCAATCTCTATCTCTCTCTCTCTCCCAATCTCTCTCTCTCTCATACTCCCAATATCTCTCTCTCTCGCACTCCCAATCTCTCTCTATCTCACACTCCCAATCACTCTCTCTCTCACACTCCCAATCTCTCTCTCTCTCACACTCCCAATTTCTCTCCCTCTCACACTTCCAAACTCTCTCTCTCTCACATTCCCATCTCTCTCTCTCTCACACTCCCAATCTCTCTCTCTCACACTTTCAATCTCTCTCTCTCACACTCCCAGTCTCTCTCTCTCACACACTCCCAGTCTGTCTCTCTCTCACAATCCCAATCTCCCTCTCTCTCACACTCCCAATCTCTCCCTCTCTCACACTCCCAATCTCTCTCTCTCTCACACTCCCAATCTCTCTCTTCTCACACTCCCAATCTCTCTCTCTCTCACACTCCCAATCTCTCTCTCTCACACTTGCAATCTCTCTCTCTCTCACACTCCCAATCTCTCTCTCTCACACTCCCAATCTCTCTCTCTCTCACACTCCCAATCTCTCTCTCTCTAACACTCCCAATCTCTCTCTCTCACACTCCCAATCTCTCTCTCTCACACTCCCAATCTCTTTCTCTCTCACACTCCCAATCTATCTCTCTCACAACCTCCCAATCTCTCTCTCACACTCCCAATCTCTCTCTCTCTCACACTCCCAATCTCTCTCTCTCTCACACTCCCAATCTCTCTCTCTCACACTCCCAATCTCTCTCTCTCTCACACTCCCAATCTCTCTCTCTCTCTCACTCCCAATCTCTCTCTCTCTCACACTCCCTCTCTCTCACACTCCCTCTCTCTCTCTCTCTCACACTCCCAATTTCTCCATCTCACACTCCCAATCTCTCTCTCTCACACTCGCAATCTCTCTCTCTCTCTCACTCCCAATCTCTCTCTCTCTCACACTCCCAGTCTCTCTCTCTCACTCCCAGTCTCTCTCTCTCTCACACACTCCCAGTCTCTCTCTCTCACACTCCCAATCTCTTTCTCTCTCACACTCCCAATCTCTCTCTCTCACACTCCCCTTCTCTCTCTCTCTCTCTCACTCCCAATCTCTCTCTCTCTTACACTCCCAATCTCTCTCTCTCTCACACTCCCAATCTCTCTCTCTCTCACACTCCCAATCTCTCTCTCTCACACTCCCAGTCTCTCTCTCTCTCACACTCCCAATCTCTCTCTCTCACACACTCCCAATCTCTCTCTCTCTCACACTCCCAATTTCTCTCTCTCTCTCACTCCCAGTCTCTCTCTCTCTCTCAATCCCAGTCTCTCTCTCTCTCTCACTCCCAATCTCTCTCTCTCACACTCCCAATCTCTCTCTCTCCCCCACTCCCAGTCTCTCTCTCTCTCTCATTCCAATCTCTCTCTCTCTGACAATCCCAATCTCTCTCTCTCTCACACTCCCAGTCTCTTCTCTCTCTCACACTCCCAAACTCTCTCCCTCTCACACTCCCAATCTCTCTCCCTCTCACACTCCCAATCGCTCTCTCACACTCCCAGTTTCTCTCTCTCACACACTCCCGATCTCTCACTCTCTCTAACACTCTCAATCTCTCTCTCTCTCGCACTCCCAATCTCTCTCTCTCACTCGCGATCTCTCTCCCTCACACTCCCAATCTCTCTCTCTCTCACACTCCCAATCTCTCTCTCTCTCACACTCCCAATCTTTCTCACTCTCGCACTCCAAATCTCTCTCTCACACTCCCAAAATCTCTCTCTCACACTCCCAGTCTCTCTCTCTCTCTCTCACTTCCAGTCACTCTCTCTCTCGCACTCCCAATCTCTCTCTCTCGCACTCCCAATCTCTCTCGCACTCCCAATCTCTCTCACACTCCCAATCTCTCTCTCTCTCACACTCCCGATCTCTCACTCTCTCTAACACTCTCAATCTCTCTCTCTCTCGCACTCCCAATCTCTCTCTCTCACTCGCGATCTCTCTCCCTCACACTCCCAATCTTTCTCACTCTCGCACTCCAAATCCCTCTCTCACACTCCCAATCTCTCTCTCTCTCACACTCCCAATTTCTCTCTCTCTCACACTCCCAATCTCTCTCTCTTACACTCCCAATCTCTCTCCCTTTCACACTCACAATCTCTCTCTCTCTCACACTCCCAATTTCTATCTCTCTCTCACTCCCAGTGTCTCTCTCTCTCTCACACTCCCAGTCTCTCTCTCTCACACTCCCAATCTCTCTCTCTCTCACACTCCCAAACTCTCTCTCACACTCCCAATCTCTCTCTCTCACATACTCCCAGCCTCTCACTCTCACACTCCCAGTCTCTTTCTCTCATACTCCCAGTCTCTCTCTCTCTCACTCCCAGTCTCTCTCTCTCTCTCTTACACTCCCAGTCTCTCTCTCTCACACTCCCAATTTCTCTCTCCCTCACACTCCCAATCTCTCTCTCACACTCAAAATCTCTCTCTCTCACACTCACAATCTCTCTCTCTCACACAGTCCCAGTCTCTCTCTCTCACACACTCCCAGTCTCTCTCTCTCACACTCCCAGTCTCTCTCTCTCACACTCCCAATCTCTCTCTCTCACACTCCCAATCTCTTTCTCTCACTCCCAATCTCTCTCTCTCTCTCGCTCCCAATCTCTCTCTCTCTCATACTCCCAATATCTCTCTCTCTCGCACTCCCAATCTCTCTCTCTCTCACACTCCCAATCTCTATCTCTCTCTCTCTCCCAATCTCTCTCTCTCTCATACTCCCAATATCTCTCTCTCTCGCACTCCCAATCTCTCTCTATCTCACACTCCCAATCACTCTCTCTCTCACACTCCCAATCTCTCTCTCTCTCACACTCCCAATTTCTCTCCCTCTCACACTTCCAAACTCTCTCTCTCTCACAGTCCCAATCTCTCTCTCTCTCACACTCCCAATCTCTCTCTCTCACACTTTCAATCTCTCTCTCTCACACTCCCAGTCTCTCTCTCTCACACACTCCCAGTCTGTCTCTCTCTCACAATCCCAATCTCCCTCTCTCTCACACTCCCAATCTCTCCCTCTCTCACACTCCCAATCTCTCTCTCTCTCACACTCCCAATCTCTCTCTTCTCACACTCCCAATCTCTCTCTCTCTCACACTCCCAATCTCTCTCTCTCACACTTCCAATCTCTCTCTCTCTCACACTCCCAATCTCTCTCTCTCACACTCCCAATCTCTCTCTCTCTCACACTCCCAATCTCTCTCTCTCTAACACTCCCAATCTCTCTCTCTCACACTCCCAATCTCTCTCTCTCACACTCCCAATCTCTTTCTCTCTCACACTCCCAATCTATCTCTCTCACAACCTCCCAATCTCTCTCTCACACTCCCAATCTCTCTCTCTCTCACACTCCCAATCTCTCCCTCTCACACTCCCAATTTCTCTCTCTCTCACACTCCCAATCTCTCTCTTTTACACTCCCAATCTCTCTCTCTCTCTCACTCCCAATCTCTCTCTCTCTCACACTCCCTCTCTCTCACACTCCCTCTCTCTCTCTCTCTCACACTCCCAATTTCTCCATCTCACACTCCCAATCTCTCTCTCTCACACTCGCAATCTCTCTCTCTCTCTCACTCCCAATCTCTCTCTCTCTCACACTCCCAGTCTCTCTCTCTCACTCCCAGTCTCTCTCTCTCTCTCACACTCCCAGTCTCTCTCTCTCACACTCCCAATCTCTTTCTCTCTCACACTCCCAATCTCTCTCTCTCTCACACTCCCAATCTCTCTCTCTCACACTCCCCGTCTCTCTCTCTCTCTCTCACTCCCAATCTCTCTCTCTCTCACACTCCCAATCTCTCTCTCTCTCACACTCCCAATCTCTCTCTCTCTCACACTCCCAGTCTCTCTCTCTCACACACTCCCAGTCTCTCTCTCTCACACACTCCCAGTCTCTCTCTCTCACACTCCCAATCTCTATCTCTCTCACACTCCCAATCTCTCTCTCTCTCACACTCCCAGTCTCTCTCTCTCTCACACACTCCCAGTCTCTCTCTCTCTCGCACTCCCAATCTCTCTCTCTCGCACTCCCAATCTCTCTCTCTCGCACTCCCAATCTCTCTCTCTCACACTTCCAATCTCTCTCTCTCTCACACTCCCAATCTCTCTCTCTCACACACTCCCAATCTCTCTCTCTCTCACACTCCCAATCTCTCTCTCTCTCTCACTCCCAGTCTCTCTCTCTCTCTCAATCCCAGTCTCTCTCTCTCTCTCACTCCCAATCTCTCTCTCTCACACTCCCAATCTCTCTCTCTCTCACACTCCCAATCTCTCTCTCTCTCCCACTCCCAGTCTCTCTCTCTCTCTCATTCCAATCTCTCTCTCTCTCACACTCCCAATCTCTCTCTCTCTCACACTCCCAGTCTCTCTCTCTCTCTCACACTCCCAAACTCTCTCCCTCTCACACTCCCAATCGCTCTCCCTCTAACACTCCCAATCGCTCTCTCACACTCCCAGTCTCTCTCACTCTCACACTCCCAATCGCTCTCTCACACTCCCAGTTTCTCTCTCTCACACACTCCCGATCTCTCACTCTCTCTAACACTCTCAATCTCTCTCTCTCTCGCACTCCCAATCTCTCTCTCTCACTCGCGATCTCTCTCCCTCACACTCCCAATCTCTCTCTCTCTCACACTCCCAATCTCTCTCTCTCTCACACTCCCAATCTTTCTCACTCTCGCACTCCAAATCTCTCTCTCACACTCCCAAAATCTCTCTCTCACACTCCCAGTCTCTCTGTCTCTCTCTCACTTCCAGTCACTCTCTCTCTCGCACTCCCAATCTCTCTCTCTCGCACTCCCAATCTCTCTCGCACTCCCAATCTCTCTCACACTCCCAATCTCTCTCTCTCTCACACTCCCGATCTCTCACTCTCTCTAACACTCTCAATCTCTCTCTCTCTCGCACTCCCAATCTCTCTCTCTCACTCGCGATCTCTCTCCCTCACACTCCCAATCTTTCTCACTCTCGCACTCCAAATCTCTCTCTCACACTCCCAATCTCTCTCTCTCTCACACTCCCAATTTCTCTCTCTCTCACACTCCCAATCTCTCTCTCTTACACACCCAATCTCTCTCCCTTTCACACTCACAATCTCTCTCTCTCTCACACTCCCAATTTCTATCTCTCTCTCACTCCCAGTGTCTCTCTCTCTCTCACACTCCCAGTCTCTCTCTCTCACACTCCCAATCTCTCGCTCTCTCACACTCCCAAACTCTCTCTCACACTCCCAATCTCTCTCTCTCACATACTCCCAGCCTCTCACTCTCACACTCCCAGTCTCTTTCTCTCATACTCCCAGTCTCTCTCTCTCTCACTCCCAGTCTCTCTCTCTCTCTCTTACACTCCCAGTCTCTCTCTCTCACTCGCAATCTCTCTCCCTCACACTCCCAATATCTCTCTCTCTCGCACTCCCAATCTCTCTCTCTCTCACACTCCCAATCTCTATCTCTCTCTCTCTCCCAATCTCTCTCTCTCTCATACTCCCAATATCTCTCTCTCTCGCACTCCCAATCTCTCTCTATCTCACACTCCCAATCACTCTCTCTCTCACACTCCCAATCTCTCTCTCTCTCACACTCCCAATTTCTCTCCCTCTCACACTTCCAAACTCTCTCTCTCTCACATTCCCATCTCTCTCTCTCTCACACTCCCAATCTCTCTCTCTCACACTTTCAATCTCTCTCTCTCACACTCCCAGTCTCTCTCTCTCACACACTCCCAGTCTGTCTCTCTCTCACAATCCCAATCTCCCTCTCTCTCACACTCCCAATCTCTCCCTCTCTCACACTCCCAATCTCTCTCTCTCTCACACTCCCAATCTCTCTCTTCTCACACTCCCAATCTCTCTCTCTCTCACACTCCCAATCTCTCTCTCTCACACTTCCAATCTCTCTCTCTCTCACACTCCCAATCTCTCTCTCTCACACCCCCAATCTCTCTCTCTCTCACACTCCCAATCTCTCTCTCTCTAACACTCCCAATCTCTCTCTCTCACACTCCCAATCTCTCTCTCTCACACTCCCAATCTCTTTCTCTCTCACACTCCCAATCTATCTCTCTCACAACCTCCCAATCTCTCTCTCACACTCCCAATCTCTCTCTCTCTCACACTCCCAATCTCTCTCTCTCTCACACTCCCAATCTCTCTCTCTCACACTCCCAATCTCTCTCTCTCTCACACTCCCAATCTCTCTCTCTCTCTCACTCCCAATCTCTCTCTCTCTCACACTCCCTCTCTCTCACACTCCCTCTCTCTCTCTCTCTCACACTCCCAATTTCTCCATCTCACACTCCCAATCTCTCTCTCTCACACTCGCAATCTCTCTCTCTCTCTCACTCCCAATCTCTCTCTCTCTCAAACTCCCAGTCTCTCTCTCTCACTCCCAGTCTCTCTCTCTCTCACACACTCCCAGTCTCTCTCTCTCACACTCCCAATCTCTTTCTCTCTCACACTCCCAATCTCTCTCTCTCTCACACTCCCAATCTCTCTCTCTCACACTCCCCGTCTCTCTCTCTCTCTCTCACTCCCAATCTCTCTCTCTCTCACACTCCCAATCTCTCTCTCTCTCACACTCCCAATCTCTCTCTCTCTCACACTCCCAGTCTCTCTCTCTCACACACTCCCAGTCTCTCTCTCTCACACACTCCCAGTCTCTCTCTCTCACACTCCCAATCTCTATCTCTCTCACACTCCCAATCTCTCTCTCTCTCACACTCCCAGTCTCTCTCTCTCTCACACACTCCCAGTCTCTCTCTCTCTCGCACTCCCAATCTCTCTCTCTCGCACTCCCAATCTCTCTCTCTCGCACTCCCAATCTCTCTCTCTCTCACACTCCCAATCTCTCTCTCTCACACACTCCCAATCTCTCTCTCTCTCACACTCCCAATCTCTCTCTCTCTCTCACTCCCAGTCTCTCTCTCTCTCTCAATCCCAGTCTCTCTCTCTCTCTCACTCCCAATCTCTCTCTCTCACACTCCCAATCTCTCTCTCTCTCACACTCCCAATCTCTCTCTCTCTCCCACTCCCAGTCTCTCTCTCTCTCTCATTCCAATCTCTCTCTCTCACACTCCCAATCTCTCTCTCTCTCACACTCCCAGTCTCTCTCTCTCTCTCACACTCCCAAACTCTCTCCCTCTCACACTCCCAATCGCTCTCCCTCTAACACTCCCAATCGCTCTCTCACACTCCCAGTCTCTCTCCCTCTCACACTCCCAATCGCTCTCTCACACTCCCAGTTTCTCTCTCTCACACACTCCCGATCTCTCACTCTCTCTAACACTCTCAATCTCTCTCTCTCTCGCACTCCCAATCTCTCTCTCCCACTCGCGATCTCTCTCCCTCAGACTCCCAATCTCTCTCTCTCTCACACTCCCAATCTCTCTCTCTCTCACACTCCCAATCTTTCTCACTCTCGCACTCCAAATCTCTCTCTCACACTCCCAAAATCTCTCTCTCACACTCCCAGTCTCTCTCTCTCTCTCTCACTTCCAGTCACTCTCTCTCTCGCACTCCCAATCTCTCTCTCTCGCACTCCCAATCTCTCTCGCACTCCCAATCTCTCTCACACTCCCAATCTCTCTCTCTCTCACACTCCCGATCTCTCACTCTCTCTAACACTCTCAATCTCTCTCTCTCTCGCACTCCCAATCTCTCTCTCTCACTCGCGATCTCTCTCCCTCACACTCCCAATCTTTCTCACTCTCGCACTCCAAATCTCTCTCTCACACTCCCAATCTCTCTCTCTCTCACACTCCCAATTTCTCTCTCTCTCACACTCCCAATCTCTCTCTCTTACACTCCCAATCTCTCTCCCTTTCACACTCACAATCTCTCTCTCTCTCACACTCCCAATTTCTATCTCTCTCTCACTCCCAGTGTCTCTCTCTCTCTCACACTCCCAGTCTCTCTCTCTCACACTCCCAATCTCTCGCTTTCTCACACTCCCAAACTCTCTCTCACACTCCCAATCTCTCTCTCTCACATACTCCCAGCCTCTCACTCTCACACTCCCAGTCTCTTTCTCTCATACTCCCAGTCTCTCTCTCTCTCACTCCCAGTCTCTCTCTCTCTCTCTTACACTCCCAGTCTCTCTCTCTCACACTCCCAATTTCTCTCTCCCTCACACTCCCAATCTCTCTCTCACACTCCAAATCTCTCTCTCTCACACTCACAATCTCTCTCTCTCACACAGTCCCAGTCTCTCTCTCTCACACACTCCCAGTCTCTCTCTCTCACACTCCCAGTCTCTCTCTCTCTCACTCCCAGTCTCTCTCTCTCTCTCTTACACTCCCAGTCTCTCTCTCTCACACTCCCAATTTCTCTCTCCCTCACACTCCCAATCTCTCTCTCACACTCCAAATCTCTCTCTCTCACACTCACAATCTCTCTCTCTCACACAGTCCCAGTCTCTCTCTCTCTCACACTCCCAGTCTCTCTCTCTCACACTCCCAATCTCTCTCTCTCACACTCCCAATCTCTCTCTCTCTCTCTCCCAATCTCTCTCTCTCTCTCTCTCCCAATCTCTCTCTCATACTCCCAATATCTCTCTCTCTCACACTCCCAATCTCTCTCTCTCTCACACTCCCAATCACTCTCTCTCTCACACTCCCAATCTCTCTCTCTCTCACACTCCCAATTTCTCTCCCTCTCACACTTCCAAACTCTCTCTCTCTCACAGTCCCAATCTCTCTCTCTCTCACACTCCCAATCTCTCTCTCTCACACTTTCAATTTCTCTCTCTCACACTCCCAGTCTCTCTCTCTCACACACTCCCAGTCTCTCTCTCTCTCGCAATCCCAATCTCCCTCTCTCTCACACTCCCAATCTCTCCCTCTCTCACACTCCCAATCTCTCTCTCTCTCAAACTCCCAATCTCTCTCTCTCTCTCACTCCCAGTCTCTCTCTCTCTCACACTCCCAATCTCTCTCTCTCACACTTCCAATCTCTCTCTCTCTCAGACTCCCAATCTCTCTCTCTCACACTCCCAATCTCTCTCTCTCTCACACTCGCAATCTCTCTCTCTCTAACACTCCCAGTCTCTCTTTCTCACACTCCCAATCTCTCTCTCTCTCACACTCCCAATCTCTCTCTCTCTCACACTCCCAATCTATCTCTCTCACACCCTCCCAATCTCTCTCTCACACTCCCAATCTCTCTCTCTCTCACACTCCCAATCTATCTCTCTCTCACACTCCCAATCTCTCTCTCTCACACTCCCAATCTCTCTCTCTCTCGCACTCCCAATCTCTCTCTCTCTCACACTCCCAATCTCTCTCTCTCACACTCCCAATTTCTCTCTCTCACACTCCCAATCTCTCTCTCTCACTCTCGCAATCTCTCTCTCTCTCTCACTTCCAAACTCTCTCTCTCTCACACTCCCAGTCTCTCTCTCTCACACTCCCAATCTCTTTCTCTCTCACACTCCCAATCTCTCTCTCACACTCCCAATCTCTCTCTCTCACACTCCCCGTCTCTCTCTCTCTCTCTCACTCCCAATCTCTCTCTCTCTTACACTCCCAATCTCTCTCTCTCTCACACTCCCAATCTCTCTCTCTCTCACACTCCCAATCTCTCTCTCTCACACTCCCAGTCTCTCTCTCTCACACACTCCCAGTCTCTCTCTCTCACACTCCCAATCTCTATCTCTCTCGCACTCCCAATCTCTATCTCTCTCACACTCCCAATCTCTCTCTCTCTCTCACACTCCCAGTCTCTCTCTCTCTCACACACTCCCAGTCTCTCTCTCTCTCGCACTCCCAATCTCTCTCTCTCGCACTCCCAATCTCTCTCTCTCGCACTCCCAATCTCTCTCTCTCGCACTCCCAATCTCTCTCTCTCTCACACTCGCAATCTCTCTCTCTCTGTCACAATCCCAATCTCTCTCTCTCTCACACTCCCAATCTCTCTCTCTCACACTCCCAATCTCTCTCTCTCTCACACCCAATCTCCCTCTCTCACACTCCCAATCTCTCTCTCTCTCACACTCCCAATCTCTCTCTCACTCACACTCCCAATCTCTCTCTCTCTCTCACTCACAATCTCTCTCTTTCTCACACTCCCAATCTCTCTCTCTCTCTCACTCCCAATCTCTCTCTCTCTCCTTCCTTCTCTCCCTCTCTCCTTCCCTCTCTCTCTCTGTCTCTCTCTCCTTCCCTCTCTCTCTCTCCTTCACTCTCTCTGTCTCCTTCCCTCTCTCTCTCTCCTTCCATCTCTCTCTCTTTCGTTCCATCTCTCTCTCTCTCTCTCCTTCCCTCTCTCTCTCTCTCTCCTTCCCTCTCTCTCTCTCCTTCCCCCTCTCTCTCTCTCTCCTTCTCTCTCTCTCCTTCCCTCTCTCTCTTCCCCCCAGTCGCTCCCTCTCTCTCTTCCAACAGCAACATGCCCTCAAAAAAGCTTCGGCACCACCGGGCTCCCCCAGCCAGTTAACTATAAATAAGTTTAAAAAAATATTTTATATAATTAATCTGATTTTTGAAAAAAATGACATTTAAGAAGTAGGGTCTAAAACTAAACTTACCTTACTGTAAATTCTTTAAAAATAATAAACCTGTGGAAAAAAAAATTCTAAATTGTACTAAAAGACAACTTACCTGTAAAACTAAGTACTTAAGTTTGTTTTTTCCACGCGGATAAACCAGTGGCATTTACACTCGGGCAACTCTGAAAAAAAAAAGGAATTTCAGCGCGCACGCGCTGCATCACAAGTCGCACACGTTCTGCCTCTTAACCCCTTGGGTCAGAGGACAGGAAATGCGGTTTTCAGCGCATTCGCTGTGCATGCTGAAAACTGGCAATTCCACCGGGCACACGCGTGAGTACCCCATCCGTACTCACGCATTGTGACAGGAATTACTGGGCCATTGTGAGGAGCTGTGGTCCATGGACAAATCCCTGCGGTACCCCACTAGTCACTGCCTGCCACTCAGAAAAAGACCCGTTTATTCCAACTCTTTGCTTTCTGTCTGCCAACCAGTTCTCTATCTATGTCAATGCCTTGCCCCAATCCCATGTGCCTTAACTTTACATGCTAATCTCTTATGCGGGACCTTATCGAAAGCCTTTTGAAATTCCAAATACACCACATCCACTGGTTCTCCCTTATCTATTTTACCAGTTACATCCTCAAAAAATTCCAGTAGATTAGTCAATCACGATTTACCTTTTGCAAATCCATGTTGACTTTATCCGAACCTGTCACTGTTTTCCAAATGCTCTGCTATTACATCTTTTATAATGGACTCTAGCATTTTACCCACTACCGATGTCAGGCTTACTACCGGTCTGTAATTCCCCATTTTCTTTCTACCACCTTATTTGAATAGTGGGGTAACATTAGCTACCCTCCACTCCATGGGTACTGTTCCAGATTCCATCGAATGTTGGAAGATGATCAGCAATGCATCTACTATTTCTAGGGCCACTTCCTTAAGTACCCTAGGATAGAGATTATCATGCCCTGGGGATTTATCAGCCTTCAATCCCATCAATTTCCCTAACACCATTTCCCTACAAATACTGATTTTTTTCAGTTCCTCACTTTCAACAGAACCTATGTTCCCCGACATCTCTGGGAGGTTATTTGTGTCCTCCTTTCTGAAGACAGAACCAAAATATGTATTTAATTGGCCTGCCATTTCTTGTTCCCCATTATGAATTCCCCTGATTCTGACTGTAAGGGACCTACGCTTGACTTCACCAATCGTTTTCTCTTCACATATCTATCAAAGCTTTTACAGTCAGTTTTTATGTTCCCTGCAAGCTTACTCTCATAACCATGTGTGCTACCTTCATTATGTTTATATCGCAATCTAAGGTGCGCCTGCTTCTGCTCCCGGCACCTCCCTCTACACTGAACTACGATTGGTCTCATGGCTCAGTTCTGAGGAAAGGTAGTCGAACTGAACCATTAACTTTATCTTTAAATCTCCACCGATGCTGCCTGACTTGCTGACTTTTTGATTTCATGGCTTGATGGTGATAATGGAGTGAGGGATGTGTCAGGCCATTAGATTACAGATTGTAGTGGTTTACTATTCTGCTGCTTGTGATCCAGAGCACCCAGTAGAGGCCCACATTGTGGTCACTGATCCGTTCCACTGACCCCGGTGCAGGCCCATTGTGGGGGTCACTGGTCCGTCCGTCTAACCCTGGATGTTCCGCCTCACTACTTGATGGAGGAGCTCCACACGGTGGAGATGGGATGTTGTTTTCACAAGGACTATGCGGCCATTTTTTCTACTAATTTTATCGTGGACAGTCGTGTCTGCGACTTGTAGTTTGTTGAAGATCAGCTCAAGTAGGTTACTCCCTTGTGATAGTTCACTCACCAACTAACACAGGCCCAGACTGGTAGCTGTTTCCTGCAGGCCTCCCCCAGCTCGGCCAGCTGTGGTACCCGTGGGTCACTCTTGGGGTTGGACATGGAAACTCACGCCCAGAGTGCATTCTGGGAACTTGCTTCCCTGAGAGAGTCTTCCAAGTGAATTTCATCAGTTCATCGGCAGCAGGTTTCTTTGACCTGAAACCTTGAGACGTCACGAGCTCCAGAGCCGTTGCTGAGGATTCCCAAGGGATTCCCACCGGGCAGTATATAACTGTGCCCCATCACTACACCAAGTGCCGCAACCCACTCACCACTACCCACGGAGCATTGGCTCCTGCTGCCCCAAATCCTCAAATTAAATATCCTCATTCTTCTGTGTAAATGCCTTCATGGTCTTGCCTTTCCTTCTCTCTGCAACCTCAACCAGCCATACAGCACCTAAAATTCTCCAGTCCTGGCAACATCCTCGTAAATCTGCTCTGTACCCTCTCTGGTGTAATCACATCTTCCTGTAATGTTGTGACCAGAACTGTACGCAGTACTCTAGCTGTGACCTAACTAGTATTTTATACAGCTCCAGCATAATCTCCCTGATTTTGTATTCTATGCCTCGGCTAATAAAGGAAAGTAACCCATAAGCCTTCTTAACCACCTTACCTACCTGTCCTGCTACCTTCAGGGATCTGTGGACATGCACTCCAAGGTCCCTCTGCTCCTCTACACTTTTCAGTAACCTACCATTTATTGTGAATTTCCTTGCCTTGTTAGCCCTCCCCCCTCCCCAAATGCATTACCTGACACATCTCTGGACTGAATTCGGATTGTCACTCTTCTCCATACCTGACCACTCCATTCCTATCTTCCTGCAGTCTACGGATATATTCCTTACTATCACACACACGGCCAATTTATGCCTCGTCTGCAAAATTCTTAATCATGCCCCCTGCATTGAAGTCTAAATCATTGATATGTACCACAAAAAGCAAGGGACCGAATACTGGAACCCCACTCGAAACAGCCTTCCAGGCACAAACACATCCGTCGACCCTTTGCTTCATGCCACTGAGCCAATATTGGATCCCACTTGCCATTTTCCCTTGGATCCAGTGGGCTTTCACTCTTCTGTTGCAAATTGCTGAGAAATTAATTACCGACTGAATCATTATTTGTTAACAATAAATTTCAGTGTTGGTTTACTTAAAATATTGCCACAACTGGTTCACTCAGTCCTCACCCAAGGGCCACGCGTCCCATCCACTGGTTCATTCAGTCCTGATCCAACACCCACACGTCCCATCCATTGGTTCATTCAGTCTTGACCCAGCACTCACACGTCCCATCCACTGCTTTACTCAGTCCTGTCACAACACACACACGGCACATCCACTGGTTCATTCAGTCCTGACCCTAAACACACATGCCCCATCCACAGGTTCATTCAGTCCTCACCCAGCACACACGTCCCCTCCATTGATTCACACAGTCCTCATCCAACACCCACAAGCCCCATCCACTGGTTCATTTAGTCCTGGCCCAACACCCACACGTCCCATCCAATGGTTCATTTAGTCCTGGCCCAAAACCCACACACCCCATCCATTCGTTCATTCAGTCCTGACCCGACACCCACATGTCACATCCATTGGTTTATTCAGTCCCTGACCCAATACACACGTCCCATCCATCGATTCAGTCAGTCCTCATCCAACACGCACACGTTCCATTGACTGCTTCATTCAGTCCTGACCGAACACACATGTCCCATCCACTGCTTCATTCAGTCCCTGACCCAACACCCACACAGCACATCCACTGGGTCACTCAGTCCAGACCCAACACCCACACGTCCCATCCAATGGTTCATTCAGTCCTTCCCCAACAGTCACACGTCCCATCCACTGGTTCATTCAGACCCTGACACAACAGCCACACATCCCATCCACTTGTCAATTCAGTCCTGACCCAACACACACACGTCCCATCCACTGGTTAATTCAGTCCAGCCCAACACTCACTCATCCCATCCACTGGTTCACTCCGTCCCTGACACAACACCCACACATCCCATTCACTGTTTATTTCAGTCCTGACCCAACACAAACACGTCACATCCACAGGTTCACTCAGTCCTGTCCCAAAACCAACACGTCCGAACCACTGGTACATTCAGTCCTGACCCACCACACACCCGTCCCATCCACAGGTCCATTCAGTCCGGTCACAACACCCACAGTCCCATCAACTGGTTCATTCAGTCCGGACCCAACACCCACACGTTCCATCGACTGTTTCATTCAGTCCTGACCGACCACACACGTCACATCCACAGGTTCATTCAGACCCTGACAGAACATACACATGTCCCATCCACTGGTTCATTCAATCCCTGACCCAGCACCCACACAGCACATCCACTGGGTCAGTCAGTCCAGTTCCAACACCCACACGTCCCATCCACTGGTCATTCAGTACAGAACCAATACCCACACGTCCTATCCACTGGTTCATTCTGTCCCTGACACAACACCCGCACATCCCATCCACTGGTTAATTCAGTCCTGATCCAGCACACACACATGTCAAATCCACTGGTTCACTCAGTCCTGACCCAACACCCACAGTCCCATCAATTGTTTCGCTCTGTCCTGACCCAACACCTACACGTCCCATCCAATGGTTCATTCTGTCCTGACCCAACACCCATCACGTCCCATCTACTGAATCATTCAGTCCTGACACAACACCCACAGTCCCATCCACTGATCATTCAGTCCTGACACAAAACACACACGTCCCTTTCACTGGTTCACACAGTCCTGACTCAACAGTCACACATCCCATCGACTCGTTCATTCAGTCCTGACCCAACACCCTCACGTTCCATCCACTGGATCATTCAGTCATGATCCAACACCCACATGTCCCATCCGCTGGTTTGAATCAGTCCCTGACTCAACACACACGCGTCCCATCCACTGGTTCATTCAATCCTGACACAAAACCCACTCGTCCTATCCACTTGTTCACTCCTTCCTGTCCCAACACCCATACGTCCCATCCACTGGCCCATTCAATCCCTGAACCAACACCAACACGTCACAACCACTGGTTCATGCAGTCCCTGACCCAACACCCACACGTCCCATCCATTGGTCCATTCAGTCCTGACCCAACACCCACACGTCCCATCCACTGGTTCATTCAAACACTGAACCAACACCAACACGCCCCATCGACTGGTTCATTCAGTCCTGACCCAACACCCACACGTCTCATCCACTGGTTCATTCAATCCCTGACCCAACACCCACACGTCCCATTCATTGATTCACTCAGTCCTCATCCAACACCCATCACGCCCCATCCACTGGTTTATTTAGTCCTAATCCAACACCCACTCGTCCCATTAGCTGGTTCATTCAGTCCTGACCCAACATCCACACGTCCCATCCATTGGTTCATTCAGTCCTGACCCCACAGACGACTCATCCACTGGTTCATTCAGTCCCACACCCAACAACAACACGTCCCACCCAGTGGTTCATTCAGTCGCTGACCCAAAACCCACACGAACCATCCACTGGTTCATTCAGTCCCTGACCCAACCCAGACGTCCCATCCATTGCTTCGCTCAGTCCTGACCCAACACACAGGACCCATCCACTGCTTCATTCAGTCCCTGACCCAACACCCAGTCGTCCCATCCATTGATTCTCTCAGTCCTCATCCAACAACCATCAAGTCCCATCGACAAGTTCAATCAGTCCTGACCCAACACACACATGTCCCATCCAGTGGGCCACTCAGTTCTCATCCAACACCCACATGGCCCATCCACTGGTTCATTCAATCCCTGACACAAACCCCACACGTCCCATCCATTGACTCACTCAGTCCTCATCCAACACCCACATGACCCATCGACTGATTCATTGAGTCCCTGACCCAAAACCCACACGTCCCATCAAATGGTTCATTCAGTCACTGACCAAAAACCCACACGTCCCAACCATTGACTTACTCAGTCCTCATCCAACACCGACACATCCCATCCATTGGTTCATTCGGTGCTTGCCCGAATTTCCACACGTCCGATCCACTGGTTCATTCAGTCAGACCCAACACCCACAAGACCCATCCACTGGTTCATTCAGTCTGACCCAACACCCACACGTCCCATCCACTGGCACATTCCATCCTGACCCAACACCAACACGTCCCATCGACTGGTTCATTCAGTCCTGACCCAACATCCACACGTCCCATCCATTGGTTCATTCAGTCCTGACCCAACACACATTACCCATCCATTGGTTCATTCAGTCCCTGACCCAACAACAACACGTTCCCATCCAGTGGTTCATTCAGCCCCTGACCCGACACCCACACATCCCATCCATTGATTCAATCAGTCCTCATCCAACACCCATCACGTCCCATCCACTGGTTCATTCAGTCCTGATCCAACACCAATCTTCCCATTAGTTGGTTCATTCAGTCCTGACCGAACATCCACACGTCCCATCCATTGGTTCATTCAGTCCTGACCCCACACATGACCCATCCACTGGTTCATTCAGTCCCTGACCCAACAACACGTCCCATCCAGTGGTTCATTCAGTCACTGACCCAAAACCCACACGAACCATCCATTGGTTCATTCAGTCCCTGACCCAACCCACACATCCCATCCATTGATTCGCTCAGTCCTGACCCAACACACAGATCCCATCCATTGCTTCATTCAGTCCCTGACCCAACACCCAGACGTCCCATCCATTGATTTTCTCAGTCCTCATCCAACATCCATCAAGTCCCATCGACAATTTCATTCAGTCCTGATCCAACAACCACTCGTCCCATCGACTTGTTCATTCAGTCCTGGCCCAACATCCGCACATCACGTCCATTGGCTCATTAAGTCCCTGACCCAACAAACACTTCCCATCTATTGATTCACTCAGTCCTGACCCAACACACAAGACCCATCCACTGGTTCATTCAGTCCCTGACCCAACACCAACACGTCCCATCCAGTGATTCATTCAGACCTGACTGAACACCCACATGTCCCATTCACTGGTTTATTAAGTCCTGACCCAACACACACATGTCCCATCCAATGGGTCACTCAGTTCTCTCCAACACCCACACGTCCCATCCACTGGTCCATTCAATCCCTGACCCAAAACCCACAAGTCCCATCCATTGACTCACTCAGTAACAATCCAACACCCACATGACCCATCGACTGATTCATTGAGTTCCTGACACAAAACCCACATGTCCCACCTACTGGTTCATTCAGTCCCTGACTAAAAACCCACAAATCCCATCCATTGACTTACTCAGTCCTCATCCAACACCCACACATCCCATCCATTGGTTCATTCAGTCCTTGACCCAAATTCCACACGTCCGATCCAGATGTTTCATGCAGTCCTGACCCAACACCCACATGTCCCATACACTGCCTCATTCAGTCTGACCCAACACCCAAACCTCCCATCCAATGGGTTATTCAGTCCTGACCCAAAACCCACACGTCCCATCCACTGATTCATTCAGTCCGACCCAACACCCACAAGTCCCATCCATTGGTTCATTCAGTCTGACCCAACACCCGCACATCTTTTACACTGGTTCATTCAGTCCTGATCCAACACCCACACGTCCCATCCACTGGTACATTCAGTCCCTGACCCAACACACACACATCCCATCGACTGGTTCATTCAGTCCTGACCCAACACACATGACACATTCACTTGTTCATTCAGTACCTGACCCAACAACAACACGTTCCCATCCAATGGTTCATTCAGTCCCTGAGACGACACCCACACGACGCATCCACTGGTTCATTCAGTCCCTGACCCAATTCACACATCCCATCCATTGATTCACTCAGTCTGGACCCAACACACAGGTCCCATCCACTGGTTCATTCAGTCCCTGACCCAACACCCACACGTCCGATCCACTGGTTCATTCAACCCCTGATCCAACACCCACACGTCCCTTCCATTGATTCACTCAGTCCTCATCCAACACCCATCACGTCCCATCCACTGGTACAATTAGTCATGATCCAACACCCACTCGTCCCATCCAATGGTTCATTCAATCCCTGACCCAACATCCACACGTCACATCCAGTGGTTCACTAAGTCCTCATCCAACACACACACGTCCCAATCATTGGCTCATTCAGTCTTTGACCCAACTTCCACACGTCCCATCGATTGATTCATGCAGTCCTCATCCAACACCCATCACGTCCCATCCAAAGGTTCATTTAGTCCCTGACCCAACACCCACACGACCCATCCACTGGTTCATTCAATCCCTGACCCAACACCCACACATCCCATCCACTGCTTCATTCATCCCTGAACCAACACCCACACGTCCCATCCATTGACTCACTCAGTCCTCATCCAACACACACACGTCCCAATCATTGGTTCATTCAGTCTTTGACCCAACTTCCACACGTCCCATCGATTGATTCACTCAGTCCTGAAGCAACACCCACACGCCCCATCCACTGTTTATTTAATTTGACCCAACAACCACACGTCCCATCCACTGTTTCATTAAGTCCCTGACCCAATATCCACACGTCCCATCCACTGTTTCATTCAGTACCTGACCCAACAACAACACGTTCCCATCCAGTGATTCATTCAGTCCCTGACCCGACACCCACACGACGCATCCACTGGCTCATTCAGTCCCTGACCCAATTCACACATCCCATCCATTGATTCACTCAGTCCGGACCCAACACACAGGTCCCATCCACTGGTTCATTCAGTCCCTGACCCAACACCCACACGTCCGATCCACAGGTTCATTCAACCCCTGATCCAACACCCACACGTCCCTTCCATTGATTCACTCAGTCCTCATTCAACACCCATCACGTCCCATCCACTGGTACAATTAGTCATGATCCAACACCCACTCTTCCCATCCAATGGTTCATTCAATCCCTGACCCAACACCCACTCGTCCCATCCAGTGGTTCACTCAGTCCTCATCCAACACACACACGTCCCAATCATTGGTTCATTCAGTACTCATCCAACACACACACGTCCCAATCATTGGTTCATTCAGTCTTTGACCCAACTTCCACACGTCCCATCGATTGATTCACTCAGTCCTCATCCAACACCCATCACGTCCCATCCACAAGTTCATTTAGTCCCTGACCTAACCCCCACACTTCCCATCCACTGGTTCATGCAGTCCTGACCCAACACACACACGCCCCATCCACTGTTTATTTAATTTGACCCAACAACCACACGTCCCATCCACTGTTTCATTCAGTCCCTGACCCAACATCCACATGTCCCATCCACTGTTTCATTCAGTCCTGATCCAACAGCCACTCGACCCATCGACTAGTTCATTCAGTCCTGACCCAACTTCCACACGTCCCATCCTTTGTTTCATTCAGTCCTGACCCAAAACACACGACCCATCCACTGGTTCATTCAGTCCCTGACCCAACAACAACACGTCCCATCCAGTGGTTTATTCAGTCCCTGACATAACACCCACACGTCCCATCCACTGGTACATTCAGTCCTGACCCAACTTCCACACGTCCCATCGATTGATTCACTCAGCCCTGAAGCAACACCCATAAGCCCCATCCACAGGTTCATTTAGTCCGTCACCCAAAACCCACAAGTCCCATCCACTGGTTCATTCAGTCTCACCCAACACCCACACGTCCCATCCACTGGTTCATTCAGTCTGACCCAACACCCACACGTCCCATCCACTGGTTCATTCAGTCCTGATCCAACACCCACACGTCCCATCCACTGGTACATACAGCCCAAGACCCAAAACCCACAGGTCCCATCGACTGGTTCATTCAGTCCTGACACAACATCCACACGTCCCATCCATTGTTGCATTCAGTCCTGCCCCAACACACATGACCCATCCACTGATTCATTCAGTCCCTGACCCAACAACAACACGTTCCCATCTAGTGGTTCATTCAGTCCCTGACCCGGCACCCACACGAACCATCCACTGGTTCATTCAGTCCCTGACCCAAACCACACATCCCATTCATTGATTCACTCAGTCCGGACCAAACACACAGGTCCCATCCACTGGTTCATTCAGTCCCTGACCCAACACCCACACGTCCCATCAACTGGTTCATTCAATCCCTGACCCAACACCCACACGTCCCATACATTGATTCACTCAGTCCTCATCCAAAACCCATCATGTCCCATCCACTGGTTCATTCAGTCCTGATCCAACACCCACTCGTCCCATCCACTGGTTCATTCAAGCCCTGACCCAACACCCACACGTACCATCCATTGGTTAACACAGTCCTCATACAACACCCACACGTCCCATCCACTGCTTCATTCATCCCTGAACAAACACCCACACGTCCCATCCATTGACTCACTCAGTCCTCATCCAATACCCACACGTCCCATTCATTGACTCACTCCGTAATCATGCAACACACACACGTTCCATCGAGTGGTTCACTGAGTCCTCATCCAACACACACACGTCCCAATCACTGGTTCATTCAGTCCATGACCCAGCTTCCACACGTCCCATCGATTGATTCACTTAATCCCTGACCCAGCACCCACAAATCCCATCCACTGGTTCATGAAGTCCTGAACCAACACCCAGATGTCCCATCTACTGGTTCATGCGGTCCTGACCCAACACCCAAACTTCCCATCCACTGGTCCATGCAGTCCTGACCCAACACCCACACGTGCCATCCGCTGTTTCATTCAGTCTGACCCAGCACCCACACATCCCATCCACTGGTCCATTCAGTCCCTGACCCAACCCCAACAATTCCCATCCACTGGGTCATTCAGTCCTGATCCAAAACCCACTCGGCCCATCGACTAGTACATTCAGTCCTGACCCAACATCCACACGTCCCATCCTTTGGTTCATTCAGTCCTGACCCAACACACACGACCCATCCACTGATTCATTCAGTCCCTGGTCCAACACACACACGTCCCATCCATTGGTTCATTCAATCCCTGAGCCAACACCCACACATCCCATCCATAGATTCACTCAGTCCTCATCCAACACCCATATTGTCCCATCCACTGGTTCATTCAGTCCTGATCCAACATCCACACGTCCCATCCATTGTTCATTCAGTCCTGACCAAACACACACGACCCATCCACGGGTTTATTCAGTCCCTGACCCAACAACAACACTTCCCATCCACTGGTCCATGCAGTCCTGACACAACACCCACACGTCCCATCCGCTGTTTCATTCAGTGTGACCCAGCACCCACACATCCCATCCACTGGTTCATTCAGTCCCTGACCAAACATCCACACGTCCCATCCACTGGTCCATTCAGTCCCTGACACATCCCCAACAATTCCCATCCACTGGGTCATTCAGTCCCTGACCAAACACCCACACGTCCCATCCAGTGGGTCATTCAGTTCTGATCCAACACCCACTCGGCCCATCGACTAGAACATTCAGTCCTGACCCAACATCCACACGTCCCATCCATTGTTCATTCAGTCCTGACCAAACACACACGACCCATCCACTGATTCATTCAGTCCCTGACCAAACACACACGACCCATCCATTGGTTTATTCAGTCCCTGAGCCAACAATAACACGTCCCATCCAGTGGTTCATTCAGTCCCTGACACAACACCCACACGTCTCATCCATTGGTTCTTTCAATCCCTGACCCAAAAAACACGTCCCATCTATTGATTCACTCAGCCCTGACCCTTAACACACGATCCATCCACTGGTTCCATCAGTCCCTGACCCAACACCGACACGTCTCATCCAGTTTTTCATTCAGACCTGACTCAACACCCACATGTCCCATTCACTGGTTCATTCAGTTCATGAACCAACACCCACACATCCCATCCATTGACTCACTCAGTCCTCATCAAATACCCACACGTCCCATCCATTGACTCACTCACTCGTCATGCAACACCCACATGCCCCATCCAGTTGTTCACTCAGTCGTCATTCAACACCCACACGTCCCATCAACTGGTTCATTCAATCCTTGACCCAACTTCCACATGCCCCTCCATTGACTCACTCAGTCCTGACACAACACCCATACGTCCCATCCATTGGTTCATTTAGTCCCTGACCCAACACCCACACGTCCCATCCACTGGTTCATTCAGTCTGACACAACACCCACACGTCCCATCCACTGGTTGATTCAGTCCTGATCCAACACACACAAGTCCCATCCAATGGTGCATTCAGTCCCTGACCCAACATCCACACGTCCCATCCACTGGTCCATTCAGTCCCTGACCCAATACCGGCACGTCCCATCCACAGGTTCATTCAGTCCTGATCCAAAACCCACTCGTCCCATCGACTGGTTCATTCAGCCCTGATCGAACACCCACTCGTCCCATCGACTGGTTCATTCAGTTCTGAAACAACATCCACACGCCCCATCCATTGGTTCATTCAGTCCTGTCCCAACACACACGACCCATCCACTGGTTCAATCAGTCCCTGCCCCAAAAACAACACGTCCCATCCAGTGGTTCATTCAGTCACTGACCCAACACCCACCCGACCCATCCACTGGTTCATTCAGTCCCTGACCCAACCCACACGTCCCATGCATTGATTCACTCAGACCTGACCCAACACACAGGTCCCATCCAGTGGTTCATTCAGTCCTTACCAAACATCCATCACGTCCCATCCACCGGTTCATTCAGTCTCTGACCCAACACCCACAAGTCCCATCCACTTGTTCATTCAATCCCTGACCCAACACCCACTCGTCCCATCCATTGATTCACTCAGTCCTCATCCAACTCCCATCACGTCCCATCCACTGGTTCATTCAGTCCTGACCCAACACACACGACCCATCCACTAGTTCATTCAGTCCCTGACCAAACAACAACACATCCCATCCAGTGGTTCATTCAGTCGCTGACCCAAAACCCACAGGACCCATCCGCTGGTTCATTCTGTCCCTGACCCGACCCACAAGTCCCATCCATTGATTCTCTCAGTCCACATCCAACACACATCAAGTCCCATCGACTGGTTCATTCAGTCCTGATCCAACAACCACTCGTCCCATCGACTGATCCATTCAGTCCTGACCCAACATCCACATGTCCCATCCATTCGTTCATTCAGTCCCTGACCCAACACCAACATGGCCCATCCAGTGTTTCATTCAGTCTCACCCAACACCCACACATCCCATCCACTGGTTCGTTCAGTCCTGATCCAACACCCACAAGTCCCATCCACTGGATCATTCAATCCTTGACCCAACTTGCACAAGTCCGATCCAGTGATTCACTCAGTCCTGACACAAAACCCACACGTCCCATCCACTGGTTTATTTAGTCCCTGACCCAACACCCACACGTCCCATCCACTGGTTCATTCAGTCTGACCCAACACCCACATGTCCCATGCACTGGTTCATTCAGTCCTGATCCTACACCCGCCAGTCCCATCGACTGGTTCATTCAGTCCTGACACAACATCCACACGTCCCATCCATTGGTTCATTCAGTCCTGACACAAAACACACGACCCATCCACTGGTTCATTCTGTCCCTGAGCCAAAAACAACACGTCCCATCCAGTGGTTCATTCGGTCCCTGACCCAACACCCACACGACCCATCCACTGGTTCATTCAGTCCCTGACACAAAAACAACACGTCCTATCCAGTGGTTCATTCAGAGTCTGACCCAACCCACACGTCCCATCCATTGATTCACTCTGTCCTGACCCAATCCACACGTCCCATCCACTGGTCCATTCATTCCTGACCCAACACCCACATGTCCCATTCCCTGGTCCATTCATTCCTGACCCAACACCCACACGTCCCATCCACTGGTTCATTCAGTCCCGGCCCAACA
This sequence comes from Somniosus microcephalus, assembly GCF_052327205.1. Taxonomy (NCBI): domain Eukaryota; kingdom Metazoa; phylum Chordata; class Chondrichthyes; order Squaliformes; family Somniosidae; genus Somniosus; species Somniosus microcephalus. The sequence goes on along the minus strand of NC_140990.1, from coordinate 134,098,849 downwards.
CCAACACGTTGCATCCAGTGGTTCATTCAGTCCTGACCCAACACACAAACGTCCCATCCACTGGTTCATTCAGTCCTGACCCAATACGCAAACGTCCCATCCACTGGCTCATTTACTCCCGGCCCAACACCAACAATTCCCATCCACTGTTACATTCAGACCCGGCCCAAAACCAACAACTCCCATGCACTGGTTCATTCAGTCCCTGACCCAACACCCACACATCCCATCCACTCGTTCATTCTGACCATGATCCAACACCCGCACATCCAATCCATTGGTTCTTTCTTTCCCTGCCCCAACACCCAGATGTCCCATCCACTCATTCATTCACTCCCTGCCCAAAATCCACACGTCCCATCCACTGGTTCATTCAGTCCTGACACAACACGCACACGTCCCATACATTGGTTCATTTAGTCCTGACCCAACACACACACATCCCATCCATTGGTTCATTCAGTCCCGGCCCAACACCAACACGTCCTATCTACTGGTTCATTCAGTTCTGGCACAACACCAACAGGTCCCATCCACTGGTTCATTCAGTCCCTGACCCAACACCCTCACGCCCCATCCACTGGTTCATTCACTCCTCACCCAACACCCAAACGATCCATCCACTTGTTCATTAAGTCTTGACCCAACACCCACACGTCCCATCCACTGGTACATTCAGCCCTGACAAAAAAACAACACAACAAACCCACTGGTTAATTCAGTGCTGACCCTAAACCCACATGCCCCATGTACAGGTTCATTCAGACCTGTCCGAGAACGCACGTTCACATCCATTGATTCACTCAGTCCTCATCCAACAGCCACACCTCCCATTGACTGGTTCATTCAGATCTGATGCAACACACACACGACCCAAACACTGGTTCATTCAGTCCTGACCCAACAGCCACAAGTCCCATAAACATGTTCATTCTGTCCTGACGCAACCCCACATGTCCCATCCACTGGTTCATTCAGCCCTGACACAAAACCCACATGACACATCAACTGTTTTATTTATGCCTGACACTAAACCGAAATGTCCCGTCCACAGGTTCATTCATACCTGAACCAGCACACATGTCCCATCCACTGGTTCATTCAGTCCGTGACCCAGCACCCGCATGTCCCATGCACTGGTTCATTCAGACGCTGACTCAACACCCACACGTCCCATCCATTGGTTCATTCAGTCCATGACCAAACACCCACACATCCCATCCACTGGTCCATTCCGTCACTGACCCAAAACCCACACGTCCCATCCACTGGTTCATTCAGTCCCTGACACAAAACCCACATGTCCCATCCATTGATTCATTCTGTTTTGACACAACAGCCACACGTTCCATCCCCTGGTGCATTCAGTCCTGACCCAACACCCACACGTCCCATCCACTGGTTAATTCAGTCCTCACGCAAAACTCATGTCCCATCCATTCGTTATTTCGGTCCCGGCCCAACACCCACACGTCCCATCCACTGGTTCATTCAGTCCCTGACACAACACCCACACGTCCCATCCACTGGTTCAATCAGTCCTCACCCAACACACACACATCTCCTCCACTGATTCATTCAGCCCTGACACAAAACTCACATGACACATCCAATGGTTGATTCAGGCCAGACCCAGCACACACGTCCCATCCATTGATTCACTCAGTCCTGATCCAACACACACACGTCCCATCGACTGGTGCATTCAGATCTGACACAACACACAAACGTCCCATCCACTGGTTCATTTAGTCCTGACCCAACACACACAGTCCCATCAACTGGTTCATTCAGTCCTGACCCAACATCCACAAGTCCCATCCAATGGTTCATTCAGTCCTGACCAACACCCACACGTACCATCTACTTGTTCATTCAGTCCTGTGACAACACCCATACTTCACATCAACTGGTTCATTCAGTCCTGACCCAAAACCCACACGTCCCATCCATCGGTTAATAGAGTCCTAACCCAATAGCCACATGTCCCATCCACTGGTTCATTCAGGCATAACCCAACACACACACATCCCATCCTTTGGTTTATTCAGTCCTGACCCAACACCCACACGTCCCATCCATTGGTTCATTCAGTCCTGGCCCAACATCCACATGTCCCATCCAATGGTTCACTTGGGCCTGACCCAACACCAACACGTCTCATCTATTGGTTTATTCAGTCCTGACCCAACATCCACACGTCCCATCCATTGGTTCATTCAGTGCTGACCCATACCTAACACGTCACATTCACTGGTTCATTCGCTCATGGACCAACAACCACACATCCCCTCCACTGGTTCATTCGGTTCTAACCCAACACCCACACATCCCATCCACTGGTTCATTCAGTCCTGACCAAACACCAACACGTCCCATCCACTGGTTCATTCAGTCCTGACCAAACACCCACACGTCCCATACATTCATTCATTCAGTCCTGACACAAAACACAAGTCCCATCCATTCATTCAGTCCTCATCCAACACACACACGTTCCATCGACTGGTTCATTCAGTAATGACCGAACACACACTTCTCATCCACAGGTTCATTCAGTACCTGACACAACATACACATGTCCCAACCACTGGTTCATTCAGCCTCTGACCCAGCACCCACAAAGCACATACGCTGGGTCACTCAGTCCAACCCAGCACCAACACATCCCATCCACTGGCTTATTCAGTCCTGACCCAACACCGACATGTGCCTTCCACTGGCACATTTAGTCCTGACCCAACACCCACACGTCCCATCCACTTGTTCATTCATTGCTCACCCAATACCCACACATCCTATCCACTAGTTCATTCAATCCCTGACCCAACACCCACACGTCCCATCCACTGCTACATTCAGTCCTGACACAACACCTACATGACCCATCCACTGGGTCATTCAGTTCTGACTCAAAACACACACGTCCCATCCACTGCTCCATTCAATCCCTGACCCAACCAGCAAACGTCCCATCCACTGGTTCACACAGTTCTGACGCAACACCACACGTTCCATCGACTGGTTAATTCTGTCCTGACCGAACACACATGTCCCATCCTTTGGTTAATTCAATCCCTGACACAACGCCTACACGTCCCTTCCACTTGCTCATTCAGTCCCTGACCCAACACACACACGTCCCATCCACTGGTCCATTCAGTCCGGTCACAACATCAGCAGTCCCATCAACTGGTTCAATTAATCCCTGACCTAAAACCCACACGTCCCATCCAGCGGTACTTTCTCTCCTGACACAACACCCATCACTTCCCATCCACTGGTTCATTCAGTCCTGACTGAACACCAATACTTCCCAACCACTGGTTTATTAAGTCCCTGATCCAACACCCATACTCACCATCCACTTGTTCATTCAGTCCTGACCCAGCATCCACACGCCCCATCCACTGGTTCATTCAGTCCTGACCCAACATCCACATGTCCCAGCCGTTGGTTCATTCTGTCCCTGACCCAAGAAACACGTCCCATCTATTGATTCACTCAGTCCTGAGCCTTAACACACAACCCACCCACTGGTTCATTCAGTCCCTGACCGAACACCAACACGTCTCATCCAGTGTTTCATTCCGAAATTACTCAACACCCACATGTCCCATTCACTGGTTCATTCAGTCCCTGAACCAACACCCACACGTCCCATCCATTGACTCACTCAGTCCTCAAGCAAAACCCACACGTCCCATCCAGTGGTTCTCTCAGTCCTCATCCAACACCCACACGTCCCATCCATTGGTTCATTCAGTCCTTGACCCACCTTCCACATGTCCCATCCATTGATTCACTCAGTCCTGACCCAACACATAGACGTCGCATGCATTGGTTCAATAAGTCCCTGACCCAAAACCCACACGTCCCATCCATTGGTTCATGCAGTCCTGTCCGAACAACCACACGTCCCATCCACTGGTTTATTCAATCTGGCCCAAAACCCACACGTCCCATCCAGTGGTTCATTCAGTCCTGATCCAACACCCACAAGCCCCATCCATTGGTTCATTAAGTCCCTGACCCAACATCCACACGTCCCATCCACTGGTCCATTCAATCTGAACCAACACCCACACGTCCCATCCACTGGTTCATTCAGTCCTGATCCAACACCCACAATTCCCATCCACTGGTTCATTCAGCCCCTGACCCAACACCCACACGTCCCAGCCAGTGCTTCATTCAGTCCTGATCCAACACCCACTCGTCCCATCGACTGGTTCATTCAGTCCTGACACAACATCCACACGTCCCATCCATTGGTTCATTCAGTCCTGACACAAAACACACGACCCATCCACTGGTTCATTCTGTCCCTGAGCCAAAAACAACACGTCCCATCCAGTGGTTCATTCGGTCCCTGACCCAACACCCACACGACCCATCCACTGGTTCATTCAGTCCCTGACCCAACCCTCGCATCCCATCCATTGATTCACTCAGAACTGACACAACACACAAGTCCCATCCAGTGGTTCATTCAATCCCTGACCTAACAACAACTCATCCCGTCCATTGATTCACTCAGTCCTCATCCAACACCCATCACGTCCCATCCACTGGTTCATTCAGTCCTGATCCAACAGCCACTCGCCCCATCGACTGTTTCATTCAGTCCTGAACCAACATCCACACGTCCCTTCCATTGGTTCATTCAGTCCTGACCCAACACACACGACCCATCCACTGGTTCATTCAGTCCCTGACCCAAAAACAACACGTCCCATCCAGTGGTTCATTCAGAGTCTGACCCAACCCACACATCCCATCCATTGATTCACTTTGTCCTGACCCAATCCACACATCCCATCCACTGGTCCATTCATTCCTGACCCAACACCCACACGTCCCATCCACTGGTTCATTCAGTCCCGGCCCAACACCAACACGTCGCATCCAGTGGTTCATTCAGTCCTGACCCAACACACAAACATCCCATCCACTGGTTCATTCAGTCCTGACCCAAAACGCTAACATCCCATCCACTGGCTCATTTGCTCCCGGCCCAACACCAACAATTCACATCCACTGTTACATTCAGTCCCGGCCCAAAACTAACAACTCCCATGCACTGGCTCATTCAGTCCCTGACCCAACACCCACACGTCCCATCCACTCGTTCATTCAGACCATGATCCAACACCCGCACGTCCAATCCATTGGTTCTTTCTTTCCCTGCCCCAACACCCAGATGTCCCGTACACTCATTCACTCAGTCCCTGCCCCAAAATCCACACGTCCCATCCACTGGTTCATTCAGTCCTGACACAACACGCACACGTCCCATACACTGGCTCATTTAGTCCTGACCCAACACACACACGTCCCATCCATTGGTTCATTCAGTCCCGGCCCAACACCAACACATCCTATCTACTGGTTCATTCAGTTCTGGCACAACACCAACAGGTCCCATCCACTGGTTCATTAAGTCCTGACCCAACACCCACACGTTCCATCCACTGGTACATTCAGCCCTGACAAAAAACCAACACAACAAACCCACTGGTTAATTCAGTGCTGACCCTAAACCCACATGCCCCATGTACAGGTTCATTCAGACCTGTCAGAGCACGCACGTTCACATCCATTGATTCACTCAGTCCTCATCCAACAGCCACACCTCCCATTAACTGGTTCATTCAGATCTGATGCAACACACACACGACCCAAACACTGGTTCATTCAGTCCTGACCCAACAGCCACATGTCCCATAAATATGTTCATTCTGTCCTGACGCAACCCCACACGTCCCATCCACTGGTTCATTCAGCCCTGACACAAAACCCACATGACACATCAACTTTTTTATTTATGCCTGACACTAAACCAAAATGTCCCATCCACAGGTTCATTCATACCTGAACCAGCACACACGTCCCATCCACTGGTTCATTCAGTCCGTGACCCAGCACCCGCACGTCCCATACACTGGTTCATTCAGTCACTGACCCAAAACCCACATGTCAAATCTATTGTTTCATTCAGTCCCTGACCAAACACCCACACATCCCATCCACTGGTTCATTCAGTCCCTGACACAAAACCCACATGTCCCATCCACTTAATCATTCTGTTTTGACACAACAACCACACGTTCCATCCACTGGTTCATTCAGTCCGTACTCAACACCCACAAGTCCCATCTAATGCTTCATTCAGTCCTGACCCAACACCTACACGTCCCATCCACTGGTTAATTCAGTGCTGACCCAATACCCACACGTCCCAAGCACCGGTTCATTCAGTCCTGACCCAACACACACACGACCCATCTACTGGTTAATTCAGTTCATGACCCAAAACCCACTCGCCCCATCCACCGGCGCTTTAAGTCCTGACCCAACACCCTCAAGACCTATCCAGTGGTTGATTCAGTCCTCACCCAAAACACACGTCCCAGCCATTGGTTCATTCAGTCCCGGCCCTACACCAACATGTCCCATCCACTGGTTCATTCAGTCCCGGCCCAACACCAACACGTCCCATCCACTGGCTCATTCAGTCTCTGACCCAACAATCATATGTCCCATGCACTGGTTCATTCAGTCCTCAACCAACACCTACACATCCCATCCACTGTTTCATTCGGTCCTGACACAACACCCACACGTCCCATCCACTGGTTCAATCAGTCCTCACCCAACACACACACATCTCATCCACTGATTCATTCAGCCCTGACACAAAACCCACATGACACATCCAATGGTTGATTCAGGCCAGACCCAGCACACACGTCCCATCCATTGATTCACTCAGCCCTCATCGTTCACACACATGTCCCATCGACTGGTGCATTCAGATCTGACGCAACACACAAACGTCCCATCCACTGGTTCATTTAGTCCTGACCCAACACCCACAGTCCCATCAACTGGTTCATTCAGTCCTGACCCAACATCCACAAGTCCCATCCAATGGTTCATTCAGTCCTGACCAACACCCACATGTACCATCCACTTGTTCATTCAGTCCTGTGACAACACCCATACTTCACATCAACTTGTTCATTCGGTCCTGACCCAAAACCCACACGTCCCATCCATCAGTTAATAGAGTCCTAACCCAATAGCCACAGGTCCCATCCACTGGTTCATTCAGGCATAACCCAACACACACACATCCCATCCTTTGGTTTATTCAGTCCTGACCCAACACCCACACGTCCCATCCATTGGTTCATTCAGTCCTGGCCCAACGTCCACATATCCCATCCAATGGTTCATTCGGGCCTGACCCAACACCAACACGTCTCATCCATTGGTTTATTCAGTCCTGACCCAACATCCACACGTCCCATCCATTGGTTTATTCAGTCCTGACCCAACATCCACACGTCCCATCCATTGGTTCATTCAGTGCTGGCCCATACCCAACACGTCACATTCACTGGTTCATTCGCTCATGGACCAACAACCACACATCCCCTCCACTGGTTCATTCGGTTCTGACCCAACACCCACACGTCCCATCCACTGGTTCATTCAGTCCTGGCCAAACACCCACACGTCCCATACATTCGTTCATTCAGTCCTGACCCAACACACAAGTCCCATCCATTCATTCAGTCCTCATCCAACACACACACGTTCCATCGACTAGTTCATTCAGTAATGACCGAACACACACTTCTCATCCACAGGTTCATTCAGTACCTGACACAACATACACATGTCCCAACCATTGGTTCATTCAGCCTCTGACCCAGCACCCACAAAGCACATACGCTGGGTTACTCAGTCCAACCCAGCACCCACACATCCCATCCACTGGCTTATTCAGTCCTGACCCAACACCCAAAAGTGCCTTCCACTGGTTCATTTAGTCCTGACCCAACACCCACACGTCCCATCCACTTGTTCATTCATTGCTCACACAATCGCCACACATCCTATCCACTGGTTCATTCAATCCCTGACCCAACACCCACACATCCCATCCACTGCTTCATTCAGTCCTGACACAACACCTACATGACCCATCCACTGGATCATTCAGTTCTGACTCAAAACACACACGTCCCATCCACTGCTCCATTCAGTCCCTGACCCAACCACCAAATGTCCCATCCACTGGTTCACACAGTTCTGACGCAACACCACACGTTCCATCGACTGGTTAATTCTGTCCTGACTGAACACACATGTCCCATCCTTTGGTTAATTCAGTCCCTGACACAACACCTATACGTCCCATCCACTTGCTCATTCAATCCCTGACCCAACACACACACGTCCCATCCACTGGTCCATTCAGTTCTGATCCAACACCCACACATCCAATCCACTGGTTCATTCAGTCCTGACTGAACACCAATACTTCCCAGCCACTGGTTTATTCAGTCCCTGATCCAACAACCATACTCACCATCCACTGGTTCATTCAGTCCTGAGCCAGCATCCACATGTCCCATCCACTGGTTCATTCAGTCCTGACCCAACATCCACATGTCCCAGCCGTTGGTTCATTCTGTCCCTGACCCAACAAACACGTCCCATCTATTGATTCACTCATTCCTGACCCTTAACACACGACCCATCCACTGGTTCATTCAGTCCCTGAACCAACACCCACACGTCCCATCCATTGACTCACTCAGTCCTCATCCAATACCCACACGTCCTATCCATTGACTCACTAAGTCCTCAAGCAAAACCCACACGTCCCATCCAGTGGTTCTCTCAGTCCTCATCCAACACCCATACGTCCCATCCACTGGTTCATTCAGTCCTTGACCCACCTTCCACATGTCCCATCCATTGATTCACTCAGTCCTGACCCAACACATAGACGTCCCATGCATTGGTTGAATAAGTCCCTGACCCAAAACCCACACATCACATCCACTGGTTCATGCAGTCCTGTCCGAACAACCACACGTCCCATCCACAGGTTTATTCAATCTGGCCCAAAACCCACACGTCCCATCCACTGGTTCATTCAGTCCTGATCCAACACCCACAAGTCCCATCCATTGGTTCATTAAGTCCCTGACCCAACATCCACACGTCCCATCCACTGGTCCATTCAGTCTGACCCAACACCCACACGTCCCATCCACTGGTTCATTCAGTCCTGATCCAACACCCACAATTCCCATCCACTGGTTCATTCAGCCCCTGACACAACACCCACACGTCCCAGCCAGTGGTTCATTCAGTCCTGATCCAACACCCACAATTCCCATCCACTGGTTCATTCAGCCCCTGACCCAACACCCACACGTCCCAGCCAGTGGTTCATTCAGTCCTGATCCAACACCCACTCGTCCCATCGACTGGTTCATTCATTCCTGACCCAACACCCACATGTCCCATCCACTGGTTCATTAAGTCCCGGCCCAACACCAACATGTCGCATCCAGTGGTTCATTCAGTCCTGACCCAACACACAAACGTCCCAGCCACTGGTTCATTCAGTCCTGACCCAATGCACAAACGTCCCATCCACTGGCTCATTTACTCCCGGCCCAACACCAACAATTCCCATCCACTGTTACATTCAGTCCCGGCCCAAAACCAACAAGTCGCATCCACTGGTTCATTCAATCACTGACCCAACACCCACACGCCCCATCCATTGCTTCATTCAGTCCATGACCAAACACCCACACGTCCCATCCACTGGTCCATTCAGTCACTGACCCAAAACCCACACGTCCCATCCACTGGTCCATTCAGTCACTGACCCAAAACCCACACGTCCCATCCACTGGTTCATACAGTCCCTGAGAGAACACACACACGTCCCATCCACTGGTTCATTCAGTCCCTGACACAAAACCCACATGTTCCATCCACTGGTTCATTCTGTTTTGACACAACAACCACACGTTCCATCCCCTGGTTCATTCAGTCCGAACTCAACACCCACACGTCCCATCTACTGGTTCATTCAGTCCTGAACCAACACCCACACGTCCCATCCACTGGTTAATTCAGTGCTGACCCAATACCCACACGTCCCAAGCACCGGTTCATTCAGTCCTGACCCAACACCCACACGACCCATCTACTGGTTAATTCAGTTCATGACCCAAAACGCACTCGCCCCATCCACCAATTCATTCAGTCCTGACCCAACACCCACAAGACCCATCCAGTGGTTGATTCAGTCCTCACCCAAAACACACATCCCATCCATTGGTTCTTTCAGTCCCGGCCCTACACCAACACGTCCCATCCACTGGATCATTCAGTCCCGGCCCAACACCCACACGTCCCATCCACTGGCTCACTCAGTCCCTGACCCAACAACCATATGTCCCATGCACTGGTTCATTCAGTCCTCAACCAACACCACACGTCCCATCCACTGTTTCATTCGGTCCCGACACAACACCCACACGTCCCATCCACTGGTTCAATCAGTCCTCACCCAACACACACACATCTCATGCACTGATTCATTCAGCCCTGACACAAAACCCACATGACACATCCAATGGTTGATTCAGGCCAGACCCAGCACACACGTCCCATCCATTGATTCACTCAGTCCTCATCGAACACACACACGTCCCATCGACTGGTGCATTCAGATCTGACGCAACACACAAACGTCCCATCCACTGGTTCATTTAGTCCTGACCCAACACTCACAGACCCATCAACTGGTTCATTCAGTCCTGACCCAACATCCACAAGTCCCATCCACTTGTTCATTCAGTCCTGTGACAACAACCATACTTCACATCAACTGATTCATTCAGTCCTGACCCAAAACCCACACGTCCCATCCATCGGTTAATAGAGTCCTAACCCAATACCCACATGTCCCATCCACTGGTTCATTCAGGCATAACCCAACACACACACATCCCATCCATTGGTTCATTCAGTCCCGGCCCAACACCAACACGTCCTATCTACTGGTTCATTCAGTTCTGGCACAACACCAACAGGTCCCATCCACTGGTTCATTCAGTCCCTGACCCAACACCCTCACGCCCCATCCACTGGTTCATTCACTCCTCACCCAACACCCAAACGATCCATCCACTTGTTCATTAAGTCTTGACCCAACACCCACACGTCCCATCCACTGGTACATTCAGCCCTGACAAAAAAACAACACAACAAACCCACTGGTTAATTCAGTGCTGACCCTAAACCCACATGCCCCATGTACAGGTTCATTCAGACCTGTCCGAGAACGCACGTTCACATCCATTGATTCACTCAGTCCTCATCCAACAGCCACACCTCCCATTGACTGGTTCATTCAGATCTGATGCAACACACACACGACCCAAACACTGGTTCATTCAGTCCTGACCCAACAGCCACAAGTCCCATAAACATGTTCATTCTGTCCTGACGCAACCCCACATGTCCCATCCACTGGTTCATTCAGCCCTGACACAAAACCCACATGACACATCAACTGTTTTATTTGTGCCTGACACTAAACCGAAATGTCCCGTCCACAGGTTCATTCATACCTGAACCAGCACACATGTCCCATCCACTGGTTCATTCAGTCCGTGACCCAGCACCCGCATGTCCCATGCACTGGTTCATTCAGACGCTGACTCAACACCCACACGTCCCATCCATTGGTTCATTCAGTCCATGACCAAACACCCACACGTCCCATCCACTGGTCCATTCCGTCACTGACCCAAAACCCACACGTCCCATCCACTGGTTCATTCAGTCCCTGACACAAAACCCACATGTCCCATCCATTGATTCATTCTGTTTTGACACAACAGCCACACGTTCCATCCCCTGGTGCATTCAGTCCTGACCCAACACCCACACGTCCCATCCACTGGTTAATTCAGTCCTCACGCAAAACTCATGTCCCATCCATTCGTTATTTCAGTCCCGGCCCAACACCCACACGTCCCATCCACTGGTTCATTCAGTCCCTGACACAACACCCACACGTCCCATCCACTGGTTCAATCAGTCCTCACCCAACACACACACATCTCCTCCACTGATTCATTCAGCCCTGACACAAAACTCACATGACACATCCAATGGTTGATTCAGGCCAGACCCAGCACACACGTCCCATCCATTGATTCACTCAGTCCTGATCCAACACACACACGTCCCATCGACTGGTGCATTCAGATCTGACGCAACACACAAACGTCCCATCCACTGGTTCATTTAGTCCTGACCCAACACACACAGTCCCATCAACTGGTTCATTCAGTCCTGACCCAACATCCACAAGTCCCATCCAATGGTTCATTCAGTCCTGACCAACACCCACACGTACCATCTACTTGTTCATTCAGTCCTGTGACAACACCCATACTTCACATCAACTGGTTCATTCAGTCCTGACCCAAAACCCACACGTCCCATCCATCGGTTAATAGAGTCCTAACCCAATAGCCACATGTCCCATCCACTGGTTCATTCAGGCATAACCCAACACACACACATCCCATCCTTTGGTTTATTCAGTCCTGACCCAACACCCACACGTCCCATCCATTGGTTCATTCAGTCCTGGCCCAACATCCACATGTCCCATCCAATGGTTCACTTGGGCCTGACCCAACACCAACACGTCTCATCTATTGGTTTATTCAGTCCTGACCCAACATCCACACGTCCCATCCATTGGTTCGTTCAGTGCTGACCCATACCTAACACGTCACATTCACTGGTTCATTCGCTCATGGACCAACAACCACACATCCCCTCCACTGGTTCATTCGGTTCTAACCCAACACCCACACATCCCATCCACTGGTTCATTCAGTCCTGACCAAACACCAACACGTCCCATCCACTGGTTCATTCAGTCCTGACCAAACACCCACACGTCCCATACATTCATTCATTCAGTCCTGACACAAAACACAAGTCCCATCCATTCATTCAGTCCTCATCCAACACACACACGTTCCATCGACTGGTTCATTCAGTAATGACCGAACACACACTTCTCATCCACAGGTTCATTCAGTACCTGACACAACATACACATGTCCCAACCACTGGTTCATTCAGCCTCTGACCCAGCACCCACAAAGCACATACGCTGGGTCACTCAGTCCAACCCCGCACCAACACATCCCATCCACTGGCTTATTCAGTCCTGACCCAACACCGACATGTGCCTTCCACTGGCACATTTAGTCCTGACCCAACACCCACACGTCCCATCCACTTGTTCATTCATTGCTCACCCAATACCCACACATCCTATCCACTAGTTCATTCAATCCCTGACCCAACACCCACACGTCCCATCCACTGCTACATTCAGTCCTGACACAACACCTACATGACCCATCCACTGGGTCATTCAGTTCTGACTCAAAACACACACGTCCCATCCACTGCTCCATTCAATCCCTGACCCAACCAGCAAACGTCCCATCCACTGGTTCACACAGTTCTGACGCAACACCACACGTTCCATCGACTGGTTAATTCTGTCCTGACCGAACACACATGTCCCATCCTTTGGTTAATTCAATCCCTGACACAACGCCTACACGTCCCTTCCACTTGCTCATTCAGTCCCTGACCCAACACACACACGTCCCATCCACTGGTCCATTCAGTCCGGTCACAACATCAGCAGTCCCATCAACTGGTTCAATTAATCCCTGACCTAAAACCCACACGTCCCATCCAGCGGTACTTTCTCTCCTGACACAACACCCATCACTTCCCATCCACTGGTTCATTCAGTCCTGACTGAACACCAATACTTCCCAGCCACTGGTTTATTAAGTCCCTGATCCAACACCCATACTCACCATCCACTTGTTCATTCAGTCCTGACCCAGCATCCACACGCCCCATCCACTGGTTCATTCAGTCCTGACCCAACATCCACATGTCCCAGCCGTTGGTTCATTCTGTCCCTGACCCAAGAAACACGTCCCATCTATTGATTCACTCAGTCCTGAGCCTTAACACACAACCCACCCACTGGTTCATTCAGTCCCTGACCGAACACCAACACGTCTCATCCAGTGTTTCATTCCGAAATTACTCAACACCCACATGTCCCATTCACTGGTTCATTCAGTCCCTGAACCAACACCCACACGTCCCATCCATTGACTCACTCAGTCCTCAAGCAAAACCCACACGTCCCATCCAGTGGTTCTCTCAGTCCTCATCCAACACCCACACGTCCCATCCATTGGTTCATTCAGTCCTTGACCCACCTTCCACATGTCCCATCCATTGATTCACTCAGTCCTGACCCAACACATAGACGTCGCATGCATTGGTTCAATAAGTCCCTGACCCAAAACCCACACGTCCCATCCATTGGTTCATGCAGTCCTGTCCGAACAACCACACGTCCCATCCACTGGTTTATTCAATCTGGCCCAAAACCCACACGTCCCATCCAGTGGTTCATTCAGTCCTGATCCAACACCCACAAGCCCCATCCATTGGTTCATTAAGTCCCTGACCCAACATCCACACGTCCCATCCACTGGTCCATTCAATCTGAACCAACACCCACACGTCCCATCCACTGGTTCATTCAGTCCTGATCCAACACCCACAATTCCCATCCACTGGTTCATTCAGCCCCTGACCCAACACCCACACGTCCCAGCCAGTGGTTCATTCAGTCCTGATCCAACACCCACTCGTCCCATCGACTGGTTCATTCAGTCCTGACACAACATCCACACGTCCCATCCATTGGTTCATTCAGTCCTGACACAAAACACACGACCCATCCACTGGTTCATTCTGCCCCTGAGCCAAAAACAACACGTCCCATCCAGTGGTTCATTCGGTCCCTGACCCAACACCCACACGACCCATCCACTGGTTCATTCAGTCCCTGACCCAACCCTCGCATCCCATCCATTGATTCACTCAGAACTGACACAACACACAAGTCCCATCCAGTGGTTCATTCAATCCCTGACCCAACAACAACTCATCCCGTCCATTGATTCACTCAGTCCTCATCCAACACCCATCACGTCCCATCCACTGGTTCATTCAGTCCTGATCCAACAGCCACTCGCCCCATCGACTGTTTCATTCAGTCCTGAACCAACATCCACACGTCCCTTCCATTGGTTCATTCAGTCCTGACCCAACACACACGACCCATCCACTGGTTCATTCAGTCCCTGACCCAAAAACAACACGTCCCATCCAGTGGTTCATTCAGAGTCTGACCCAACCCACACATCCCATCCATTGATTCACTTTGTCCTGACCCAATCCACACATCCCATCCACTGGTCCATTCATTCCTGACCCAACACCCACACGTCCCATCCACTGGTTCATTCAGTCCCGGCCCAACACCAACACGTCGCATCCAGTGGTTCATTCAGTCCTGACCCAACACACAAACATCCCATCCACTGGTTCATTCAGTCCTGACCCAAAACGCTAACATCCCATCCACTGGCTCATTTGCTCCCGGCCCAACACCAACAATTCACATCCACTGTTACATTCAGTCCTGGCCCAAAACTAACAACTCCCATGCACTGGCTCATTCAGTCCCTGACCCAACACCCACACGTCCCATCCACTCGTTCATTCAGACCATGATCCAACACCCGCACGTCCAATCCATTGGTTCTTTCTTTCCCTGCCCCAACACCCAGATGTCCCGTACACTCATTCACTCAGTCCCTGCCCCAAAATCCACACGTCCCATCCACTGGTTCATTCAGTCCTGACACAACACGCACACGTCCCATACACTGGCTCATTTAGTCCTGACCCAACACACACACGTCCCATCCATTGGTTCATTCAGTCCCGGCCCAACACCAACACATCCTATCTACTGGTTCATTCAGTTCTGGCACAACACCAACAGGTCCCATCCACTGGTTCATTAAGTCCTGACCCAACACCCACACGTTCCATCCACTGGTACATTCAGCCCTGACAAAAAACCAACACAACAAACCCACTGGTTAATTCAGTGCTGACCCTAAACCCACATGCCCCATGTACAGGTTCATTCAGACCTGTCAGAGCACGCACGTTCACATCCATTGATTCACTCAGTCCTCATCCAACAGCCACACCTCCCATTAACTGGTTCATTCAGATCTGATGCAACACACACACGACCCAAACACTGGTTCATTCAGTCCTGACCCAACAGCCACATGTCCCATAAATATGTTCATTCTGTCCTGACGCAACCCCACACGTCCCATCCACTGGTTCATTCAGCCCTGACACAAAACCCACATGACACATCAACTTTTTTATTTATGCCTGACACTAAACCAAAATGTCCCATCCACAGGTTCATTCATACCTGAACCAGCACACACGTCCCATCCACTGGTTCATTCAGTCCGTGACCCAGCACCCGCACGTCCCATACACTGGTTCATTCAGTCACTGACCCAAAACCCACATGTCAAATCTATTGTTTCATTCAGTCCCTGACCAAACACCCACACATCCCATCCACTGGTTCATTCAGTCCCTGACACAAAACCCACATGTCCCATCCACTTAATCATTCTGTTTTGACACAACAACCACACGTTCCATCCACTGGTTCATTCAGTCCGTACTCAACACCCACAAGTCCCATCTAATGCTTCATTCAGTCCTGACCCAACACCCACACGTCCCATCCACTGGTTAATTCAGTGCTGACCCAATACCCACACGTCCCAAGCACCGGTTCATTCAGTCCTGACCCAACACACACACGACCCATCTACTGGTTAATTCAGTTCATGACCCAAAACCCACTCGCCCCATCCACCGGCGCATTAAGTCCTGACCCAACACCCTCAAGACCTATCCAGTGGTTGATTCAGTCCTCACCCAAAACACACGTCCCAGCCATTGGTTCATTCAGTCCCGGCCCTACACCAACATGTCCCATCCACTGGTTCATTCAGTCCCGGCCCAACACCAACACGTCCCATCCACTGGCTCATTCAGTCTCTGACCCAACAATCATATGTCCCATGCACTGGTTCATTCAGTCCTCAACCAACACACACACATCTCATCCACTGATTCATTCAGCCCTGACACAAAACCCACATGACACATCCAATGGTTGATTCAGGCCAGACCCAGCACACACGTCCCATCCATTGATTCACTCAGCCCTCATCGTTCACACACATGTCCCATCGACTGGTGCATTCAGATCTGACGCAACACACAAACGTCCCATCCACTGGTTCATTTAGTCCTCACCCAACACCCACAGTCCCATCAACTGGTTCATTCAGTCCTGACCCAACATCCACAAGTCCCATCCAATGGTTCATTCAGTCCTGACCAACACCCACATGTACCATCCACTTGTTCATTCAGTCCTGTGACAACACCCATACTTCACATCAACTTGTTCATTCGGTCCTGACCCAAAACCCACACGTCCCATCCATCAGTTAATAGAGTCCTAACCCAATAGCCACAGGTCCCATCCACTGGTTCATTCAGGCATAACCCAACACACACACATCCCATCCTTTGGTTTATTCAGTCCTGACCCAACACCCACACGTCCCATCCATTGGTTCATTCAGTCCTGGCCCAACGTCCACATATCCCATCCAATGGTTCATTCGGGCCTGACCCAACACCAACACGTCTCATCCATTGGTTTATTCAGTGCTGACCCAACATCCACACGTCCCATCCATTGGTTTATTCAGTCCTGACCCAACATCCACACGTCCCATCCATTGGTTCATTCAGTGCTGGCCCATACCCAACACGTCACATTCACTGGTTCATTCGCTCATGGACCAACAACCACACATCCCCTCCACTGGTTCATTCGGTTCTGACCCAACACCCACACGTCCCATCCACTGGTTCATTCAGTCCTGGCCAAACACCCACACGTCCCATACATTCGTTCATTCAGTCCTGACCCAACACACAAGTCCCATCCATTCATTCAGTCCTCATCCAACACACACACGTTCCATCGACTAGTTCATTCAGTAATGACCGAACACACACTTCTCATCCACAGGTTCATTCAGTACCTGACACAACATACACATGTCCCAACCATTGGTTCATTCAGCCTCTGACCCAGCACCCACAAAGCACATACGCTGGGTTACTCAGTCCAACCCAGCACCCACACATCCCATCCACTGGCTTATTCAGTCCTGACCCAACACCCAAAAGTGCCTTCCACTGGTTCATTTAGTCCTGACCCAACACCCACACGTCCCATCCACTTGTTCATTCATTGCTCACACAATCGCCACACATCCTATCCACTGGTTCATTCAATCCCTGACCCAACACCCACACATCCCATCCACTGCTTCATTCAGTCCTGACACAACACCTACATGACCCATCCACTGGATCATTCAGTTCTGACTCAAAACACACACGTCCCATCCACTGCTCCATTCAGTCCCTGACCCAACCACCAAATGTCCCATCCACTGGTTCACACAGTTCTGACGCAACACCACACGTTCCATCGACTGGTTAATTCTGTCCTGACTGAACACACATGTCCCATCCTTTGGTTAATTCAGTCCCTGACACAACACCTATACGTCCCATCCACTTGCTCATTCAATCCCTGACCCAACACACACACGTCCCATCCACTGGTCCATTCAGTTCTGATCCAACACCCACACATCCAATCCACTGGTTCATTCAGTCCTGACTGAACACCAATACTTCCCAGCCACTGGTTTATTCAGTCCCTGATCCAACAACCATACTCACCATCCACTGGTTCATTCAGTCCTGAGCCAGCATCCACATGTCCCATCCACTGGTTCATTCAGTCCTGACCCAACATCCACATGTCCCAGCCGTTGGTTCATTCTGTCCCTGACCCAACAAACACGTCCCATCTATTGATTCACTCATTCCTGACCCTTAACACACGACCCATCCACTGGTTCATTCAGTCCCTGAACCAACACCCACACGTCCCATCCATTGACTCACTCAGTCCTCATCCAATACCCACACGTCCTATCCATTGACTCACTAAGTCCTCAAGCAAAACCCACACGTCCCATCCAGTGGTTCTCTCAGTCCTCATCCAACACCCATACGTCCCATCCACTGGTTCATTCAGTCCTTGACCCACCTTCCACATGTCCCATCCATTGATTCACTCAGTCCTGACCCAACACATAGACGTCCCATGCATTGGTTGAATAAGTCCCTGACCCAAAACCCACACATCACATCCACTGGTTCATGCAGTCCTGTCCGAACAACCACACGTCCCATCCACAGGTTTATTCAATCTGGCCCAAAACCCACACGTCCCATCCACTGGTTCATTCAGTCCTGATCCAACACCCACAAGTCCCATCCATTGGTTCATTAAGTCCCTGACCCAACATCCACACGTCCCATCCACTGGTCCATTCAGTCTGACCCAACACCCACACGTCCCATCCACTGGTTCATTCAGTCCTGATCCAACACCCACAATTCCCATCCACTGGTTCATTCAGCCCCTGACACAACACCCACACGTCCCAGCCAGTGGTTCATTCAGTCCTGATCCAACACCCACAATTCCCATCCACTGGTTCATTCAGCCCCTGACCCAACACCCACACGTCCCAGCCAGTGGTTCATTCAGTCCTGATCCAACACCCACTCGTCCCATCGACTGGTTTATTCATTCCTGACCCAACACCCACATGTCCCATCCACTGGTTCATTAAGTCCCGGCCCAACACCAACATGTCGCATCCAGTGGTTCATTCAGTCCTGACCCAACACACAAACGTCCCAGCCACTGGTTCATTCAGTCCTGACCCAATGCACAAACGTCCCATCCACTGGCTCATTTACTCCCGGCCCAACACCAACAATTCCCATCCACTGTTACATTCAGTCCCGGCCCAAAACCAACAAGTCCCATCCACTGGTTCATTCAATCACTGACCCAACACCCACACGCCCCATCCATTGCTTCATTCAGTCCATGACCAAACACCCACACGTCCCATCCACTGGTCCATTCAGTCACTGACCCAAAACCCACACGTCCCATCCACTGGTCCATTCAGTCACTGACCCAAAACCCACACGTCCCATCCACTGGTTCATACAGTCCCTGAGAGAACACACACACGTCCCATCCACTGGTTCATTCAGTCCCTGACACAAAACCCACATGTCCCATCCACTGGTTCATTCTGTTTTGACACAACAACCACACGTTCCATCCCCTGGTTCATTCAGTCCGAACTCAACACCCACACGTCCCATCTACTGGTTCATTCAGTCCTGAACCAACACCCACACGTCCCATCCACTGGTTAATTCAGTGCTGACCCAATACCCACACGTCCCAAGCACCGGTTCATTCAGTCCTGACCCAACACCCACACGACCCATCTACTGGTTAATTCAGTTCATGACCCAAAACGCACTCGCCCCATCCACCAATTCATTCAGTCCTGACCCAACACCCACAAGACCCATCCAGTGGTTGATTCAGTCCTCACCCAAAACACACGTCCCATCCATTGGTTCTTTCAGTCCCGGCCCTACACCAACACGTCCCATCCACTGGATCATTCAGTCCCGGCCCAACACCCACACGTCCCATCCACTGGCTCACTCAGTCCCTGACCCAACAACCATATGTCCCATGCACTGGTTCATTCAGTCCTCAACCAACACCACACGTCCCATCCACTGTTTCATTCGGTCCCGACACAACACCCACACGTCCCATCCACTGGTTCAATCAGTCCTCACCCAACACACACACATCTCATGCACTGATTCATTCAGCCCTGACACAAAACCCACATGACACATCCAATGGTTGATTCAGGCCAGACCCAGCACACACGTCCCATCCATTGATTCACTCAGTCCTCATCGAACACACACACGTCCCATCGACTGGTGCATTCAGATCTGACGCAACACACAAACGTCCCATCCACTGGTTCATTTAGTCCTGACCCAACACTCACAGACCCATCAACTGGTTCATTCAGTCCTGACCCAACATCCACAAGTCCCATCCACTTGTTCATTCAGTCCTGTGACAACAACCATACTTCACATCAACTGATTCATTCAGTCCTGACCCAAAACCCACACGTCCCATCCATCGGTTAATAGAGTCCTAACCCAATACCCACATGTCCCATCCACTGGTTCATTCAGGCATAACCCAACACACACACATCCCATCCATTGGTTCATTCAGTCCTGGCCCAACATCCACATGTCCCATTCAATGGTTCATTCGGGCCTGACCCAACACCAACACGTCTCATCCATTGGTTTATTCAGTCCTGACCCAACATCCACACGTCCCATCCATTGGTTCATTCAGTGCTGACCCATACCCAACACGTCAAATTCGCTGGTTCATTCGCTCATGCACCAACGACCACACATCCCCTCCACTGGTTCAGTCGGTTCTAACCCAACACCCACACATCCCATCCACTGGTTCATTCAGTCCTGACCAAACACCCACACGTCCCATACATTCGTTCATTCAGTCCTGACCCTACACACAAGTCCCATCCATTCATTCAGTCCTCATCCAACACACACACGTTCCATCGACTGGTTCATTCAGTAATGACCGAAAACACACTTCTCATCCACAGGTTCATTCAGTACCTGACACAACACACACATGTCCCAACCACTGGTTCATTCAGCCTCTGACCCAGCACCCACAAAGCACATACGCTGGGTTACTCAGTCCAACCCAGCACCCACACATCCCATCCACTGGCTTATTCAGTCCTGACCCAACACCCACATGTGCCTTCCACTGGTTCATTTAGTCCTGACCCAACACCCACACGTCCCATCCACTGGTTCAGTCATTGCTCACCCAATACCCACACATCCTATCCACTGGTTCATTCAATCCCTGACCCAACACCCACACGTCCCATCCACTGCTTCATTCAGTCCTGACACAACACCTACATGACCCATCCACTGGATCATTCAGTTCTGACTCAAAACACACACGTCCCATCCACTGCTCCATTCAGTCCCTGACCCAACCACCAAACGTCCCATCCACTGGTTCACACAGTTCTGACGCAACACCACACGTTCCATCGACTGGTTAATTCTGTCCTGACCGAACACACATGTCCCATCCTTTGGTTAATTCGGTCCCTGACACAACACCTACACGTCCCATCCACTTGCTCATTCAGTCCCTGACCCAACACACACACGTCCCATCCACTGGTCCATTCAGTCCTGATCCAACACCCACACGTCCAATCCACTGGTTCATTCAGTCCTGACCCAACACACACACGTCCCATCCACCGGTCCATTCAGTCCGGTCACAACATCAGCAGTCCCATCAACTGGTTCAATTAATCCCTGACCTAAAACCCACACGTCCCATCCAGCGGTACTTTCTCTGCTGACACAACACCCATCACTTCGCATCCACTGGTTCATTCAGTCCTGACTGAACACCAATAATTCCCAGCCACTGGTTTATTCAGTCCCTGATCCAACACCCATACTCACCATCCACTGGTTCATTCAGTCCTCACCCAAAACCCACACGTCCCATCCAATGGTTCACACAGTCCTGACTCAACAGCCACACATCCCATCCACTGGTCAATTCAGTCTTCATCCAACACCCGCATGCCCAACCCGCTGGTGTAATTCATTCCCTGACCCAACACCAATGCGTCCCATCCACTGGAGCATTCAGTCCTGACCAAAAACCCACATGTCCAATCCACTTGTTCACTAAGTCCTGATCCAACACCCACACGTCCCATCCACTGGTTCATTCAGTCCTGATCCAACACCCACACGTCCCATCCACTGGTCCATTCAGTCCCTGACCCATCACCCACACGTCCCATCCACTGGTCCATTCAGTCCCTGACCCAACACCCACATGTCCCATCCATTGGTTCATTCAGTCCCTGACACAACACCTACACGTCCCATCCAGTTGTTCATTCAGTTCACTGACCCAACACACACACGTCCCATCCACTGGTCCATTCAGTCACTGACCCAACACCCACAAGTCCCATCCACTGGTTCATTCAGTCACTGACCCAACACACACATGTCCCATCCACTGGTCCATTCAGTCACTGACCCAACACCCACATGTCCCATCCACTGGTTCATTCAGTCCCTGACCCAACACACACACGTCCCATCCACTGGTCCATTCAGTCACTGACCCAACACACACATGTCCCATCCACTGGTCCATTCAGTCCCTGACCCAACACCCACAAGTCCCATCCACTGGTTCATTCAGTCCTGACCCAACACCCACACGTCACATCCACTTGTTCATTCAGTCCTGAACCAACACACATACTTCCCATCCACTGGTTCATTCAGTCCTGCCCCTAAACCCACACGTCCCATCCACTGGTTCATACAGTCCTGACCCAATAGCCACACATCCCATCCACTGGTACATTCGGGCCCGACACAACACTCACACGTGCCATCCACTGGTTCATTCAGTCCTCACACAACACTCACATGTCCCATCCGCTGGTTAATTCAGTCCCTGACTCAACACGGACGCATAACATCCATTGGTTCACTCAGTCCTGACCCAAAACCCACACGTCCGATCCAATGATTGATTCGGCACTGAACCAACACCCACATGCCACATCCATTGATTCATTCAGTCCTGACCCAACACCCACTCGTCCTATCCATTGGTTCTTTAAGCCCTGACCCAACACCCACAGGTCCCATCCAGTGTTTCATTAGGTTCTGGCTCAAGACCCACACGTCCCTTCCACTGGTTCATTCAGTCTCTGACCCAACACCCATACGTCCCATCCATTGATTCACTCAGTCCTCATCCAACACCCACACGTCCCATCGACTGGTACATTCAGTGCTGACCCAACACACACACGTCCCATCCACTGGATCATTCAGTCCCTGACCCAACACCTGCACATTCCATCCACTTGTGCATTCAATCCTGACCCAACACCCATACTTCCCATCCACTGGTTCATACAGTCCTGACCCAATAGCCACACTTCCCATCCACTGGTTCATGCAGTCCTGACCCAACACACACACACCCCATCCGCTGGTTAATTCAGTCCCTGACCCAACACACATGTGTACCATCTATTGGTTCATTCAGTCCTGACCCAAAACACAATTGTCCAATTTACTGTTTCATTCATTCCAGACCCAACACCCACAAGTCCCATCCGCTGGTTCATTCAGTGCTGACTCAACAACCATACCTGCCATCCACTGGTTCATTCAGTCCTAACCCAACACCCACATGTCCCATTAACTGGTTCATTCAGTCCTGGACCAACACACACGTCCCATCCATTGAGTCAGTTAGTCTTCATCCAAAACACACACGTTCCATTGACTGGTTCATTCAGTCCTGACCGAACACACACTTCCCATCCACAGGTTCATCCAGTCCCTGACACAACATACACATGTCACATCCACTGGTTTATGCAGTCCCTGACCCAGCACCCACACAGCACATCCACTGGGTCACTCATTCCAGACCCAAAACCCACACGTCCAATCCACTGGTTCATTCAGTACTATCCAACACCCTCACATCCCTTCCACTGGTTCATTCTGTACCTGGCACAACATCCACACATCCCATCCACTGTTTCATTCAGTCCTGACCCAAAACCCACACGTCCCATCCACTGGTTCATACAGTCCTGACCCAATAGTCACATGTCCCATCCACTGTTTCATTCAGGCCTGACTTCCAACAGGATGATTCTCTGTTTAAGTGTAGCGCCACCTACTGCCCTCTGTGTGTTTACCACCGAATGAGGCTCGCTATGTCCAAGTGTAGCCCCCTTGCTGCCCTCTGACTGATTTAACACAGGATGAGGGAGGCGCTATTTAAATGGAGTGCACACTACTGCCTATGACTGATTTACCACAGGTCGAGGGACCCCCTGTCTACGTGCAGCGCACCCTACTGTCCTCAGTGTGTTTACCATAGGTCGAGGGGTGCTCTGTCTCAGTAGAACTCCCCTCCTGCCCTTTGACTGAATTACCAGAGGACAAGGGACGCTCTGTCTAAGTGTAGCGCACCCTACTGCCCTCTGACTGATTTACCACAGGTCGAGGGGTACTCTGTCTCAGTAGAACGCCCCTCCTGTCCCTTGACTGATTTACCACAGGGCGAATGATGTTCTATTAAAATTTGGCACCACTAATGTCCTCTGACTGAATTGCGACAGGACGGTGGATGCTCTTTCGAAGTATAGCGCCCCTTACTGCACTCTGAGTGATTTCCCAAAGGACAAGGGATGCGCTATTTAAATGGAGTGAATGCTACCTCTCTGGCTGATTTACCACAGGATGATGCTCTGTTTAAGTGGTGCACCCACTTCTGCAATCTGACTGTGTTACCACAGGTCGAGAGACGCTCTGTCTAAGTAGAGCGCCCCCTACTGAATCCTGGTTGACTTAACATAGGAGGAGGGAACTCTGTCTAAATTTGACGCGCCTGCTGCTGTATAATTGATTTACCACAGCATGAGGGATGCCCAGTCTAAGTGGAGCGTCCCCTAAAGCCCTGTGACTAATTTACCACAGGACAGGAAAGGCACTGTCTAAATGGAGCGCCCCCTACCACTGTGTGACTAATTTACAACAGGACGAGGAAGACAGATTTTTGCAAGGTAATGGAGTGAAGGACTATAGGGAGCGGGCGGGGAAGTGGCTTTGAGCCCAGATCAGCTATGATCTTACTGAATGGTGGAGCAGGCTCGATGTGACAAGTGACCTATTCCTGCTCCTATATCTTATGTTCTTATGTTAAGGCACTTGTAGGAATTGAGGGGATGGGTTTTGGGGTTATTGCCTCTAGCCATTCAGAAGTCTCTGAGCTGCTCCAGAGCCCCGTGCGGTTTTGAATCACTCCCCTTTCCTGGTTCTGATCGCTGGACATATTCAGCAGCGATGTAGACAGAAACGAGACTCGTGGTTGGGTGTAAAACAGACCAGTATTTATTGATATAAAAAGAAATAAATTCAAAATAATCAATGCAACACTCCTATGCTTAATACAACACTTTTACTTAAATACAGTACACTTATTGTCCACTACAGCACTCTTTTGCTTAGTGCAACACTCCTTTACTTAAATACAGCACTTTTCTTCTCACAGTATACTTAGTGTCTACTACAGCACTCTTTTGCTTAGTGCAACACTCTGTTACTTAAATACAGCACTTTAGTTCTCACAGTACACTTAGTGTCTACTACAGCACTCTTCTGCTTAGTACAACACTCTGTTACTTAAATACAGCACTTTTAACTAGTGCAGCACACCATTAATACAGTACACTTTGCTTCCTACAGCACCTTTGCTTAGTACAACACTCTTACTTAATAGGGGAGTAGAGGACGGACACAACGAGGGAAAATTGACTAAAATCACAATTTAACAATAATTCCCCTTAAATCCCACCCCTAAATACCTATCTAAGTTGCCTTGTGATGGGCCAGAGAATCTATGCTCACCAGAGAACGCCTGCTCCGTGCCCTTGCGGTCTTAGATTCTTCACTACCCTGAAATGGAGATACACCAGTGTTCAAAAGTAACTGCTGGTATTCCACTCCTTTGGGCGGGCTCTCGAGCTGTTCTTCTGTAGGCAGAGCACGGAGGCGAGGTGGCAGAGAGAGAGAGAGAGATGGCTTCCTGAGAAGCTATCTTTATACCCCATTTGGAGCCGAAATCTTCGTGCCCAAATCCGGATGTATCTGGGCTAAACAAAAGGGATCCAAACTGCCCCATTGACTGTGATGGTGTTTGGATGAATTACCCATTCGTTTAAACTGGTTTGAATAAAGCTGTCTCAGTTTGAAAAAAAACATGTCTGTTTCCTTAATTGCTCGGCAAGCAGCCCTTGGATGTTAGTGTAAACAAAGCCATTGTCCTGTGGACAGTGCAACCGCAATTGATTGACAGCTTTAAGTGATTAAGCCTTTGTGTCAACATTGTAGACTTCCTGTAAACAAATATCGATTGTACTGCGGTGAAACTCCCTAAACCGCCTCTGATTGGCAGTTTAAATACCTCATTGCTTCAGAGGCTGGGTTTTTTTCTAAATCCTTTGTCAGCCATCTTTGATTTTCCTTTCTGCTGTGTCTTTTGCCACAAGGCCAGACAGCCATCTTTGATTTTCCATTTTCACAGACACCCAGGTTGCCTTTCAAGTCCTTTTTGTCAGCCCGTGCTTGGAAGAGAGTCTGTCTTTTGTCTTCTGCCACGAGGTCTGACGGCCATTTTGATCCCTGGATTTTTAAAGGTATATTCTACGCAGGTTTATCTTTGATCAAAAATATAATCTTCGGAGCTGCCGAAAATTTCAAAATTATTGCGAAATCCTATAATCCCCCATTGGATACTAAAACTTGCTTGTAGTATCAGGATAAACAAATGTGAGCAATAATTCCTGACCCATCACAAACAACCTTCCCTTATACTTATCTAGATCTATCTTTGATCCCCCGACACCTCCATCTCCCCCGCCCAGAGAGAATCGCCGTACACGGCAGGCATCTATCGATAGAAAAACAGGATTAGTTAAATAATCAATACATGGAGGGGGTCCAATGGCCCTTCACCACTTGTATTCACAACAATTCAAGCATGGAGGGGTCCAATGCGCCTGCACCACTTGCGACATAGTTTTTAACATGATACGACATCTTCAATGGGATTACCACCAAGCCAAAATATATCTGTTAAAAATATAATCGAAGAAAACGAGCTTCCCCTTTTTTTTTAGTAAAATGCAATTGCCTGACACTTTATTAAATGGCACTATTGTGCAGCCATAAATGTATTTTAAAATTTCACAATCTGCAAACACAACAATTCATTGGCATATGCAATTTGTTCCAATTAACTCCAAACAAGTAGTACAATCTTACAGTTAGGAGCTAAATTCACACATTATCTCCTTTGGAGTTGGGACCAGTACATAATACAAGATATATAAAATAATTAACAAGCTTTTGTAAACCCTTGATCTTAATCGAATTTCCAAATAGCAGCTTAAATGTTGTGGGCATCTGCCTCCTGCAGAGCCCTCCCATCATGGGCTAGGAGTGCTCCTTCCTTGGGCATCCAAAGACACTCTGGTTCTCTGTACCTTCTGGAACTCTGAAAAAGACTTAAAGAAAAAAAAACGTCTAGCCAGGTCCCCTGGCTCGGGGGAGTGTGATCAGGTCCCGTGACCTCGACTCACATAGACACTCTGGAATGGTAACATACTTAAAGCTTATACTCTACTAATTACCACTACAGAATCGCAATATAAAATTTGAATTTCAGACGTTCTACCTTAATGCTTTATACACATTATTTGAACAAGCTATATACAAGCGCTGCCCATCTCCGGGTGGCCAGCCTAATCCCTGTTTGGACTGTCACAGGCTGCTCCCTGCGGCGTGGCTGGACTGATTCCAACTTCTGGTCCCTCGCAGCTCATGACTGCTGGTTGGGGACTTCTGCCTTTTGGCTGCTCCCTGACTTGGGAGACCGCCCTATTCCACTGGAAAGTGGATGACCATACTTTGGGCTGGGGCACCCGAAGAGATCTCCTAGGGAGTATCGCTGGCGGGGCTACCCCGGCGAGCATACCCTTAGCTCGGATCACACTTCTTGCTGGCTGGGGACCTCCTCCTTTGGGTCTCTCCCATCCCAAACCTGGGCTGGGGACAGGCAATCCCTTGTCACTGGCTGCCGGTTGCTGAGAGCCTTCCCCTTCGGGTCTAAAACATGTTTCAGGCTCCTCCCTGGAGGCCTACAAGAGAGGGGGAATTGCTTGGGCCAAGTACTGGGGGACACGCGACTGCGCCTGCATGTGCAGTCTGTGTGTGGGTATGTGCTGCAGGCTGTGGATTCCTAATCTCAGGTAAAATCCCAGCTGTCTGTTTCCCTGCCCCCAGCTCAAACAACCTGCATTGTTTGATATGACTGGCAGCCTGCCAGTAATTCTGTTCAAAATCCTTTTCCCTCACCAGGGCGGCCTTAAATGTAGAATCTTGGGCCCGGACCTGCTTTTGGTCCGGGGCCAAAGCTATCCCCTGTGTGCCCCCCTTGTCCCGGATTGTTGCTACCGGGCCTGCTCTACAGGGGTCCCAGAACTCTCCTTTCCTGTTCCCCTGCTTGAACAGCTTGCACTGGTCATGAATGGCTCCTCCCCTAGCACAAGCCACAGTGCCTGCCTGTGCAGCCTGTGTGCTTGTACTCGCTGCTGGCTGGGGATCTCTGACCTCGGGTTCACTCCCAGCTGCCTGTTTCCCTGTGGGTCCCATTAAGTTAAATGGGACCTCGTTAGACCGGGGTGAATTGGTCAGGTCTTCCGAGTGGACCACCGTGCTGGAGGCTCCAGTGACCACCGAATATCTCCCCGGCCCTGTCTTCACCCCCATCTTAACATAGGGCCTGCTCCCCTCAGCAATTTTTACGGTGACACAGGTCAACAGGTTGCGCTGGCTCTAGCCATTGCTGGGAGTGGGATGGGGCAGATGGGGTCAAAGCAACGGTGGTGGCTGCTACTCTCCCCTGGCCAGTCAGAAGAGACCGCACTGCCTCCAATAGTGACTCGACCCGGGTGGGGGAAATTCCTGCTCTACCACCTCATCCTCCACACACCTTTGCTGCCAGAGCTCTTGAAAGCTCGGGCCACTGCCTTCGGGCTGACCAGATATATCATCCCTTTTTCCCTTTTAAAGCCATATTCAAGCTTTCTATCTCTTCCCTACAGGGGCCATGATCTGCTTCCTCAAACCCTTGCTCGCAGGCCAGCTTCTATGCTGCCTTTACCACCCTAAACTTTTCCTCCTGCTGTTTTATTTCTTATATGAGGCGAGCGTTCTCCTCCCGCACCCTCATCTCATTGCTCTTGGCCTCTGCAACTAGGCACTTCTGGTACTCTGACTCGTGCCTCGTGTGGCTTTTGCCCTCACTAAACTGGGCTACCAGGCACTCCATCTTGGCCTGGTATTCTTCAACCTCCCTTTCACTATCCCAACTCTCTGCTCTAGATTCCCTAAGCCTGCGGGTAACTTCCCCAAGCCTGCGGGCACCCAACCACAAACAAACCAGTGGGATAAAAAGAAAACCAATAACTGCTGCTTTCTCCAGACCCAAATCACCATCTGCTACATCACATACCATTTCCGACGGTCCTGCCGCGGCCGCCATTTTGTAGGAATTGTGGGATGGGTTTTGGGGTTATTGCCTCGAGCGAGTCAGAAGTCTCTGAGCTGCTCCAGAGGTCTGTGTGGTTTCGAATCGCTCCCCTTTCCTGGTTCTGACCACCGGACTTATTCAGCAGCGATGTAGACAGAAACGAGACTCGTGGTTGGGTGCAAAACAGACCAGTATTTATTGAAATAAAAAGAAGTAAATTTAAAATAATCAATGCAACACTCCTATGCTTAATACAGCATTTTTACTTAAATACAGTACACTTATTGTCCACTACAGCACTCTTTTGCTTAGTACAACTCGTTTACTTAAATACAGCACTTTACTTCTCACAGTAAACTTAGTGTCTACTACAGCACACTTCTGCTTAGTACAACACTCTGTTACTTAAATACAGCACTTTCAACTAGTGCAGCACGCCTTTGATACAGTACACTTTGCTTCCTACAGCACCTTTGCTTAGTACAACACTCTTACTTAATAGGGGAGGAGAGAACGGACACAACGAGGGAAAATTGCCTAAAATCACAATTTAACAATAATTCCCCTTAATTCCCACCCCTAAATACCTATCTAAGTTGCCTTGTGATGGGCCAGAAAATCTATGCTCACCAGAGAGCGCCTGCTCCGTGCCCTTGCGGTATTAGATTCTTCACCACCCTGAAATGGAGATACCGCAGTGTTTAAAAGTAACTGCTGGTATTCCACTCCTTTGGGCGGGCTCATGAGCTATTCTTCTGTAGGCAGAGCATGGAGGCGATGTGGCAGAGAGAGCGAGAGATAGCTTCCTGAGAAGCTATCTTTATACCCCATTTGGAGCCAAAATCTTCGCGCCCAAATCCGGATGTATCTGGGCTAAACAAAAGGGATCCAAACTGCCCTAATTGACTGTGATGGGGTTTGGATGAATTGCCCATTCGTTTAAACTGGTTTGAATAAAGCTGTCTCAGTTTGAAAAAAAACATGTCTGTTTCCTTAATTGCTTGGTAAACAGCCATCGGATGTTAGTGTAAACAAAGCCATTGTCCTATGGTCAGTGCAACCGCAATTGATTGACAGCTTTAAGTGGTTAAGCCTTTGTATCAACATTGTAGACTTCCTGTAAACAAACATCAATTGTCCTGCGGTGAAATTCCCTAAACTGCCTTTGATTGACAGTTTAAATATCTCATTGCTTCAGAGGCTGGGTTTTTTTCTAAATCCTTTGTCAGTCATCTTTGATTTTCCTTTCCATATGCACACAGACTTTGTTGTGTCTTTTGCCAAGAGGCCGGACAGCCATCTTTGATTTTCTTTTTTCACTGACACACAGGTTGCCTTTCAAGTCCTTTTTGTCAGCCCCTGCTTTGAAGAGAATCTGTCTTTTGTCTTCAGCCACGAGGTCTGACAGACATTTTGATCCCTGGATTTTTAAAGGCATATTCTACCCAGGTTTATCTTTGATCAAAAATATAATCTTCGGAGGTGTAGAAAATTTTGAAATTATTGCGAAATCCTACACTGTGTTGCAGTGGAGTGCCCCCTTCTGCCCTGTGACTAATTTACAATGGACAAGGGAGGCATGTTTAAGTGGAGTGCCCCCTACTTCCCTGTGATTAAGTTGCAACACGACAAGGAAGGAACTGTCTAAGTGTTGCACCTCCTACTGCCCTGTAACTAATTTACGAAAGGTCGAGGACGCTTTGTCTAAGTGGAGCGCACCCTACTGTCCTCAGAGTGTTTACCACTGGTATTGGGTTGTTCTCTCTTAGAAGAACACCCCTTCTGCCCTTTGAAATTTACCATAGGTCGAAGGACGTTCTATCTAAATTTGGCACCCTGACTGCCCTCTGACTGACTTACGACAGGACGGGTGATACTCTTTTGAAGTGTAGCGCCCCTTACTGCTTTCCGGTACAGACAGGGCTCACCCTCCCGGATTAGGAGCACTTAGAGTGCTCGCACTGCCGACTTGGAGTGAGGCCATGGAGGGGTTGTAACATGGGGATGAGAATATTTAAATCACATGTTGGTGTACAACATTCCCCCTAATTTTTTGTGCAGGCCATTCAGAATTTCTCACATTTTGTTCAAAAGCCGGTAAGTGTGACCGCCAGACAGCTTAGCGGGAATGTTGTTGGTGGAACATGAGCCATTGTAGGTCAAGAAGCATGCGGGTAGTGAGTTGATGGGTATTACATCCATGAATGATTGAGACACGGACAGCAGGAGTTGAACAAAACAAGTCTTTACTGATGGAAGTCAATAGTGAAACTGAAAACAACAGAGGCTCACTAGCGCCTTTTATACAGGGGTGGTCACTGCCGGTACTGCAGTCTAAGACCAGTTATTCTCTTAAAGGTACATACACAACAATTCCTCCCTTTTTAGATGAACAGTACATAACATTCATTTAACAACTAAATGATAACTAATTACAATCACAATTACGGTTGCTAGATACATTGGTTAAGTTTAAGCAATTATAAGTTCAGCCTTTGAGGAGGCTTCCTGATTCTGTCTGGATAACGCCTCTTTGGGGTATCAGGTTCTTCTGGCAATGTTGAGTCGGGATCAATGCCGTTGTTTGGTTCATCTGCTTCCAATATTACCGGTTCTGCGGTAGCTGCAATTGGAACGTCGATTTCATTACCAGGTGTATCAGATCGTGGTGTGGAGTTGACGTTTTCCAGTGAGTCTAGAATCTGGTCAGCATGGCGTCTTACAATGCTCTCCCCAACGTCCACGGTATACATGAGAGGTCCTTGTCATGTACAAATCGTTCCTGGCTGCCATTTCTCAGTGCGGTAGTCCCGGGCCAAAACTGGTTGACCTATCTTAAAACTCCTGGTCGGCCTTTCATTCATATTCTGAAACTACCTGTTCTCCACATCTCTTCGGACGTTTGGCTTAACCAAATCCAAGCGGCCTCGTAGTCTTCGATTGAAGAACATCATGGCTGGAGTTTGGTTGGTAACCGCATGTGTCGCATTCCGTTAGGCAAACAAGAAGTTGTCCACCTTGTGTTGTAGGGGTATATCTTCATTACACATTGCCTTGATAGCCTTCTTGAATGTTTGGACAAATCTCTCGGCCAATCCATTAGTGGCTGGATGATATGGGGCAGATGTGCAATGCTTAACACCATTGTTCTTTAAGAATCCCTGGAACTCTTCAGACACAAACTGTGGTCCATTGTCAGAGCAAATCTGATCAGGCAGCCCATTCCTGGCGAATATGGTTCGTAAAACTGTAATCGTTTTTTCCGTGGTGGTTGAGGACATTTTTATTACCTCTGGCCACTTTGAATGTGCATCCACCGCAATTAAAAACATCGAGTCCATGAAGGGACCAGCAAAATCAATGTGCACCCTTTGCCATGGAGATGAGGGCCACTCCCATGGATGCAGAGGAGCTTGTGGTGGGGCGTTTTGGACCTTCTGGCATCCTGCACAGCTCTTGGTCATCTCTTCGATTTCTCTATCGATTCCCGGCCACCACACAAACGCTCTGGCTAAATTCTTCATTTTTACCCCACCCAGATGACCCTCATGAAGCTCATTGAGCACTCTATCCGTCAACTTATGTGGAATTACTACTCTGGATCCACACATCAAGGTTCCTCTGCACACTGACAGCTGTTCTCTTCTCGGCGAGAATGCTGGCAGTTGTGGTTCGCCATGTGCTGGCCGTCCCTTCACCATTAAATCATAGACCCGTGATAGTGTCGGGTCATTCCGTGTTTCCTTTTCTATGTTTGCATTCGTCACAGGGAGACATTCGACTATGGTCGAGTGGAATAACTCCATTGGATCCACTGCAAGGTCTTCTTCTTCCACCATCGGCAATGGTAGGCATGACAATCCATCAGCATTTCCATGCTGTTTAGTTCCTTTGTACTCGATGTCATATTGGTGTGCCCCTAGGAAAAGGGACCACCTCTGCAGCCGTTGTGCTGTCATTATCGGTACGCCCTTCTGAGGGTTGAAAATGGTGACAGGAGGTTGATGATCGGTTAGTAGAGTAAATTTTTGACTGTGCATTAGTGATTGAACTTCTTCACCCCCCACACTAGGCTGAGGGCCTCTCTGTCAATCTGGGCATAGTTACGCTCGGCAGAAGTTAACGAGCGTGACGCAAAAGCTGTCAGCCGCTCCAACCCATCAAGGGATTTATGTGACAGTACCGCCCCAATGCCGTAGGGAGACGCATCACACGCCAGTCTGATCGGCAGTGCTGGGTTGTAGTGAGCCAATACTTCCCTTGAAGTGATTAAGTCCTTACTCTTCTGAAAGGCCCGCTTACAATCATCACTCCATTTCCATGCTACCCCCGTTCGTAGCAGGGTGTTCAGTGGGTGCAGAATTGTCGACAAATTCGGCAAAAAATTATGGTAGTAATTCACCAATCCGAGGAATGACCTCAGTTGCGACACATTTTCAGGCGCTGGGGCCTTCACAACCGCTTCAATTTTGTCAGGGGACTTATGTAACCCCTCTTCATCAATCACGTGGCCACAATACAATATCTGTTTCTTAAAAAATTCGCACTTGGGGCAGTTGGCTCGCAGCCCATGTTCCTGTAGTCTAGTGAGCACCTGTTCTAGGTTGTTAAGGTGTTCACTGTCATCTTCACCTGTCACAAGGATGTCGTCCAAGTAACACTGAGTCCCCGGAATCCCTTGCAGGACTTGTTCCATCGCTCTTTGCCATATCGCCGGAGCCGATGCTACTCCGAATACCAATCGATGATACTGGTAAAGACCTTTGTGAGTGTTTATCGTGAGATACTTCCTAGAGGACTCTTCAACCTCCATCTGCAAATATGCTTGTGCTAGGTCAATTTTTGTAAAACGCTTCCCTCCAGACAGTGAGGCAAAGATGTCTTCTATCCTTGGAAGAGGATATTGCACTGTGTGAAGGACTGGGTTCACCGTCACCTTGAAATCCCCACAGATGCAAATCTTCCTTGGCTCCCCGGACTTATTGCTTAACGTTTTCTTCATGACAGGAACGATGGGTGTCGCCCGCTCGCTCCAGTCGACTTTAGACAACACGCCTGCCTTCTCCAGATTCTCCAGCTCTGCCTCGATGGCTGGGCGAATTGCATATGGTACCGGTCTTGCTTTGAAAAACTTGGGAACTGCATTCTCTTCTATTTTTATCGAGGCGGTTACGCCTTTAAGCGTGCCCAGTTCTTGTTGAAATACCTCTTTGGCGTTAGCTATGATTGTTGACTATCATCCAGGAGTGACGTCTTCATCTTTTTTACCATCCACTGTCATTGCATGAATGGAGTGCCAATCTAAGTTTATCTTCCTGATCCATTCCCGTCCCAATAACGGTGGTCCACCATTTGGCAGTATGTAGAGATACAATTTCCGTATTTTCTTGCCGTTGTATTCGACAGGCACCCTTATTTTTCCTCTGGGATATACTTTTTGCCCCGTATACGTCCTCAAGACAATGAATGTCTCTCTCAAGGGTATGTGTGAAAATAGCCGCTCATAGTCTCGTCGATTCATGACGGTTAGCGCTGATCCTGTATCCAATTCCATTTTAACTTGGGACCCTGCTATCGTGAGGGTGACCCAAATGGTTCGGTGATCCTCTTTTGCGATTACATTGTGAAGTTTGAGACAGCTTAGTCTCCTGTTCCCGGATTCACTATTGCTCATCTGGTCTTCGGAACTACTGTCCGTCATCTTTTGTACTTTCTTGTACGGTTCCTTAGTAGCCTTTTTGTTGTCGCTGGTCTTCTTCCCAGACTTGCAAACTCGTGCAATGTGTCCCATCTTCCCGCATTGCCTGCATATTTTGTCTTTGGACCAGCAGTCCTTCTGGTCATGGTTAGTTCTGCCGCAGCAATAACATTTTGCAAATCCCCGTGTCATTTCGTGGGTGCCGTATTCCTGTGGTTTTTGTTGAATTTCTGCTGCTCCCCTGGCTGCTGCTTCATACAATACTGCCACGCTGAAAGCCTTATCTAGCGTCAGCTCTTTCTCTGAGAGTAACTTCTTCTGTGTTCCTTCACTCAGGAGTCCACAGACAAATTTGTCCCGTAGGGTATCTGCCAGTCCTGCTCCGAACTGGCAGTGCTTTGATAGCTTGCGTAGTTCCGTAAGGTACTCAGCATTGCTCTCATCTTTATGCTGAGTTCTCCTGTGAAATTTAAATCTTTCTGCTATCAACAGCGGTGCAGGGTTTAGGTGTTCCTGTAGGACAGCAACAATTTCGTTAAAACTCTTCGCCTTCGGTTTGGCTGGAGTAATCAGGTCCCGCAATAGGCCGTACATTCTAGCGCCCATTAAGTTTAGCAATATCGATGCCTTTTTCTCCTCCGCTATTTCGTTTGCCTCGAAATATACCTCGACTCTTTCCACATACGTGGTCCAGTCCTCTGTTGTATTATCAAAAGCAGTGATACAGCCAGTCTTCGGCATCTTGCAAATCTAAAATGGCGCCTCCCACACTTTGCCTTCTTCCCCGATTTAACAAAATGGCGCCTCCCACGTTTTTCCTTCTTCCCCGCTGATTAAGATGGCGCCTCCCGCGCTTTGCCTTCTTCCCCGCTGTTGTTAGCGCTGCTTTCCACAGTTCCCATTGCAACCTGCAGCTCCTCGCGGTTTCTTGCGTGTTTAATATTTCTTTTTTTTATTATCTTCCTGTCGCGGAACAACCCTGTGGGACTCTTGCCTCCCTCTTCGCGGGTCTATACGCAGCCCGGCTTCGTAGCACCGGCCGCGCCCTGTGTGCTCCACCCTCTCTCTCTCTTCTTCCCGACAACGCTGCTCGGACCCGTTGCAAACCACCCGCTCGAGTTCGCGACCGCCGCAGCCCAGGAAGGATCAGTGCACTACCTGCCACCAGCCCGATTAGCTGAAGCACCGTCGACAGGAACCAGGCCCCGCTTCCGACAGCTTCTCCAGCAATCTTCAACACCGCAACACAGGGCACATGCCCATGGTCGAGCCCGTTTCTACTGCCTCTTAGTTTCTTTTCTTTCTGGCCTCGACCTCTGCTCACTTCGCTGTAGGAATGGATCCCAGGAGGTGGTGCAGACTGTAGGTAGGTTTGTATCTGCTCATCGCCAGTATTACGTCCATGAATGATTGAGACACAGACAGCAGGAGTTGAACAAAACAAGTCTTTACTGCTGGAAGTCGATAGTGAAACTGAAAACAACAGAGGCTCACTAGCGCCTTTTATACAGGGGTGGTCACTGCCGGTACTGCAGTCTAAGACCAGTTATTCTCTTAAAGGTACATACACAACAATGGGATTTGCCACGTGGTAGGATGAGCTCAAGTTCATTGAGGGTGGAAGATGGGCAGCTGGTCAGGAGAACATTGGAGCAGTCGAGTCCGGTAAATAACACATAAATGTAATGTTATGCATGTTGTAGTACCACCTCAGAATAGGCTTTCATTTTTTAAACATTAACTTATTTAGTGCCCATTCCTAGTTGTCCTTGAGAGGGTGGTGGTGAGCTGCCTCCTTGAACCGCTGCGTTCTGGGATGGGGAGGAGAGGGCGAACGTGGTGCAGTTGTAAAGGGGTTGGGGTGGAAGAACGTGATCCAGGCCTGACAGAGGGCGGGCAAAAGGGATCTATCTCCTCATTTGGATCACGTGCTTGCTCTCATTTCCCCTCCTTTAAACCTCGATCACTTTCTACCCCCTCCTCACTGTCCTAACTGTTCTCCCCCACCGCTACAATTTCCTGACCTTTTCTCCCCGAAATCCTGACGTTCCACCCCGCCACGAGCTCCTGCTCTCCCCCTGCACCCCCGACCTTCTGACATTCTCCCCCAAGAGACTAAGCTTTTGCTGCCCCGAGATCCTGAACTTATTCCCCCCCGACTCCCTGCCATTTTCCCACCGAATTCCTGACATTCTCCCCCATCTCCGAGCTTCTCGCTCCCCCTCTGAGATCATCTCCCCTCCTTCCCCTTTCCTCTCTTGCCCCTTCGATCCTCTTCCTAAATTCGAATCTTTCTCCCCCCTCGATCCTCTCAAACCCTCCCCTCGATCCTCTCAACCCCTCCCCCTCGATCTTCTCTCCCCCTTCAATCCCCTCTCCACTTTCAAACCCTCCTTTGCGATCCGCTCTCCTCTCCCCACCCCATTCGGTCTGCTGACCTTCACCGCATGGAGCCAAGGGAAGTTTGTTAGTGCCGCACTGTTTGGCACTGTGCATGCACGACAGGATTGGGTGCCCAACGGAGGTGCATGTGTAATATTAATCACAGTGCTTCTCCCCTGAATGGCCTGGCTTTGAATTTAAGGTTATGTCCCCTTGTCCTAGACTCCCCCACCAGCGGAGAAAAATCCACCACCTACCCTATCAATCCGGTTCAAAATCCTAAGAACCTCAACAAATCACCATTTAAGCCTTTAAGCTTTTATATTCAGTCGAATACAAGACCTCATAATTTAACACAGATCCCTGGTAACATTCTGGTGAATTCTTCAAATTCTTCAAAGTCCACATTTCTAAGGAGCGGTGCCCATAACATTACACAGTATTCCAGATGTGGTCTAACCAGGGCTATGTACTGATTACTACATTTTAGTGATGTGTACACGGATCTCTAAAGCTCTTTGTACCTCCACTGTC
Organism: Somniosus microcephalus; assembly: GCF_052327205.1. Lineage (NCBI taxonomy): Eukaryota > Metazoa > Chordata > Chondrichthyes > Squaliformes > Somniosidae > Somniosus > Somniosus microcephalus. Next base: position 134,060,069 of record NC_140990.1, on the reverse strand, counting down.
CCCAGTTCCCCCCCCCCTTTCAGTAATACACGGACCTAACCTTCTATGGTCCAAAACGGATGACCTCACACGTGCCTGCGTTGAAATACATCTAACACAGTTTCGCCCAGTCAATTTATCTACCATTGTCTCTTTGGAATGTTTTGCTTCCGTCTACAGTACATACTATACCACCAATCGTTGTGTCATCAGCAAACTTGAATATATGGCTCGCTATTATGTTACCTAAGACATTAATAAATATGATGTGGAGATGCCGGTGTTGGACTGGGGTGGACAAATGTAAGAAGTCACACAACACCAGGTTATAGTCCCACAGCTTTATTTTAAATCACAAGCTTTCAGAGTGCTGCTCCTTCATCAGGTGAAGTGAAGCAATGCATATAGGCACAGCATATATAGTCAGAGAATACTGCCAGATGATTACAGGTAATCTTTCTAACTGCCCTTTATCACACGGCGGCAGAGAGATAATCACAGCAATCAAAGGTGCAAATGGTGTCCAAACAGGTCAGTCAGGAAAACATCACATCAAAGAACAATGAGGTTTTATTCTTGGACACACGAATCTTCATCAAACACGGACAACTCAGCACTTCACTCTACCGCAAGCCCATGGACAACCTCACGATGCTCCACTTCTCCAGCTTCCACCCTAACCCCGTTAAAGAAGCCATCCCCTATGGACAAGCCCTGCGAATACACAGGATCTGCTCAGACGAGGAGGAAAGCGATGGAAACCTACAGATGCTGAAAGACACCCTCGTAAGAACGGGATATGATGCTCGACTCGTCGATCGACAGGTCCGACGGGCCACAGTGAAAAATCGCATAGACCTCCTCAGAAGACAAACACGGGACACAACCAACAGAGTACCCTTCATCATCCAGTACTTCCCCAGAGCAGAGAAACTATGCCAAGGTCTTCGCAGCCTTCAGCATGTCATCGATGACGACGAACACCTCATTAAGGCCATCCCAGGCCTCCACTACTCACCTTCAAACAGCCGCCTAACCTCAAACAGACCATCGTTCGCAGCAAATTACCCAGCTTTCAGGAGAACACCGAACACCACACCACACAACCCAGCCATGGCAACCTCTGTAAGAAATGCCAGATCATCAACACAGATACCAGCATCACACGTGAGGACACCACCCAACAGGTACATGGTATGTACTCATGTGACTCGGCCAATGTTGTCTACTTCATACGTTGCAGGAAAGGATGCCCCGGAGCTCGGTACATTGGCGAATCCATGCAGACACTGCGACAATGGATGAACGGACACCACACAACAATCGCCAGGCAGGAGTGTTCCCTCCCAGTCAGGGAATGCTTCAGCAGTCAAGGACATTAAACCTCCGATCTTCAGGTAAGCATTCTCCAAGGCGGCCTTCGAGACACACGACAACGCAAAATTATCGAGAAAAAAATGATAGCCAAGTTCCGCACTCATGAGGACGGCCTCAACCGGGATCTTGGGTTCATGTATTGCTACATGTAACCCCACCTGACGTAGTTTCATCCAAACTCGAGTCATCGTTGGCTTGTTCTCTCTACACAGATGCGGCCGGACCTGCTGTGATTTCCAGCAAAAAATTGTTTTTTGTTTGTATTTTGTTTTTCATACAGACCCCAGCATCTGCAACATTTGACCCCCTGTGACCCCACCTCATTGTTCTTTGATGCAATATTTTCCTGACTGATCTCTTTGGACACCATTCACACCTTTGATTGCTGTGATTATCTCTCTGCTGAGGTGTGACAAAGGGCAGTTAGAAAGTTTACCTGTAATCATCTGGCAGTATTCTCTGACTATATATGCTGTGTCTATATGCATTTCTTCACTTCACCTGACGAAGGAGCAGCGCTCCGAAAGCTTGTGATTTCAAATAAAGCTGTTGGACTATAACCTGGTGTTGTGTGACTTCTTACATTTGTCCACCCCAGTCCAACACCGGCATCTCCACATCATGGCTACTATGGACACCACAAACTGCCGGCTCAAAGTGGAGAGGATCTCCAAGAAGATCGCGCATATCGACACAGACATCAAGTTTCTACAAAGGTGCAAGAAAGCAGTCAAGATCCAGAAAGGACTACAAATCACGAACCCACTCAAGTCGACTTACAACACAGACTACGCTGAGAGACTCTGCTGTCGTAGCCTCTTGCACACTCCTCAACCATCTCGTACACCAGCTCTACAGCAGACGCCGCAACCTCAAAACCAAGATAGAGTCCATGTTCTCAGCCTGTGCTCAGGACACAGCAGACCAGCTACGAGACACCACCAAACAGACGAGGCAATGGAACTACGCCACCTACATGCACACCAAGAACAGGAAGCTTGAGATACTTGGCATCACCAACAGCAGCAACCAAGCCTCCCCCGGCACCACAGATGAAACCACAGGGAAGTCCATCATCAGCTTGTCCAACTACACCCTTCAACCAGACAAAATTGAAGTTCTCAGCCGAGGGCACAATTTCTGCCCCACACCAAAATGGACCCCATCGGTCTCGCGGCAGACAGAGAGGAATTCATCAGGAGAATGAGGCTCCGGGAATTCTTCCACAAATCCCAAGACATCAGCAGCGAACCCAATGAGACAATCAATGAACTGGAACAGCAGACAGAGGGATCTGCAGTGCAGCAACCGAAGAAGAAAGAGTCAAATTGGACCCCTCCGGAGGGTCGCTGCCCTAAGCTTGACATGTATGCTCAAGCTGTCAGGAGATGCAGCAATGCCAGATTAATCAGCCGCACTCACAAGACAGTCCAGAATATCACCCGAGCACAATGCAACGCCATCCACGCTCTCAAGACCAACCGCAACATCGTCATCAAACGAGGAGACAAAGGAGGAGACATCATCATACAGAACCAAACGGACTATTGCAAAGAAGCATACCGACAACTGGACAACCAGGAAAAATACAGACAGTTACCAGCACATATGACCAAAGAAAACACCCGCCAACTCAACAGACTGATCAAGACCTTCGTTCCAGACCTTCAAAGCATCCTACGCGCTCTCATCACATGTACTCCCCGCGTGGGAGACTTCTACTGCCTCCCAAAGATACACAAAGCCAACACACCCGGACATCCTATCGTATCTGGCAACAGAACCCTGTGTGAGAACCTCTCTGGATACGTCGAGGGCATCCAGAAACCCATCGTACAGGGAACCCCCAGCTTCTGTCGTGAAACTACAGACGTCTTACAGAAACTCAGCACCCATGGACCAGTTGAACCAGGAACACTCCTCGCCACGATGGACGTCTCGGCACTCTACACCAGTATCCCCCACGATGACGGCATCACTGCGACAGCCTTAGTATTCAACACCAACCACAGCCAATCTCCAGACGCCATCCTACAACACATCCGCTTCATTCTTGACCACAATGTCTTCACTTTCGACAACCAGTTCTTTACCCAAACACACGGAACAGCCATGGGGACCAAATTCGCACCCCAATATGCTAACATCTTCATGCACAAGTTCGAGCAAGGCTTCTTCGCTGCACAGGACCTCCAACCAACGCTATACACCAGATACATCGACGACATTTTCTTCCTATGAACCCACGGTGAAGAATCACTGAAAAGACTACACGATAACATCAACAAGTTCCATCCCACCATCAAACTCACCATGGACTACTCCTCAGAATCGGTTTCATTCTTGGACACACGAATCTCCAACAAAGACGGGCACCTCAGCACTTCACTCTACTGCAAGCCCACGGACAACCTCATGATGCTCCATTTCTCCAGCTTCCACCCGAACCACATTAAAGAAGCCATCCCCTATGGACAAGCCCTGCGAATACAGAGGATCTGCTCAGACAAGGAGGAAGGCGATGGAAACCTACAGACGCTGAAAGACGCCCTCGTAAGAACGGGATATGATGCTCGACTCGTCGATCGACAGTTCCGACGGGCCCCGGAAAAAAAATCGCATAGACCTCCTCAGAAGACAAACACGGGACACAACCAACAGAGTATGCTTCGTTGTCCAGTACTTCCCCGGAGCAGAGAAACTATGCCACGTTCTTCACAGCCTTCAACATGTCATCGATGATGATGAACACCTCACTAAGGCCATCCTCATACCTCCACTACTCGTCTTAAAACAGCCACCTAACCTCAAACAGACCATCGTTCGCAGCAAATTACTCAGCTTTCAGTAGAATAGCGACCACGACACCACACAACCCTGCCACGGCAACCTCTGCAAGACATGCCAGATCATCAACACAGATACCATCATCACCCGTGAGGACACCACCCAACAGGTACATGGTACGTACTCATGTGACTCGGCCAACGTTGTCTACCTCATACGTTGCAGGAAAGTGTGCCCCGGAGCATGGTACATCGGTGAAACCATGCAAACATTGTGACAACGGATGAATGGACACCGCACAACAATCGCCAGGCAGGAGTCTTCCCTCCCAGTCAGGGAACACTTCAGCTGTCATGGACATTCAGCCTCCGAGCTTTGAGCAAGCATTCTCCAAGGCGGCCTTCGAGTCACACGACAACGCAAAATCGTCGTGCAGAAACTGATAGCCAAGTTCTGCACTCATGAGGACGGCCTCAACCGGGATCTTGGGTTCATGTCACGCTACATGTAACCCCACCTGATGTAGAGTCATCCAGACTCGAGTCGTCGTTGGCTTGTTCTCTCTACACAGATGCGGCCGGACCTGCTGTTGATTTCCAGCAAAAAATATGTTTTGTTTGTTTCTTTTTTTCATACAGACCCCAGCATCTGCAACATTTGACCCCCTGTGACCACACCCCATTGTTCTTTGATGTAATGTTTTCCTGACTGACCTGTTTGGACACCATTCACACCTTTGATTGCTGTGATTATCTCTCTGCCGAGGTGTGATAAAGGGCAGTTAGAAAGATTAGCTCTAATCATCTGGCAGTTTTCTCTGACTATATATGCTGTGTCTATATACATTTCTTCACTTCACCTGATGAAGGAACAGCGCTCCGAAAGCTTGTGATTTCAAATAAAGCTGTTGGACTATAACCTGATGTTGTGTGACTTCTTACATTAATAAATATAGTTGAGGCCCCAGAACAAATGCTTTTGTGACACCGCTAGTCACTTCCTTCCAAAGCAAGTCCATACCCATTATACTTACTCTCTGTCTTCTACCGCCTACCCAATCTCCTAACCAAGTTAATAATATGCCTTCAATTCCATGAACTTTAGTTATAGCTAACAGTCCCTTATGTAGAAACTTATCGAATGCCTTCTGGAGTCCATATAAACGTCTGCCTTATATGTTCTCCTGTTTAAAACTTTAGATACTTCCTGAGTAAATTCAGTTATGTCCGTTAGACATGACCTGCCCTTTACAAATCCATATTGGCTGTCTCTAATCAGCTCAAATATCTCTTTGTGTTCATCACTCTCTCCTTAATTATAGATTCCAATAATTTCCCTACAAGAGATGTTGGACTAACACGTTTATAATTTCCTGGTTTCTCTCGCTCATCTTTCTTAAATAATGGAGTTACATTTGCAATTCTCTAATCTAAAGGGACAATTCCTGAATCGAGAGTGCTTTGGAAGATTATGGCTGAAGCATCTGCAACTTCCTCACCTACTTCATTTAAAACCCTGGGGTGGAAACCATCAGGTCCTGGGGACTTGTCAGGCCTTAGGCCCATTATTTTTTCTGATGCTGTTTTCTTGCATGTTAACTTTAGTGAGATCCAGTCCTTGATTCATTATTATTGTCCGTGGAATGTTGGGTATATTATCCTCTTCCTCCACTGTGAAGACTGACACAAAATAGTTATTCAACAATCTGCCATTTCCTTATTTTCATTTGCAATGTTACCCATATTTGTTTTTAAAGGCCCCACATTACGCTTGACTATCCATTTTCTTCGAATATAATAGTACAAGTAACTGCGTTAATCTTGATATTCCACAAAAGTTTATTTTTGTATTCCTTTTTGCACCTCTTGCTATCTCGATTGTCTTCCTTTTCTGAACTTTATACATCTCCAAGTCCCTTTGACTTTCAATTTTATTATGCTCTTTCCTTTAGTTTTATAATAGCTCTTACCTCTTTTGTCGAACATGGTTTTTTATTTGGTAATCGAGTTCTTTCCACTTAGGGATGCATAGTAATCCTATATTAAGATACTTTCTTTTTTAAACACCTCCCACTGTTCATCTGCAGTTCTATCCAATTGCAGGTTTGACCAGTTAGCTGTCGGCAGTTCTGCCTCCTCCCGTTAAAGTTATCTTTACAGAATCTAAAAATCTCAGTAACTGAGTTAAGTTTCTCCTATTCAAACCTAACGTTGAACTCGATCATATTATGATCACTGTTAGATAAATATTCGCTAACTATTAGATTATTAACTGATTCTGGCTCATTACTTATTACTAAATCTGGTAAGGCCTGCCCTAATTTGCTTCTTGAACATGTTGTGCCAGAAAACTATCTTGAATACACTCAAGAAATTCACTACCTTTCTGACTTGAGCTACTCTGCCCTTTCCAATCTTTATGACAATTAAAGTCTACAATTAAAACAACTTTGCTTTTGCTACAAACTTCTCTAATTTCTGAATTAACACATTCTGCCACTTCATTACTGCTATCAGGAGGCCTGTAGACATCTTCAGTTACAGCTTTAAGTCCTCTCTTATTGCTCAATTCTAACCATAGGGTCTCCACTGATTGTCTCCCCTTAACTATATCCTCTCTTACTCTTGTTGTAATATTGCATTTAATCAATAAACCTACCCTCCTGCTCTTCCAGGTTCCCTCTCCTTTCTAAAGACCTTATAACCTGGAATATTTAGCTCCCAATTATCACCAGCTTGTAGCCAGGTCTCAGTAATGGTCACCACGTCATACGCTCTAAGCTGTATTTGAGCCATCAATACTTTCCTTATACTTCGAGCATTAGTACATAAAACGCTTATTTGGGCAAGAGATCCTAACTTGTCCTTCTGCCCTGTTGCTGTCTTTATCATAGCTTCAAACTTGACACTTTTCTTATTTTACACTCCTGCTGTAACTACTTTAGTTATTTTCCTATTCCCTGCTGGAATATCTATATCACTGTTTGTGACCTGAAATCTGCTCTTGTCACCTAATTATCTTTAAGCTATCATTTATACTATTGTTTCTGGTGAACTCCCTGCCCCACCCCCAAACATTTATTAATTTAAAATCCATTCAACCACCCTATTTATCCTTTCGTCCCTGCCCATCCAAAAGGTGCAGCTCCCTCCTGTCCCAGTGCTGGTGCCAGTATCCCATAAAATGCAACACCTCCTTCTCACACCAAACCTTTAGCATTATGTGCACCTCTCTGAATTGTTTGTTAATATGACAATTAGCCCGTGGTTCAGGTAATAACCATCAGATTTCGGCCCTTGAGGTGCTGCTTTATAATTTAGCTCCTAACTCCTGATGCTCCCTCAGCAGAACCTCCACCCTTTTCTTCCCCATATCTTTGGTCCCGACATGGAGCAATACAACTGGACCTTCCCTTCTTTCCAAATTAGTTTCAAGCCGCGTTGAGAAATCGCTTAACCTGTTATCAGGCCGCCAACACACGCTTCTGTTCTCTGGATCCTTGCTGCAGAGGATGCGATCTATCCCCCTAATTATTGAATCCCCTGTAACTACTACATTTCTGATCTGTTCCTCCCCACTTTGGTCAGCTTCATGCTCTAATGGACCCAGGTCAGCATTGTGGCTGCTCTCCCCACAGTATTTCTCCTTATCCTCAGAGGTATCAAGTACACTGTGCCTGTTGGAGAGGCTGATTGAGATCATGGAAAGGTTGGGAGATTGTCTGTGGGACACCCTCCTCTTTCTCCCCTCGGTTTCCTCTACCCTACTGACTGAAATTCACACTCTTCCCATTCTTGCACCTGTGCTTTCCTCGGAAGTGTGACTGTACTCTGGAGGAAAGTGTACAGAACCACCTGCCCTACTCCTGGTCCTCATTTACGTGTTGGCGTGTCTGTAACTCAGACTCTGAGCTGGAGTGTCTCATGGTTGAGATATTGTAGTGGGATACAATTCTGCTGCTGCTGACGGCCCCCAGCACCTCATGGATGCCCAGCTTTGAGCTGCTAGATCCATTCTTAATCTCTCCCACGAAGCACTGTGGTAGTGTCACATGATGCGATGTGTATCTTCAGTTTGAAGATGGAGAATGGTCTCCACGAGGACTGTGCCATGGCCATGCCCGCTAATAGTGTCATAGATGACAAGGTTAAGTAGGTTATGGACTTGTGCTGTTTCGCTCACCACCTGCTGTAAGCCCAGTCTAGCGGTGATGTCCTTCAGTACTCAGCCAGCTCCATCAGTGGTGGGACTACGGAGCCACTCTTGGTGATGTACTTTGAATTGCCTCAAGCCGAGCATGTTATATCCTAGTTCTTCCTCCAAGTGGTGTTCAACACTGAGAGAGCGTGGTTGGTGATAATCAGCAAATGGTTTTCTTACTCATGTTTGAGCTGAAGCCATCAGATGTCATGGGGTCCGATGTCAATGATCAAGACTCCCAGTGCACTCCCCCAACATCCGACTTTGTACCACTGTACCCCACCTCTGGCCTGTCTGTCCTACTGGTGGGACAGGACATTCCCGTGGATGGTAATGGTGCAGTCAGAGATTTTGGTGGATAGTTACGATTCTGTGAGTATGACGATGTCAGGCGTCACTATTCTGTGGATCTCGCAACTTTGGCACCAGTGCCCAGATGTTAGTGAGGATTGTTTGCAGGGTCGTCTGGGCTGGGTGAGCCTTTCTTGTGTCCTGTTTCGATGCCTAAGTCACAGCCCAAGGTTCTGTCTGATTCCATTATTTTCATCCCTTCTAACCATTTGATAAACTAAGTGGGTTGCTCAACCACTTAAGAGTCAACCACGTTGTTGTGGGATTGGCTTCATATATAGGATAGACCCTTTCAGGACAGTGGGTCTCCTTATCTAAAGGACATAAGTCTCACTTTAACACTCTTTAACATCAACTTTTGTCCATTCTATTTCATCAAAAGTAAATGTAAAATCGTCGGCATTAACTTGTTTGTTTAATGACTGTAACTAACATTAATGGTGATGTAACCGCACCTGTTTCTTCTATGACTGTAATTAACATTTATGGTGATGTCATCTAATTGTGTCTCGGAGGGTTCACACCAGGTATAATAAGAGATCTTTGAAAGTTGAACAGAGCGCGTGTGGAATTTCGAATAGTCATTGCTGTTTCTCACAGAAAATGCACGCTCCGCCCACAGGACTGGTATATGCTGTTTATTACACTGCCCTTGCAACTATCGCTGTCCCAGGTAAAGTATTGGAACAAATTATTCATTATCTGATTTAATGGTAGCCTTTATCTCAAGGGTGCTGGAATATGAAGAAGTTAAGTCACAGTTTTTTAGAGCTTCAGATCAGCCATGATCTTATTGAATGGCGGAGCCGGTTCGAGGGGCCAAATGATCTACTCCTGCTCCTACATCTTATGTTCTTATGTTCTTATGTAGCTATGGTTAGACCCCATCTGGAGGACTGTGTTCGGTTCTGGGCACCGTGCCTCAAGAAGGATATATTGCCCTTGCAGTGGGTGCAGCGTTAATTCACTAGAATGCGACCGAAGCTTAGGTGGTTAAATTATGATGACCGGCTGCATAATCCTGGCTTATATTCACGTGCATGTAGAACATTAAGGATTGATCTAATTGAGGTGTTCAAAGTGTCCTAACCCGCACCAAGTCCCGTTCACCCAAGTCCCGTTTGCCCATCACCCCTGTGCTTCCTGTTCTACATTGGCTCCCGTTTAAGCAGAGCCTCAATTTCAAAATTTTCAGCCTTGTTTTCAAATCCCTCCATGGCCTCACTGCTCCCTATATCTGTAATCTCCTTCAGCCCCACAACCCCCCGAGATATCTGCGCTCCTCTACTTCTGCCCTCTTGAGCATCCCTGATTATAATCGCTCAACCTGTGGTTGCCGTGCCTTCTGTTGCCTTAGCCCTATGCTCTGGAATTCCCTGCCTAAATCTGTCCACCTCGCTATCTCTCTTTTCTCCATTATGACGCTCCTTAAAACCTACCTCTTTGACCAAGCTTTTGGTCATCGGCCCAATTTATACTTATGTGGATCGGTGTCAAATTCTTTTGCCTTAAAATCCTCCTGTGCAGCGCCTTGGGTCGTTTTACTACGTTAAAGGCTCTATATAAATACAAGATGTTGTTGTTGACAAATGATTTGATAGGGTAGATTAGGAGAAACTATTTGGTCTGGTGTGGGAGTCCAGAAAAAGGGGCCATGATCTTAAAATTACAGCTAGGCCGTTTAAGAGTGAGTCAGGAAGCACATGTTCACACAAAGGCGAGTAGATGTCAGGAACTATCTGCCCTAAAAGGCATTGAGCTTGTCAGTTGAAAATGTCAAAACCCAGATTGATAGAATGTTGTTAGGCACTGGTGTTAAGGGTTCTGGAAATGAGGCGAGTAGATGGAGTTAGGATACAGATCAGCCATGACCTAATTGAATGGCTTCCTCCTGTTCCTATATTCGTAATCTGTATATCGGGTGTGAAACAGACAGTGCATTCCAATTGGTGTATTAATGTGTTAAATGTAGAACCCCTGCTGATCTGTTCAAAGCCAATCCCAGCACCGAACTGAAGAGCCCACAGATAATGTAAGTGGAGGATGAGACTGGTGACATTGGTCTTCTGACCTTCTCAGAATTGAACACTCCTTGAGAAAATAAAGGGGCATGAATTGATAGACACGGCTGCAGGCATTAAGGTGACTGTAACATAGCGGTAATGTTACTGAACTAATCATCTGTGAGACCGAGAGTTCAAATCCCACCACCACAGCTGGTGAATTTCCCCGCGAATTACAATAAATCTGGAAATAAAAAGCTAGTGACAATAATGGTGACATTCGGTTTATCTCTCCCTGCTCTCCCCATCCATTCGGTTTATCTCTCCCTGCTCTCCCCATCCGTTCGGTGAATCTCTCCCTGCTCTCCCCATCCATTCGGTTTATCTCTCCCTGCTCTCCCCATCCATTCGGTTTCTCTCTCCCTGCTCTCCCCATCCATTCGGTTTATCTCTCCCTGCTCTCCCCATCCATCCGGTTTATTTCTCCCTGCTCTCTCCATCCATTCGGTGTATCTCTCCCTGCTCTCCCCATCCATTCGGTTTATCTCTCCCTGCTCTCCCAATCCATTCGGTTTATCTCTCCCTGCTCTCCCCATCCGCTCGGTTTATCTCTCCCTGCTCTCCCCATCCATTCAGTTTATCTCTCCCTGCTCTCCCCATCCATTCGGTTTCTCTCTCCCTGCTCTCCCCATCCATTCGGTTTATCTCTCCCTGCTCTCCCCATCCATTCAGTTTATCTCTCCCTGCTCTCCCCATCCATTCGGTTTATCTCTCCCTGCTCTCCCCATCCATTCAGTTTATCTCTCCCTGCTCTCCCCATCCATTCGGTTTATCTCTCCCTGCTCTCCCCATCCATTCGGTTTATCTCTCCCTGCTCTCCCCATCCATTCGGTTTATCTCTCCCTGCTCTCCCCATCCATTCAGTTTATCTCTCCCTGCTCTCCCCATCCATTCGGTTTAGCTCTCCCTGCTCTCCCCATCCATTCGGTTTATCTCTCCCTGCTCTCCCCATCTGCTCGGTTTATCTCTCCCTGCTCTCCCCATCCATTCGGTTTCTCTCTCCCTGCTCTCCCCATCCGCTCGGTTTATCTCTCCCTGCTCTCCCCATCCATTCAGTTTATCTGTCCCTGCTCTCCCCATCCATTCAGTTTATCTCTCCCTGCTCTCCCCATCCTGTCGGTTTCTCTCTCATTGCTCCAGTCCATCCAGTTGATGTCACTTCTCTCACAAACTAACTGCTCCGAGTTTCTCTGCTGCAAACTCCACTCACCACGAACGCACTTTCTGATCCTCTATGGTTCCAAATCTAACTCTTTCCTCCAGCCCAGTTTGCATGCTGAAACATCCTGCCTTGCCCTTGGATTCCTCCATTAGATTCGGGACCCTATTCCTTTCCACCTGATCACCCAGCTCACCTTTACTCGATCATTCATTTGGAAATCCGAATGTATTCCTGAAGTTTCCCTTCCCGGCTGCTTACTGTGTCTCCATTTACTGCTTCCCACTGACCATGGATGTTCTATGACGTGCCCTTACATGGAAGTCTGGGTACTTATTTCCATCTGTATGAGCTTAGTTCAGTTAGTAGAGCTCTGTCGTCTTAGTCCGATAGTTATCAGTTTAACATCCCACTCCTGGACCATAAGCCAAAGTCAAGTTTTACATTAGGAAGGTTCACTGTTTGATTCCTGAGATGAAGGGGTTGTCTAGTGAACGAAGGTTGAGCAGGTTGGAGCTATAGACATTGGAGTTTAGAAGAATGAGAAGTGATTTTAAAGATACATATAAGTTTCTGAGGGGGCTTGACAGGGTACATGCAGGGAGCGTGTATCCCCTCCTGGGGAAATCTAGAACTAGCGGGCATAGTTTAAGGATAAGGGGTCGCCCATTTAAAACGGAGATGAGGAGGGATTTCTTCTCTCAGAGTGTCGTGAATCTTTTGAATTCTCTACCCCAGAGACCTGCGGAGGCTGCGTCATTGAGATTCAAGGCAGAGATCGACAGATATTTGAGCTACAGGGGAGTGAAAGGTTATGGAGAACGGGCAGGAAACTGGAGTTGAGGCCAAGATCAGTTCAGCCCTGATCTTATTGAAAGGCGAAGCAGGCTCGAGGGAATGAATGGCCTACTCCTGTTCCTATATATTATATTCTTATGTTCTTATGAAGTATTGAGGGAGTGCTGCATTGCGAGAAATGTGGCTATCCCTTGGGACGTTAAACTGATTAAGTAATTGGGATGGAAGTTCCCAGATTGTATTGGGCTACTGAAGAAGGACGGGCCGAAATCCTGCTGCTCTGGACAATATTATTTTCTCAACCAATGTCGCCATTCCTAGACTGACTGGTTGATTGTCTCATTGCTGTTTGTGTGGCCTGGCTCACACAGACTGGCTGCATGTCTGTCAATGTGAATAAGTTCTAATACATTGAGAGACCTGTCAGTGGGTCACATCAATACAAGGCGCCACAATCTTTGTTTCAATACAGTAAGATTCATTTTAATTTTTTTTAATTCTTATTCTATTTGTTACCCTGTTGATTGTGTGGTTTCTAATTCATTATTCTGAATCAAACATTACTCAATGATTTAGGGTGAATATTCAGTTGTTTGCACCTCCCGTTAGCACCTTAAGATGGCGCTAAGTGGGGCAAAAAGCAACTAGCGCCCGGGCTCGGCAATGTTTGCGCTGCACACAAAATTAACTAGACATTTTGCGGCAGCACTAAACACTACCGCCATGATCTCCTGCGCCGGCAGATCATGATGTCAGTCGAGTGCGTAATGCACCGTTAACGCCCCGGACCGGATATTGACTGGTGACCCCTGCCTTACTGCCTGCCGCTAGCAATGACAGCTTGAGGGCAGCGTTCAGCTGTCAGAGAGGGACTGGGGGAGCGCTATTTAAAGGCGACCACTTCCAGCATTTCTTTGTCGGTGACATTTTTGCACCACGCATTCTGAGAGCGAGAGAGAGTGACTTCATGAGAGCTTCAATGCTGGGTGAAGGAGTTTTGAGTACTGAGCAGCACTTTGCAGGTTCATTTTGATTTGCCCTTCCTTGCTTCACCAGCACTCTGAGGTAGCGCCTCACTCCTCGGCCGATACGCCTTAAGACAGGTGTGAAGCGCCTGATTTAGCACTCCAATCACCTCCAGAGGCGATCAAAGCCAAGTTTGCCTCAGAGGCGATAATTAGCACCAGGCGCTAAAGCTTGCACATGGCCGATAATGGCGCTGCAAACAGGGTGATACTGAATTTTTCCCCATTAAGATATTCATCGTTACACAATCAACTCTTACAAGTTATTAGAAATGTCCATTTATTCTAATAACTTTTGTGTCCCGATGAGTTTAAGTATTACTTTCATTCACCCGACGCCTCTGGTCTGTCTCAACGCCAACTTGGATATTTACATCAGTTCCCATTGCTATAATATCAATGCTGGGTCAGGTGTGTGTCAATCTGACTTTTGAGTCTGTTCCGTCATTCAATAATCAGGTCTGATCTGTGTATATAATTCAGTATATTATTTCTGCTGGGAGTCTATTCGGTACCTCTCATTTTCTCTCCCTCTCTTTCTGTTACAGTTAATTTAGTGGCGATTGTGATCCTTTCCCAAGGAAGGTGTGGTCTCTCGAGATGTATCACTCGGTACCTGGTGTCCATGGCGGTGACGGATCTCCTGGTCATTATCACCGCTGTGATATTCAACCGGATTCCGGGTATTTATTTTCCAGGTAGTTTCTTGTCCATCACTCCCGTGTGCAGCGTCAGCATTGCGTTAATTTATGCATCCAGAGACAGTTCTGTCTGGTTAACGGTTTCTTTCACCTTCGATCGATTTGTGGCCATTTGTTGCCAGGAGTTGAAAGTAAAATATTGCACCGAGAAAACGGCGGCCGGGGTTATAGGAACGGTCTGTGCCCTGGGCTGTTTAATCAATATCCCCTGGTACTTTTTACACGAACCCATCATCATAATTGACAATGTCCCGTGGTATTGCAGATTGAAGGATATCCGTTATACTTCACCCATATGGGCAGCTTTTCAGTGGAGTGACCGTATTTTAACCCCTTGTCTCCCGTTCTTTCTGATCCTTCTACTCAATGCTCTGACCGTCAGATACATTCTAGCAGCCAGCAGGGCCCGGAGGAGACTCCGGACGCACAGCAATGGAGAGAATCAGAGTGACCCAGAGATGGAGAGCCGGAGAAAGTCCATCGTCTTACTCTTCTGTATCTCGGGCAGTTTCATCCTGCTGTGGATGGCATATGTTGTACAGTTCTGTTTTGAGCGATTTATAAATAATTATAAAATCAATGGTTTCAGAGACCCTAGATTTATTCTCCTAGAAAGTGCAAATATGCTTCAGCTGTTGAGTTGTTGCACAAACACGTTTATTTATGCCGTGACTCAGAGCAAGTTTAGGGAAGAGTTAAAGAATATGGTGCAATATCCAATGAATGTAATAGGCAAATTTGTTAAATAATGAAAAGAATAAATTCAAGCCATAACACATCTTATATGAATAGCCATCGCCTGCTTTACATTTAGCAAACAAAGCATTAGCCCCGCCGGATATGAATTAATGTGAACTGGAAACAATTCTACAATTATGGCCGAAATCAAAACAATTCACAATCTGCATTCGACTAAAGATACGAGTCAAACAGTAGGCTGAGTCACTTAGGGTTGGGGAATGTGCGTGATGATGTTCCCGTACCACTAACACAAACATCCCAATTTACTGACAGGCGACCGTCCTGTACCAGAGACACAAACATCCCAATTTACTGACAGGTGATCTTCGTTTACCAGAGACACAAACATCCCAATTTACTGACAGGTGACCTTCCTGTACCAGAGACACAAACATCCCAATTTACTGACAGGTGACCTTCCTGTAGCAGAGACACAAACATCCCAATTTACTGACAGGTGATCTTCGTATACCAGAGACACAAACATCCCAATTTACTGACAGGTGACCTTCCTGTACCAGAGACACAAACATCCCAATTTACTGACAGGTGACCTTCCTGTACCAGAGACACAAACATCCCAATTAATGACAGGTGTCCTTCCTGTACCAGAGACACAAACATCCCAACTTACTGACAGGTGACCTTCCTGTACCAGAGACACAAACATCCCAATTAATGACAGGTGACCTTCCTGTACCAAAGACACAAACATCCCAATTAATGACAGGTGACCTTCCTTTATCAGAGACACAAACATTCCAATTTACTGCCCGGTGACCGTCCTGTACCAGAGACACAAACATCCCAATTAACTGACAGGTGACCTTCCTGTACCAAAGACACAAGCATCCCAATTTACTGACAGGTGACCTTCCTGTACCAGAGAGACAAACATCCCAATTTACTGACAGGTGACCTTCCTGTACCAGAGAGACAAACATCCCAATTTACTGACAGGTGGCCTTCCTGTACCAGTGGCACAAACATCCCAATTTACTGAGAGGTGACCTTCCTGTAGCAGTGGCAAAAAACATCCCATTTTATGGCAGGAGACCTTCCTTTCCCAGTGACACAAACATCCCAATTTACTGACAGATGACCTTCCTGTCCCAGTGACACAAACATCCCAATTTACTGACAGATGACCTTCCTGTACCAGAGACACAAACATCCCAATTTACTGACAGGTGCCCTTCCTGTACCAGAGACACAAACATCACAGTTTGCTGACAGGTGACCTTCCTGTCCCAGTGACACAAACAAACCGAATTTACTGAGAGATGAGCATCAATTTCTCAGTCACTTAACTTGAGTTATGTTTGTTTTGAGCATTGAGTTTCTCTGCTATAGTCATGACTCATCAAGTGCCCATGATATGAGAGCCTGTTGCAGGTTGTCCCACGTCCCGACCGACAGTGGAAAAAATTGTGATTTTAATTTTTGTAACATCTGGTAGCTGTTTATTAAATCTGGAATAAAGCTGATAAGTTTTTATGGCTGATTTATTTCTGTGCACCTTTTCTGGTACTGGGGAGTCCATTGCTCCAAGATTCACTGTGTGGCATCATATTTCATGCTCCCTCTGACTGGGGTTATTTTGGGACTTGAACAGCACTGCCGGAAGAGAGCGGGCGATACTTCAGGATTAATCCAGGCCTTTGACAAGAGTTTTGGGATGCGCGATGGGTTTGTGATTGATATCGGGTTATGGGGAGGAAACAAGAACTTGGGATTAGTTTGTGACTGAAAAAAAGGCTCTATGGAGCAAGGACGGTAGGATCAGTTTTGGATTTCAATGGGGAGAGAGCATGGTGAGATTAGTTTGGGATTCATACAGGGCTATGTGGAGAGAACTGGGTAGTCGGATTCGTTTTCTGATTTATAGAGGGCTGTGCAGAGAGGGCGTCAATGTGATTATTTTGGAAATTATTCAGGGCTAAGGGGAGAGAGTGGGACAGCGGAATTTATTTGGGGCTGGTAAAGGGCTATGGGGAGAGAGCGGGGCAGTGGGAACTATTCTGGATTGATTTAGGGCTACGGGGAGTGAACGGGGCAGTAGGATTTGTTCTCACTGTTCGCTGTGGGACGTCCTGAGGCTGTGCAAGGCGCTATATAAATGCGAGTTTTTTCTTTCTTTATAAAATAGCCAGCACAGATATCGATGGACGCAATGGTCCCCTTCTGTTAATTTAAATGATTCTATGGCTAATGCAAATTGAGTTGAAATTAGGTAACATGGCGCTGCACTATTTATGAAACCAAGTTACTCTTCTGTACACAAGTATAGATTATCAGTAGCGGAGCCCTTGTTAACAAGCGCAGTGGTGGGATTAAATAATTTGTCGGAACGACAACTTATGGTCTTATTCAGGCCTCGATGCTCTGTGATGAGCTCATATTTTAATACTTTATTAAGCAATGCCACACTTTACTGCCGGCAATTATAGACCTGGATCTGAATGTTTAAAACAAAAGTAAGTCTTGCATTTATATAGCGCCTTTCATGACCTCAGGATGTCCCAAAGCGCTTTACAGCCCATGAGGTACTTTTGAAATGCAGTCACTATTGCAATGTAAGAACGGCGGCAGCCAATTTGTGCAAAGCCAGCTCCAAAAACAGCAATGTGAAAGTGAGCAGATAATCTGTTTTAGTGATGCTGGTTGAGGGATAAACATTGGCCCAGGACACTGTTTAGAACCAAGTGCGTTTCTAATTAATGATTCAATCATCGGTAAATCTGGGTCCTTGTTTTAGTCTACAGTTTTCCACGTGGTGTGCATGACGTCGCAATGAATTGTAGCTTCATTCTGAATCTAACCTATCCAACACTTTCTGGCTCATTCTAGGTAGAAACAATAATTAATGATCCGGTCACCGACACTGACATTCTTGCTTTAATTCACACGGGTACATTAGTTCAAAGTCACTGAGTTAGGAACTTTGATAACTAAGTCTGTTACTCATATTATTTGAAACAATTGATCCTTTGCAAATATCCTCATGATAACAACCAGAAATCAGACTAATATTATCAATGATACATACAAATATATACAGGAAACACTAAGCACAAGAATGGTTTTAATTCTACACAGGCGATTGGGCCCATCGATATCTGTACCGGCTATTTTATAAAGAAACAAACACGCGCATTTATATAGCACCTTGCACGTCCTTGGGACATCCCACAGACTGTCCATGAGTCAGTGCAATACAAAGACAACATTTTATGTAGTTAGAGTAACAAGTTGGAGATTTGGGACACAGATATAAGATTAATTAGTTTAGGACAGAGAGCTTGGAGAACACTTTTAACACAATGCATTGTGAGGCTGTGTGACTCACTATCAGAGGTGATGACTGAAGCAGAGACCATGTTAATATTGAATAATACGTTGGAGAGGTGGTTGCAGAAAAGTGAATAAAGGGATCAGGGAATAGGGCGGGTTCATGGGATTAGGGTGAACACCAACACTGGACTAATTAATCCAAATGGCCTGTTTCCATGCTGTAATCTCTCTGTAATTCTGTGTGTTCTGGATCATGGATCAGGCCGGAATTGAAGCAGCGGACTGTCAGGCGTTAATCTGAATTCCACCTCCACCTGTCAGTGGCAGCAACATTTTATTGGTCATTTCGGAAATGCTTTTCACCAACACAGCCTTACAGGGAAGATTATGTAAACAGCAAAGAATATAATTGGATCCAGACACTGGGAGTAATCTGATACACAGAGCATTGGTTGAAATTGGTCTTGGGCCTGAGCGCAAAACGGGCGGTAGTGATTCGGCCGCCCGTTTCACACCCCGCCTGATTTTCCCCTCCATTCACGCCATTGTTTCCTGTGAGAAGAGGGAACAACTGGTTGTCTGATTGGGAACTCCAACACTGAGCACCAGCACCGACTGCCAGGTAAAGATGGGCTGACGAGCCTTGCGGCCATTTAAATGGATATGAAGCCGGTTTAAACACACCCATAGAATTGTAGAAAGGGGGGTTTTTTTGGTGTGGGGTTTGTGTCTGGCTAGTCAGTGGTTTCTGAGCTGCTCCAGGCCCCGTGCGGTTTCAATTCGCTCCCCTTTCTCGTTGTGACCGCCGGACTTATTACAGTAGTGATGTAGACAAAACGAGAATCGTGGTTGGGTGCAAAGAGGACCAGCATTTTATTGAAATAACGAATAAATTGCTATACAGTGAAAATAATAATGAATACAGTGTAGGTCCACTCAGGTGATCAAACCAACGAGGTTTAATGAGAAGTAACAGAGTTTAACAGATAAGTACAGGAGAACATCGAATATAGATCTAGTCAGTTCGGAGGCTCCACGAGGACTGCGAGGGCGGTCCCGTTGCTGACGTCATGACGTCATCACGTTTTCCCCGCCGGTGGGGATCACGTGATGAACGGCATGACGTCATCGCTTGTACCCGCGCTATTAAAGAGATCACGCTCTGTATATGTAAACAGTGAAAACAAAGATACAGACTCAGGCTGTAGCCAACATATTAATAAAGGGAATTATATACAATTGGTTAGAGTCCCTTAGTGACTCCGCCACATACGCCCCCCCCCCCAGATTTGTCTTTAATAGCAAAAGTAAAATGGCAAGGAGGCCTAACAAGCCTGTCAGTCCGACTTCCATAGCCTTGAAGTGGAAGCTGCTGGATGGCAGGCGAGCTGGCGGGTGGTTTCGTTTGATCTGCCATGGCGACTGTGGGCGGTCGGCCACGTTTCGGTGGTTGTGCGATCTCGACTGGGCGATCAAGATCCAAGTGAGCCGGCTTCAACCGGTCAACCAAAATGTGGTCCAGTTTACCACCGACATCGACTGAAAAAGATTTATCTCCCGGCTCTATCACACGGGAATGACCAGTGTAAGGGGGTATGAGCGGGTCCCAATGAGCGTCGTGGCGGATAAACACATAGTCAGTGTTCTTCAGTTCAGCTGGGACGTGGGAACTCTGCAAGCTGTGATGCGACATAGGCACTGGAGCGATACTTCTGGCTGCCTCCTGGTGGCTGATGAGCTACTGGGACGTGGACCATGGCTCTGTTGGAGACAGAAGGAAATCCCCTGGTACGCGTAGCGGCTGGCCATATACGAGCTCCGCTGAGGACGATTGAAGATCTGCTTTAGGTGTCGTACGAAGACCCAAAAGGACCCATGGAATCTTGTCCACCCAGCCCGCACCTTGAAGGCTGGCTCGCAGTGCGGCTTTGAGCGACCTGTGGAATCGTTCGCACATGCCGTTCATCTGTGGATGGTAGGCGGTGGTGCAATGTAGCTTGATGCCGAGAACCTGAGCCACAACATTCCAGAGCTCCAAAGAAAACTGCGGCCCATGATTGGACGAGATGTCCGCCGGTAACCCGAAGTGGGCGACCCAAGAGGAGATGAATGCCCTGGCGATGTCTGCAGAGGTGGTGGAAGACAGAGGAAGCACCTGCGGCCAACGAGTGGTGCGGTCCACCATTGTAAGAAGATGAATAAACCCGTGCAAAGGCGGAAGTGGCCCCACCACGTCCACATGCACATGATCAAACCTACGTTCCGGAATGGCAAAAGTGGCCAATGGAGACTTGACGTGATGCTGCTCCTTGGCCTTTTGGCAGACCACGCAAGTGTTGGCCAAGTTGCGAACATCCATGTGCATGCACCACCACACGAATTTGGACGACATCAAACATTGTGAGACCTTCATGCCAGGGTGCAACAACCCGTGAATGGCATCAAAAACTTTTCAGCGCCAGGCGACCGGGACGATAGGGCAAGGATCTCCTACGGAGGCATCGCAGAGTAGTGTATTGCCCGCGGCATGGAATTTGACGTCGGCCGCTTGGAGGCTATAGGGGTTGGTTCTGTAAGATTGGACCTCCAGATCCGAGGCTTGATCCGCAGCCATGACGGCATAGTCGATGCTGAGCTGGACTGCATGAACAGTCACGTCGGAGAGGCAATCCTACACCAGGTTGTCCTTACAGGACACATGCTGAATGTCAGTGGTGAATTCTGAGCTATACGTCAACTGGCGTTGTTGCCGAGCTGACAACAGTTCGGCGGTCTTGGCCATAGTGAACGTTAGTGGCTTGTGGTCCACAAAAGCCGTGAACGGACGTACCTCTAGCAAGAACCGGAAATGGTGGATGGCCAGAAAAAGGGCCAGCAACTCCCGGTCGAATGTGCTGTACTTTTGTTCGTTTCGCCATAGTTGATGGCTGAAAAATGCCAGCGGTTGCCATATCCCCTGCACCCACTTTTCCTGCACTGCGCCGATGGCGTAGTCTGACACTTCGGTGGTAAGGGCGATAGTGGCACCTGGCAGTGGGTGTGCCGGCATGGTTGCGTTGGCTAACGCGCCTTTGGCATTGACAAACGCCCGGTCCATGTCAACCATGTCAACTCCAAAAGCTTTTATAAATATATCAAAAGGAAAAGACTGGTGAAAACCAAAGTTGGTCCATTGCAGTCAGATACGGGGGAATATATAATGGGAAATAAGGAAATGGCAGATCAACTAAATGCATACTTTGGGTCAGTCTTTACGAAGGAAGACACAAAAAACCTCCCTGGGATATCGGGAAAAATAGGGACATTGGCAAAGGAGGAACTGACGCAAATCAATATCTCTAAGGATATGGTGTTAAGGAAGCTAAAGGGATTGAAGGTGGACAAATCCCCAGGGCCCGATAACATGCATCCTAGGGTACTGAAGGAGGTGGCCCTAGAGATAGCGGATGCACTAAGGATGATTTTTCAGAATTCATTAGACTCGGGAACAGTGCCGATGGATTGGAGGGTAGCTAACGTTACCCCACTATTCAAAAAGGGGGGTAGGGAAAAAGCAGGTAATTACAGACCTGTAAGCCTTACATCAGTTGTGGGCAAAATGCTGGAGTCCATCATTAAGGATGAAATAGCGGAGCACTTAGCAAATGGGGACAGGATAGGACAGAGTCAACATGGATTTACAAAGGGTAAATCGTGCTTGACTAATCTATTGGAATTTTTTGAGGGAGTAACTGGTAGAATAGATGGGGGAGAGCCAGTAGATGTGGTGTACCTGGACTTCCAAAAGGCCTTCGATAAGGTCCCACATAAAAGATTAGCATGGAAAATTGAGGCTCATGGGATAAAGGGGAAAGTTTTGGCGTGGATAGGGAACTGGCTGTCAGATAGAAAACAGAGAGTTGGAATAAACGGCTCATTTTCTGAATGGCAGGCAGTAACAAGTGGGGTACCACAGGGATCTGTCCTGGGCCCCCAGCTGTTCACAATTTACATTAATGACCTGGATCAGGGAGTCGGATGCAGCATTTCCAAATTTGCAGACGACACTAAACTAGGAGGGGGGGTGGGCTCAGAGGAAGAGACCAGGAAGCTCCAGAGCGATTTGGACAGACTGGGCGATTGGGCGGATAAATGGCAGATGCACTATAATGTGGACAAGTGCGAAGTTATCCACCTTGGGTGCAGGAACGGGAGGGCAAATTATTATTTAAATGGCAATAGATTGGGAGAGGGGGAAGTACAGAGAGACCTGGGTGTTCTTGTACACCAGTCACTGAAGGCGAGCATGCAGGTGCAACAGGCGGTCAAGAAGGCAAACGGTATGCTGGCCTTCATAGCAAAAGGGTTAGAATACAGGAACAGGGATACCTTGCTGCAGCTGTACAGGGCACTGGTGAGACCACACCTCGAGTACTGTGTACAGTTTTGGTCGCCTCATCTGAGGAAGGATGTTCTTGCCATGGAGGGGGTGCAGCGGCGATTCACCAGGCTGATACCAGGAATGGCGGGAATGACCTATGAGGAGAGACTATGTAGTTTAGGGATGTACACACTGGAGTTTAGAAGATTGAGAGGGGACCTCATAGAAGTGTATAAAATTCTGACAGGTCTAGACAGACTGGATGCAGAAGGAATGTTTCCCTTGGCGGGTGAAAACAGAACTAGAGGACATAATTTAAGGATAAGGGCTAAACCATTTAGGACAGAGATGAGGGGGAATTTCTTCACTCAGAGAGTGGTGAACCTGTGGAACTCATTGCCACAGAGGGCAGTGTACGCCAGCTCATTAAATATATTTAAGAGGGAATTAGATATATTTCTACGGGCAAAAGGGGTTAAGGGTTACGGAGAGAAGGCGGGGACGGGATACTGAATTAAAGGATCAGCCATGATCTCATCGAATGGCGGAGCAGGCACGAAGGGCCGAATGGCCTACTCCTGCTCCTATCTTCTATGTATCTATGTATCTATATCCAGCTGATCGGATCCTTGCCGGACTTGCCCTTGAGGGCCTCCTACAGGGGCTGCATAAGCAGAGCTGCATTCGGGACGAACCGGTGACAAAAATTTACCATCCCGAGGAACTCCTGCAGGGCCTTGAATTTAGAATCCTAAAAACAGCAATCATATCACCTCTCGACATTCTCTTTTCCAGTGAAAACTTGCTCAATTTACAGAATCGCTCCTCACAATCCAATCCCTCCACCCTCCAGTAATACTGGTTCCTCTCTTCCGTGTTCATTCAATAGCTGCAATACCCTGTGGTGTCCAGATCTTTAGACGGTTGTCTGAGCCCGTTTGCACCAATAATTTATAAAGTGGGGCAGGATTGCCACGCTATCTCGGCTCAATATTAACCTTATAATAGAGCCCAACGTCTGATTTGCTTTACTCATTGTTGCGATAGTTTCAATTCATGGTCAATAAGACCGCCAGATTTCTTTCATTTTCTATGGAGATTCATTTCTTTTCATTTAAATTTTAGTCCGTTTCCTGGATTCCTTGTCTCCATGTGACGCACTTTGCTTTTCTCTACATTGAATGACACCTGTCGCCTGTCTGCCTAATATCCAGTATTTAAATCCTACTGTAGCTTATTTTCTTCAGCTTTGCAGTCTGCCACCTTCACCAGCGTTGTTTCAGCTGAAAACGTTGTGACTCCCAGTTCCAGATGATTTATTAAGATATTAAGCAAAAGATGTCCAAAAATTTCTCTGTGCCACCCCACTGGTAACATTCCCCTAGTCCGATTACAATCACCGTATCACCGCTCTCTGGGTTCTCTCGGTGTGCTAATTACACACCCCTTGTAAAATACTCCCACTGATTCTCACGATCTTTCTTTTGAGTACCAAACTTTCTACAGGAAGTGTATAAAAGGCTTGAGTGAAGCCAAGTACACCTCACACACTTCTTCTTAAGCAGTCGCTCGGAACCGAGGATAACTTGCTTCCACATTAAGAATGAGTTCTCAGGTGGCTGATGAGTCCAATGCGGGTCCTACAGACTCTGTCACAAGTGGTTGAAGGGGAGGGGCTGCTTTGCCTCTGTCCAGCTCCTTTTTCACACTCTCACAGAGAACTAGTGAACGAGATTGGCAAGGCCTCCCTGTCAGGAACAGATACTGGTTATATTTTCAGATGACATTTCTATCCAGATGCTCTATGATCTTATCATTAATCAGGGTGCCAATGGCTTTACCCACAATTAACCTCTAACTCACTGGTCTGTGATTTCCTGGGTCACTTTTGCCACCTTCTTTTTAGAATATAGCTTTAGCATCTGCCTTTCTCCAGCCCAAGGCACCCCTGCAGTATTCAATCATTTCTCCCAGATTTATGTCCGAGTTCCTGTAGTTTTCTCCCTTATCTCCACAAGCACCCATGGATGAATCTTCCCCGGCCCCTGAGATTGATTCATCTTAAGTTCGTCAACCATGCTGGTGGTAATGTGAATAGTGTCACAAATTTCCTCTGAAACACCCTCTAGTTCACATTTCCAGATCAAATAAATTACCTGACCACTTTTTTGTTAAAATTGATGCAAGAAATGGAATTAGCCCCTTTTCATAGAAACATAGAAGATAGGAGCAGGAGTAGGCCATTCGGCCCCTCGAGCCTGCTCCGCCATTCAATGAGATCATGGCTGATCATCCAAATTCAGTACCCTGTCCCTGCCTTCTCCCCATATCCCTTGATCCCTTTAGCCTTAAGAAATATATCCAACACCTTCTTGAATATATTTAATGAATTGGCCTCCACTGCCTTCTGTGGTAGAGAATTCCACAGGTTCACCACTCTCTGGGTGAAGAAATTCCTCCTCATCTCTGTCCTAAATGGCTTACATCTTATCCTTAGACTGTGACCCCTGGTTCTGGACTCCCCGGCCATCGGGAACAGCCTTCCTGCATCCAGTCTGTCTAGTCCTGTTAGAATTTTATAAGTTTCAGTCAATGTAGAATCAGTTATCATGTATATGTAGCATCAGTTATCAGGCCCTCGCCCGATCACACTTCCAGTATCCCCACTTCAGCCATCGTTTCACTTTTTCTCTTAATGCAGCAAAAAAAAATACTGACCTTCCCTCCTGTTGCCATATTGAATTCGAAATTTATCTTTGTCATATTTGTACCCATTTTACACTCCAGGCATGCGTTTAGTTTTGAATCTATCTACACTACTTATTGTGCCACCTAACAGTGTCGTCAGTAATCTTGGATATCCGACTCTCTATTCCTTCATCTGCAGGGGTGCCTTTTGTTATTGAATCAATCTTAATTCATTCTGTGCTATTTTCTTTCATGACATTAAATGCTTTATTTCTCTCATTGTACTCGTGGCTGCATACTTTCATGGTCAGGGTAGCCCGCAATCCCTCCCTTTATTTGATCAAGGTGCAGTCACTCGGGATGGGTGTATATTTGTGGGTGGAAACGCAAATTCATTAGTAATACCAGACAGTTATATCATTGATTATATTTTGTTGTCAACCACTCATTGACTTATAACGTAAATTCATTAAATGCTTACGTTAATTTCAGACAATATATCATCACAAAAGAGGAGAAATCTGCCAATGCCACGGGCGAGGATGCAACAATTGTACAGGATAAAATAGATGATTAATTGGCAGTGATCAAAGTAGAAAAGTCACCCAGTCCGGAGATGCATCCCAGGTTATTGAGGGGAGGAAGAGTGGAATTAGCGGAGGCCCTGGCCACAATTCTGCAACCTTCGTTGGATACAGGAGAGTTTCTAGCAGAATGGATGTTTGCAAATATTCCACCCCGTTCAAAAAAGGGGATTGGTTTATTCGTTAACTGCAGGCCAGTCAGCCTAACATTGGTGGCAGGAAAAGTTCTAGTGAGCAAAACCCGGGAAAACATTAATTGTCACTTGGAAGACCAAGGGTTATACATGGATTTGTTAATGGCAAATTGTGTCAAACACACCTGATTGAGTACGTGAATGATAAATGGAGAGGGTTGATCTATGTAGTGCGGTTGATGTGTCTATGGACATTCAAAAGGGGATTAAAGAGGCAGTGGCAGAATAGACACAGACTTGGCTCACAGACAGAAAGCAGAGAGTAGTGGTGAACGGTTATTTTCAGGCTGGAGGTGTCCCACAGGGGTCGATATTAGGGCCACTGCTCCTTTTGATCCATATTAATAATCTGTACATAGGTGTAGGAGACATAATTTCACAGGTTGTGGCTGACACACAACTTGGACATGTAGTAAAATGTGAGGAGGATCGTAGCAGAATTCAGGAGGTCATAGACAGACTAGTGAAATGGGCAGACACATGGAAAATGCAATTGAATGCAGAGCAGCATGAAGTGATGCATCTTGGCAGGAAGAATTACGAGAGACAGTATTATCTAAATGGTACCATTTAAAGGGACTGTCGGGACAGAGAGACCTGAGGGTGTATGGATGCACATATTTGAAGGAGACAGGAAGAGTTGAAAAGGCTGTTAAAAAGCAGACAGAAATCTGGGCATTATATATAGAGGCATAGAGTACAAACACAAGGACGTTATGAAAACCATGGCCCAGTAATTTGGGTCCCAACGCGTGAGTAAGCACCGTGTACTCACGCGTGGTACTGATGGAATTGCCAGTTTTCAGCATGCACAGCGCATGCGCGGAAAACCTTCATTTCCTTTCCTCTGAACCAAGGGGTTCAGAGGTCGAACGTGTGTGCACAGGAGTCTGCACGTGCGTGCTGAAATTCCTTTTTTTTTACAGTGTTGCCGTGCGATAAGGCCTCCAGTTTTTACGTGAGAAAAAAGCAGACGTAAGTACTTACTTTTAAAAGATAAGTGGTCTATCAATTAAAGTTAGAATTTTTTTTCCACAGGTTTATTATTTTTAAAGACTTTACAGTAAGGTAGGTGTATTTTTAGACCCGATTTGTTAAAAAATTATTTTTTTCAAAAATTGAATAATTGTTTAAATTAGTTTTTTTTACAGTTATTCATAGTTCATTTAATTAGTGGGATTTTTTAAACTTTTATTTGAAGTTTAAGTACTGTTTTGGGCGCCCGGAGTTTTCATGAGTTTGACAGTTCTTACCATCAAACTCATGAATGAACTTTTGCAAACTCCGATTGGGTGCCCAGTGCTCATGTTATCCCAGCCGGCTCATCGAACTAACTACGCCACTGGATCACGCAAGCACAGCGCGCCGGGAGCTGAACCGGGCCACTGACAGGAAATCAACGCAGGGCCAGGCTTCAACTGTCGGTGCACTATGTAAGTGTAGGTCGGGGGCTTGCACCCGCGGGAAGCCCCCGGCACCAATTTCTGGGCCATTATAAATGACTGGTCAGGCCTTTCAATGACAAGGTTGAACCTGACCCATTACCATTTGGTTTACGTGAAGTTTGACCAGAATATTAAAAAATACTGGATATGATTAATAACAGCGGAATCCAACCCCTGCAGCCACATATAAACTCGCTGGTGTGTCACAAATTGGCATCATTACTAAATCCCTCTCCACCCACGGGACATTTCAATCGTTTCTGTATGTTGTGAAGGTACTGGTGTGTGAGCGATGGGAGGGCTGGCTCAATCCCTTCACACACATGGAGCAGGTGAACGGCCTCTTCCCGGCCTGAGTTTCCAGCTGGGATGGGTAATGAGTCCCTTCCCACAGTCCCCAAATTTCCGTGGTTTCTCCGTGATGTGGGTGTCCTTGTGTCTCTCCAGGTTGGACGATCGGTGGAAGCCTCATCACAGATTAGTTAAGCACAATTTACCTTTTGTAAATCCATGTTGACTTTGTCCGATCCTGTCACTGTTTTCCAAGTGCTCTGCTATTAAATCTTTTACAATGGACTCTAGCATTTTCCCCACTACCAATGTCAGGCTTACCGGTCTGTAATTCCCAATTTTCTCTCTACCATCTTTTTTGAATAATGTGGTAATATTAGCTACCGTCCAATCCATGGGTACTTTTCCAGATTCCATCGAATGCTGGAAGATGATCAGATGATCAGCAAAGCATCAACCATTTCTCGGGCCACATCCTTAAGTACCCTAAGATATAGATTATCAGGCCCTGGGGATTTATCGGCCTTCAATCCCATCAATTTCCCTAACACCATTTCCCTACAAATACTGATTTCTTTCAGTTCCTCCCTTTCATCAGACCCTATGTTCCCCAACATCTCTGGGAGGTTATTTGTGTCCTCCTTTGTAAAGACAGAACCAAAATATGTATTTACTTGGTCAGCCATTTCCTTGTTCCCCATTATAAATTCCCCTGATTCTGACTGCAAGGGACCTACGCTTGACTTCACCAATCTTTTTCTCTTCACATATCTATAAAAGCTTTTACAGTCAGTTTTTATGTTCCCTGCAAGCTTACTCTCATTCTATTTTCCTTTCTTAATTAATCCCTTTGTCCTCCTTTGTTGAATCCTAAACTGCTCTCAATCCTCAGGGTTACTGCTTTTTCTGGCCAATTTATATGTTCTCTCCTTCGATCTTATGCTATCCCTAATTTCCGTTGTTAGTCACGGTTGAGTCAGCTTTTTTGTTTTATTTTTATGCCAAAATGGGATGAACAAATTCTGTAGCTCATCCATGCGGTCTTTGAATGTTTGCCATTGCCTATCCACCATCAACCCTTTCAGTAACATTCCCCAATCAATCCTACACAACTCGCGCCTCAGACCATCATAGTTTCCTTTATTTAAATCTAGGATCCTAGTCTCTGAGTTGACTACTTCATTCTCCATCTGAATGAAGAATTCGATCATATTATGATCGCTCTGACCCAAGGGGCCTCGTACAACAAGATTGCTAATTAATCCTTTCTCGTTATATAATACCCAGTCTAAGATTTCCTGATCTCTGGTTGGTTCCTCGACATATTGGTCCAGGAAACCATCCCTTAAACACTCCAGGAATTCCTCCTCCACAGTATTATTACAAATTTGGTTAGTCCAATCTATATGTAGATTAATGTCACACATGATGACTGCTGTGCCCTTATTGCACGCTTTACTAATTACTCTTTTAATGACATCCACAACCTCCGCATTACTGTTTGGAGGTCCATATACCACTCCCACTAACGTTTTCTGCCCTTTGGTATTTCTCAGTTCTACCCATACAGATTCTACATCATCAGAGCTAATATCCTTCCTTACAATTGTGTTAATCCCTTCTTTAACCAGCAATGCTAACCCACCTCCCTTTCCTTTTTGCCTATGTAATGAAATCTGTTTGTCTTGATCCTGTATTCGTTTTGCACTCATGTATATTACCCTCCCCCACTGTGTATAGTTTCACTTCCTCTTTCCCGACTAACCTGAGAGGTTCCAGGTCTTGGCTCTTGGCTCCGCCCCTGACTTCTCTTACATAAAGATCCAAGGACCTGTATGACTCATTCCTGTGAACCAGTCGGCGTGTTGAGATGTTAGCTCTGATCTTAGTGATTAAAAGCCAACTTGTTTAAGTCTATAACTTCTAGTTTTGTGGTTATTGAAGGCCCATCAGCCTATCATTCCTGGATATTGAATACCCCTGAATGTTGAGTTCCCAGCCTTGGCCACCCTGGAGCCAGGTTTCTGTAACCCCAATCAAATCATATTCGTTTACCTCTATTTGCGCAGCTAATTCATCCACCTTATTACGAATGCTCCTCGCATTAAGACACAAAGCCTTCAGGCTTGTTTTTTTAACGCTCTTAGACCTATTAGAATTATTATTTACTGTGGCCATGTTTGATTTAAACCGTTCATTTCTCTGCCTGTCACATTTGTTTTTCTACTTCCTATCTTTTGCTTTTATCCTTGGTTCTCATTCCTCTGTCCCCCTGCTCAGGTTCCCATGCCCCTGCCATTTTAGTTTAAACCCTCCCCCAGTGCACTAGCAACCACTTCCCCTAGGACATCGGTCTTGGCCCTGCCCAGGTGCAAACCATCCGGTTTGAACTGATCCCACCTCCCACAGAACCGATTCCAATATCCCAGGAATTTGAATCCCTCCCCCTTGCACCATTCCTCTAGCCACGTATTCATCTGATATATCCTTCTATTTCTACTCTGACAAGCACGTGGCACTGGTAGCAATCCTTAGTTTACTACCTTGGAGGTCCTATTTTTTAATTTACCTCCTAATTCTCTATATTCCGCTTTTAGGACCTCATCCCGCTTTTTACCTCTATCGTTGGTACCTATATGCAGCACAACAACTGGCTGTTCAGCTTCCCTTCCAAGCTGATTTGCAGCCGCTCTGAGACATCCTTGACCCTTGCACCAGGGAGGCAACACACCATCCTGGAGTCTCGTTTGCAGCCGCAGAAACCCTATCTATTCCCCTTACAATAGAATCCCCTATTACTATAGCTCTACCCCTCTTTTTTCTCCCCTCCTGTGCAGCAGTGCCACCCCTGGTGCCAGGAAGTTGGCTGCTGCTGCCTTCCTCTGATAAGCCATCCCACCAACAGTACTCCAAGTGGTGTATCTGTTTGAGAGGGGGATGTCCACAGGGGACCCCTGCACTACCTGCCTGTGCCTAGTACTCTGTCTGATGTTCACCCATTCCCTTTCTGACTGTCCAACCTTTGCCTGCGGTGTGACCAACTGATTAAAAGTGCTATTCACGACGTCCTCAGCCTCGCGAATGGTCCAGTATGAATCCAATCACAGCTCCAGCGCCGCAATGTGGTCTGCCAGTAGCTGCAACTGGACACACTTCCTGCACACATAGTTGTCAGGGACACAGGAAGTGTCCCCGAGTTCCCAGATAGCCGGGGGTTCAGACCGGACAGGGGCCAGTAGATCATTCCCTACGTGGGGCAGTGCTTCATTTTCTACAGGGACCGGTGGTAGAGTTCATAGAGGGGCCAGTGGTTCAGTCGCTACAGTGGCCGATGTTTCAGTCTTTACAGGGGCCGGTGTTTCAGTCCCTACAGGGGCCAGGTTTTCAGTCCTTATAGGGGCCGGTGGTTCCATCTCTACAGTGGCTCGTGGTTGACTCCCTACAGGGACCGGTGGTTCTATCCTTACAGCGGCCGTTAGTTCTGTCCCTATAGGGGCCGGTGGTTCACTCCCTACTCGGGCCAGTGGTTCAGTCGCTACAGGGACCGTGCTTCAGTCACTACAGGGGCCGGTGGTTCACTCCCTACAGGGGCCACTGGTTTAGTCCCTACTGTGACTGGTGTTTCAGTAACGACAGCGGCCAGTGTTTCAACCAAAACAGGGTCCAGTGGTCCAGTCCCTACAGGGGCCGGTGGTTCAGACCCTGCAGCGGCCGGTGGTTCATTCCCTACAGGGGGCCGGTGGCTCAGTCCCTAAAGGGTCCAGTGGTGATCTTCGCACAGGGGCTGGTGGTTCACTCCCTAAATGGGCCGGTGTTTCAATCCCTACAGGGGCCGGTGGTTCAGTCCCTACAGGGGCCAGTGGTTCACTCCCTACTGGGGCCGGTGGTTCAGTTTCTACTGTGGCCAGTGTTTCAGTAACTACAGGGGCCAGTGTTTCAACCAAAACAGGGCCCGGTGGTCAAATCCATTCAGGGGCTGGTGGTTCAGGCCCTACAGCGTACGGTGGTTCATTCCATACAGGGGGCCGTTGGTTCAGTCTCTACAGGGTCCAGTGGTGATCTTTGCACAGGGGCTGGTGGTTCAGACCCTACAGCGCACGGTGGTTCATTCCATACAGGGGGTCGTTGGTTCAGTCGCTACAGGGGCCAGTGGGTCAGTCCCTGCAGGGACTGGTGGTTCACTCCCTACAGTCTCGCTGGTGAATTCCCTACATGGGCCAGTGTTTCAGTCAGTACAGAGTCTGGTGTTTCACTCCAAACAGCAGCCGGTGGTTCAGACCCTACAGGGGCCAATGGTTCGCTGTCTAAAGGGGCCGGTAGTTCTGTCCCTACAGGAGCCAGTTGTTCGGTCCCTACAGGGGCCAGTAGTTCATTCCCTACAGGAGCCGCTGGTTCAGTCCCTACAGGGGCCGGTGGTTCAGTCCCCACAGGGGCCGGTGGTTCAGTCCCCACAGGAGCCAGTTGTTCAGTCCCTACAGGGGCTCATGGTTCACTGCCTGCAGGGGCTGGTGGTTCACTCCCTGCAGGGGCTGGTGGTTCACTCCCTGCAGGGGACGGTGGTTCAGTCCCTACAGGGCTGGGGGTCCTGTCCCGACAGGGGCTGGTTGTTCAGTCCCAAAAGATGCCGGTTGTTCAGTCCCTAAAGGGGCCGGTGGTTCAGTCTCTACATGGGCCAGTGGCTCAGTCCCTACAGGGATTGATGGTTCAGTCCCTAGAGGGGCTGGTGGTTCAGTCCCTACATGGGCCGGTGGTTCAGTCGCTACAGGGGTTGGTGGTTCAGTCCCTAGAGGGGCTGGTGGTTCAGTCCATACAGGGGCCAGTGGTTTAGTCTCTACAGGGGTTGGTGGTTCAGTCCCTAGAGGGGCTGGTGGTTCAGTCGCTACAGGCATTGGTGGTTCAGTCCCTACAGGGGCCAGTGGTTTAGTCTCTACAGGAGTTGGTGGTTCAGTCCATACAGGGGCCAGTGGTTTAGTCTCTACAGGGGTTGGTGGTTCAGTCCATACAGGGGCCAGTGGTTTAGTCTCTACAGGGGTTGGTGGTTCAGTCCCTAGAGGGGCTGGTGGTTCAGTCCATACAGGGGCCAGTGGTTTAGTCTCTACAGGGGTTGGTGGTTCAGTCCCTACATGGGCCGGTGGTTCAGTCGCTACAGGCATTGGTGGTTCAGTCCCTAGAGGGGCTGGTGGTTCAGTCCATACAGGGGCCAGTGGTTTAGTCTCTACAGGGGTTGGTGGTTCAGTCCCTAGAGGGGCTGGTGGTTCACTCCCTACAGGGGCCGGTGGTTCA
Organism: Somniosus microcephalus; assembly: GCF_052327205.1. NCBI lineage: Eukaryota > Metazoa > Chordata > Chondrichthyes > Squaliformes > Somniosidae > Somniosus > Somniosus microcephalus. Next base: position 134,026,749 of record NC_140990.1, on the reverse strand, counting down.
GTCCCTACAGGGGCTGCTGGTTCACTCCCTACAGGGGATGTTGGTTCACTTCCTACAGGGGGCGGTGGTTCAGTCCCTAAAGACGCCGGTGGTTCAGTCCCTACAGGCGCCGATGATTCAGTTTCTACAATGGTTTGTGGATCAGTCCCTACCAGGGCCAGTGCTTCATTCCCTGCAGGGGCCAGTGCTTCAGTCACTACAGGGGCCGGTGGTCCATTCCTTACAGGGGCTGGTGGTTCATTCCCTATAGGTCCCGGTGGTTCATTCCCTACACGGGCCGGTGTTTCAGTCCCAACAGGGGTCGGTGGTTCAATCCCTACAGGGGCTGGTATTTTAGTCCATACAGGGGCCGGTGGTTCAGTCCCTACAGGGGATGCTGGTTCACTCACCACAGGGGATGGTGGTTCACTCCCTACAGGAGCCGGTAGTTCATTCCCTGCAGGGGCCAATGGTTCAGTCCCTACAGGGGCCGGTGATTCATTCTCTACAGGGGTCAGTGGTTCAGTCCCTACAGGGGCCGGTGATTCATTCTCTACAGGGGCCAGTGGCTCAGTCCCTACAGGGGCCGGTGGTTCAGTCCCTACTGGGGCCGGTGGTTCAGTCTCTACAGGGGCTGGTGATTCAGTCCCTACAAGGCCGGTGGAGCACTCCATACAGGGGCCAGTGGTTCATTCCCGACAGGGGCCAGTGGTCCACTGCCTAAAGGGGCCAGTGGTTCAGTCCCTACAGTGGCTGCTGGTTCAGTCGCTCCAAGGGCTGGTGGTTCATTCCATACAGCGGCCAGTGGTTCAGTCCATGCAGGGGCTGGTGGCTCAGTCCCTACAAGGGCTGGTGGATCACTCCATACAGGGGCCCGTGGTTCAGTCCCGACAGGGGCCGTTGGTCCCCTGCCTACAGGGGCCAGTGGTTCAGTCCGTACAGGAGACGGTGAGTCACTGCCTACCTGTCCACACTGAATGTAACGGTGCTGAACTGGACCTGTCCATAATGAATGTAACTCTCCTTAACTTGACCTCTCCACACTGAATATATCTGTGCTGAACTGGACTTGTTCACACTGAATGTAACTGTCATTAACTGGACCTCTCCACACTGAATATATCTGTTCTTAACTGGACCTGTCCACACTGAATGTAACTGTGCTGAACTGGACATGCCCCACTGAATGTAACTGTGCTGAACTGGACCTGTCCCCACTGAATGTAACTGTGCTGAACTGGTCCCGTCCATACTGAATGTAACTGTCCTGAGCTGGACCTATCCACACTGAATATGTATGTGCTGAACTTGACCTGTCAACATTGATTATAACTGTGCTAAATTACCCCAGTTCACACTGAATGTTACTGGGCTGCATTGAACCTCTCCACACTGAAAGTAACTGTGCTGAACTGGACCTGTCCACACCGAACGTAACCGTGCTGAACTGGACCTGTCTACACTGAATATAACTGTAGTGATCTGGACATTTCCACACTGAGTTTAACTGTGCTGAACTGGTCCTGTCCTCACTGACTGTAACAGTGTTGAACTGGTCATGTCCACAATGAATGTAACTGTTTTTAACTGGAACTGTCCACACTGAATGTAACTGTGCTGCACTGGTCATGTCCACAATGAATGTAACTGTGTTGAACTGAACCTGTCCACACTGAATGTAACTGTGCTGAACTGAACGTGTCCACACTGAAAGTAACTGTGCTGATTTGGAACGGTCCACACCAAATGTAAACATGCTGAATTGGGCATGTCCACACTGAATGTAAATTTGCGGAACTGGACCTGTCCACACTGAATTTAACCGTGCTGAACAGGACCTGTCCACACTGAATGTAAATGTGTTGACATGGACCTTTCCAAACTGAATGTGCTGTCCTGAACTCGACCTGTCCATACTGAATATAACTGTGCTGAACTGAACCTGTCAATACTGAGTGTATGTTTGCTGAACTGGATCTGTCCACATTGAATGTAACTGTGCTGAACTGGCCCGGCCCTCACTGAAAGTAACAGTGTTGAGCTGGCCATGTCCACAATTAATGGAACTGTGCTGTACTGCACCTGTCTACACTGAATGTTCCGTTACTGAACAGGAACATTCCACACTGAATGTAATGGTGCTGAACTGGGCCTGTCGACACTGAAAGTAACTGTGCTGAGCTGGAGCTCTTAACACTGAATGTAACTTATCTGAACTAAACCTGTTCACACTGAAATGTACTGGGCTGAACTGAACCTGTCCACACTGAATGTGATCTTGCTCATCTGAAAATGTCCGCTGAACTGGACCTGCCCACACTGAATGTAACGGTGCTGAAATAGAGTCATAGAGTCATAGAGTAATACAGCACGGATAGAGGCCCTTCGGCCCATCGTGTCCATGCCGGCCATCAAGCCCTGTCTAATCTAATCCCATATTCCAGCATTTGGCCCGTAGCCTTGTATGCTATGGCATTTCAAATGCTCATCCAAATGCTTCTTAAATGTTGTGAGGGTTTCTGCCTCCACAACCCTTTCAGGCAGTGAGTTCCAGACTCCAACCACCCTCTGGGTGAAAAAGTTCTTTCTCAAATCCCCTCTAAACCTCCCGCCCTTTACCTTGAATCTATGCCCCCTAGTTATTGACCCCTCTACTAAGGGGAAAAGCTCCTCAGCATCCATCCTATCTGTGCCCCTCACAATTTTGTACACCTCAATCATGTCCCCCCTCAGCCTCCTCTGCTCCAAGGAAAACAAACCCAATCTGCCCAGTCTCTCTTCATAGCTGAAGCGCTCCAGCCCTGGTAACATCCTGGTGAACCTCCTCTGCACCCTCTCTAACGCGATCACATCTTTCCTGTAGTGTGGCGACCAGAACTGCACACAGTATTCCAGCTGTGGCCTAACCAGTGTTTTATACAGCTCCATCATAACCTCCTTGCTCTTATATTCAATGCCTCGGCTAATGAAGGCAAGTATCCCATATGCCTTTTTTACCACCTTATCCACCTGTTCCGCCGCCTTCAGGGATCTGTGTACCTGCACACCCAGATCCCTCTGACCCTCCGTCTTGCCTAGGGTCTTTCCCTTCATTGTGTATTCCCTTGCCTTGTTAGACCCCCCAAAGTGCATCACCTCGCACTTTTCTGGGTTAAATTCCATTTGCCACTGTTCCGCCCATCTGACCAACCCATCTATATCGTTCTGCAGACTGAGGCTACCCTCCTCGCTATTTACCACCCTACCAATTTTAGTATCATCCGCGAATTTACTGATCATACCCTTTACATTCATATCCAAGTCATTAATGTAGACCACAAACAGCAAGGGACCCAGCACCGATCCCTGTGGTACCCCACTGGCCACAGGTTTCCAGTCACAAAAACAACCTTCGACCATCACCCTCTGCCTTCTGCCACTAAGCCAGTTTTGTATCCAATGTGCCAAGGCACCCTGGATTCCATGGGCTCTTACCTTCTTGACCAGTCTCCTGTGCGGGACTTTATCGAAGGCCTTACTGAAATCCATGTATACCACATCCACTGCGTTACCCTCATCCACACACCTAGTCACCCCCTCAAAAAATTCAATCAAATTAGTCAGACATGATCTTCCCTTGACAAAGCCATGTTGACTATCCCTGATTAATCCTTGCCTCTCCAAGTGGAGACAAATTTTGTCCCTCAGGATTTTTTCCAGTAATTTTCCTACCACTGATGTTAGGCTCACTGGCCTGTAGTTCCCCGGTTTTTCCCTACTACCCTTCTTGAATAATGGTACTACATTAGCGGTTCTCCAGTCCTCTGGCACATCCCCTGTGGCCAGAGAGGTCCTGAATATATGTGTTAGAGCCCCCGCAATCTCCTCCTTTGCCTCACACAGCAGCCTGGGGTACATTTCATCCGGGCCTGGGGATTTATCCATTTTTAGGCCAGCTAAAACCGCCAATACCTCCTCCCTCTCGATGTTAATATGTTCGAGCATATCACAGTCCCCCCGCCCTATTTCTATGTCTACATCGTCCTGCTCCATAGTGAAAACAGATGCAAAAAATTCATTTAGAACCCCTCCTACATCTTCCGGCTCCACACACAGATTGCCACTTTTGTCCCTAATGGGCCCTATTTTTTCCCTAGTTATCCTTTTACCCTTAATATACTTATAAAACATCTTCGGATTTTCCTTTATTTTGCTCGCCAGTGTTATTTCATGGCCCCTCCTTGATCTCCTAATTTCTTTTTTAAGTATCCCCCTGCACTTTTTGTACTCCTCTAGGGCTTCCTCCGTCTTTAGCCTTTTGTATCTACCAAAAGCCCTCCTTTTTTTCCTAATCCATTCCCGTATATCCCCTGACATCCACGGTTCCCTGTGGTTTTTGGAACCACTCTTGACATTTATGGGAACATGTTGCCCTTGTATGATCTCAATCTCCCTTCTGAAAGCCTCCCATTGCTCCGATGCGGATTTTCCTACAAGTAGCTGATCCCAGTCCATTTTGGCCAGATCCTGCCTTATCCTATTAAAATCGGCCTTCCCCCAATTTAGAACCTTTATTTCCGGCCCATCCCTGTCCTTTTCCATGACCACCTTAAATCTTACCATATTATGGTCACTATCACCAAAGTGCTCACCTACTAGCACTTTTTCCACTTGGCCGGCCACATTCCCTAGAATTAGGTCCAGTACCGCCCCCTCTCTTGTAGGACTTTCTACATGCTGGCTCAAAAAGCTCTCCTGGATGCACTTTAAGAATTCTACACCCTCTGAGCCTTTCACACTTTGACTATCCCAGTTAATATTGGGGAAGTTGAAATCCCCCATTATTATTACCCTATTATTTGCACATTTCTCTGAGATTTGCCTACATATCTGTTCCTCTATTTCCCCCTGACTGTTTGGAGGCCTATAGTACACTCCCAGCAAAGTGCTTGCCCCCTTTTTGTTTTTAAGCTCCACCCATATGGCCTCATTAGAGGACCCTGCTAATATATCATCCCTCCTTACTGCAGTAATTGACTCCTTAATTAATATTGCGACACCCCCTCCTCTTATACCTCCCCCTCTGTCTCGCCTGAAGATTCTGTACCCCGGAATATTGAGCTGCCAGTCTTGCCCCTCCCTCAACCATGTCTCCGTGATAGCAACAATATCATACTCCCATGTGTTTATCAACACCTTCAGTTCATCCACCTTATTTGCAAGACTCCTTGCATTAAAATAGATGCCATCCAGCCTTGCCCTTATATATTTGCCCTGTCTACCAAGCTGACTTGTTTTTTCCTCCATAATTGGCAGCACATCCCCCCCTATTTCAGCTTCCCTCTGTATCCCATCCCCCTGCCAAGTTAGTTTAAACCCCCCCCGACAGTGCTAGCAAACCTCCCCGCAAGGATATTTGTCCCGCTCTGGTTCAGGTGCAACCCGTCCGACTTGTACAAGTCCCACCTTTCCCAGAAGCAGGCCCAGTGATCCAGGAAAGTAAAACCCTCCCCCCTACACCAACTCTTTAGCCACGCATTCATCTGCTCTATCCTCCCATTCCTATACTTACTAGCACGTGGCACTGGGAGTAATCCAGAGATTACACCCTTTGAGGTTCTGCCCTTTAATCTGTTACCTAGCTCCCTAAATTCTTGATGCAGGACCTCATCCCTCTTTTTACCTATGTCGTTGGTACCAATGTGGACCACGACCACTGGCTGTTCACCCTCCCCCTCCAGAATGCCCTGCAGCCGCTCAGTGACATCCTTGACCCTGGCACCAGGGAGGCAACAAACCATCCTGGAGTCACGTTTGCGGCCACAGAAACGCCTATCTGTTCCCCTTACTATAGAATCCCCTACCACTATTGCTCTCCCACTCTTTTTCCCCCCCTCCTGGGCAGCAGGAGCACCCCCAGTGCCAGGAAGTTGGCTGCTGCTGCCTTCCCCTGGTGAGTCATCCCCCTCAACAGTATCCAAAGCGGTATACCTGTTTGAAAGGGGGATGTCCGCAGGGGTTCCCTGCACTACCTGCCTGCCTTTGTTGCTCCGCCTGATGGTCACTCCCTGTGCTGCCCTACCCTGAGGCATGCACAACTCGCTAAACGTGGTATCCACGAGCCTCTCAGCATCGTGCATGCTCCACAACCCATCCACCCGCAGCTCGAGCGCCGCAATGCGGTCTACAAGTAGCTGCAGCTGGATGCATTTCCCGCACACATGGTCGTCAGGGACACTGGCAGCGTCCCTGATTTCCCACATGGAGCAAGAGGAGCAGAACACGGGTCTGAGCTCTCCTGCCATGACTTACTCCTTTAATTAATTTAAAAATTAATTCAATACCCCAGTTACAGATATACTCTAGGGCGCTTTATTTACCAACTGTCCCCACTACACCTTAATCCCGAGAAATTTAACACCACAGAATTCAAGCTTGTACTGAAAAGAGAGAAATACTCACCAACCAATCACTTACGTGCTCCCTGGTGACGTCACACTCTGATTATTTTTTACCTCTCTCCTCTGATGTTGATTTGGTCGGGCTTCTGCTGCTCTCCGCTGCTGCTCCCTGCCCGAACTGGTCGGGCTTCTGCTTAGGCGCCGGTTTTTAAGCCGGGCTTCTGCTGCTCTCCGCTGCTGCTCCCTGCCCGAACTGGTCGGGCTTCTGCTTTGGCGCCGGTTTTTAAGCCGGGCCTCTGCTGCTCTCCGCTGCTGCTCCCTGCCCGAACTGGTCGGGCTTCTGCTTAGGCGCCGGTTTTTAAGCCGGGCCTCTGCTGCTCTCCGCTGCTGCTCCCTGCCCGAACTGGTCGGGCTTCTGCTTAGGCGCCGGTTTTTAAGCCGGGCCTCTGCTGCTCTCCGCTGCTGCTCCCTGCCCGAACTGGTCGGGCTTCTGCTTAGGCGCCGGTTTTTAAGCCGGGCCTCTGCTGCTCTCCGCTGCTGCTCCCTGCCCGAACTGGTCGGGCTTCTGCTTAGGCGCCGGTTTTTAAGCCGGGCCTCTGCTGCTCTCCGCTGCTGCTCCCTGCCCGAACTGGTCGGGCTTCTGCTTAGGCGCCGGTTTTTAAGCCGGGCCTCTGCTGCTCTCCGCTGCTGCTCCCTGCCCGAACTGGTCGGGCTTCTGCTTAGGCGCCGGTTTTTAAGCCGGGCCTCTGCTGCTCTCCGCTGCTGCTCCCTGCCCGAACTGGTCGGGCTTCTGCTTAGGCGCCGGTTTTTAAGCCGGGCCTCTGCTGCTCTCCGCTGCTGCTCCCTGCCCAAACTGGTCGGGCTTCTGCTTAGGCGCCGGTTTTTAAGCCGGGCCTCTGCTGCTCTCCGCTGCTGCTCCCTGCCCGAACTGGTCGGGCTTCTGCTTAGGCGCCGGTTTTTAAGCCGGGCCTCTGCTGCTCTCCGCTGCTGCTCCCTGCCCGAACTGGTCGGGCTTCTGCTTAGGCGCCGGTTTTTAAGCCGGGCCTCTGCTGCTCTCCGCTGCTGCTCCCTGCCCGAACTGGTCGGGCTTCTGCTTAGGCGCCGGTTTTTAAGCCGGGCCTCTGCTGCTCTCCGCTGCTGCTCCCTGCCCGAACTGGTCGGGCTTCTGCTTAGGCGCCGGTTTTTAAGCCGGGCCTCTGCTGCTCTCCGCTGCTGCTCCCTGCCCGAACTGGTCGGGCTTCTGCTTAGGCGCCGGTTTTTAAGCCGGGCCTCTGCTGCTCTCCGCTGCTGCTCCCTGCCCGAACTGGTCGGGCTTCTGCTTAGGCGCCGGTTTTTAAGCCGGGCCTCTGCTGCTCTCCGCTGCTGCTCCCTGCCCGAACTGGTCGGGCTTCTGCTTAGGCACCGGTTTTTAAGCCGGGCCTCTGCTGCTCTCCGCTGCTGCTCCCTGCCCGAACTGGTCGGGCTTCTGCTTAGGCGCCGGTTTTTAAGCCGGGCCTCTGCTGCTCTCCGCTGCTGCTCCCTGCCCGAACTGGTCGGGCTTCTGCTTAGGCGCCGGTTTTTAAGCCGGGCCTCTGCTGCTCTCCGCTGCTGCTCCCTGCCCGAACTGGTCGGGCTTCTGCTTAGGCGCCGGTTTTTAAGCCGGGCCTCTGCTGCTCTCCGCTGCTGCTCCCTGCCCGAACTGGTCGGGCTTCTGCTTAGGCGCCGGTTTTTAAGCCGGGCCTCTGCTGCTCTCCGCTGCTGCTCCCTGCCCGAACTGGTCGGGCTTCTGCTTAGGCGCCGGTTTTTAAGCCGGGCCTCTGCTGCTCTCCGCTGCTGCTCCCTGCCCGAACTGGTCGGGCTTCTGCTTAGGCGCCGGTTTTTAAGCCGGGCCTCTGCTGCTCTCCGCTGCTGCTCCCTGCCCGAACTGGTCGGGCTTCTGCTTAGGCGCCGGTTTTTAAGCCGGGCCTCTGCTGCTCTCCGCTGCTGCTCCCTGCCCGAACTGGTCGGGCTTCTGCTTAGGCGCCGGTTTTTAAGCCGGGCCTCTGCTGCTCTCCGCTGCTGCTCCCTGCCCGAACTGGTCGGGCTTCTGCTTAGGCGCCGGTTTTTAAGCCGGGCCTCTGCTGCTCTCCGCTGCTGCTCCCTGCCCGAACTGGTCGGGCTTCTGCTTAGGCGCCGGTTTTTAAGCCGGGCCTCTGCTGCTCTCCGCTGCTGCTCCCTGCCCGAACTGGTCGGGCTTCTGCTTAGGCGCCGGTTTTTAAGCCGGGCCTCTGCTGCTCTCCGCTGCTGCTCCCTGCCCGAACTGGTCGGGCTTCTGCTTAGGCGCCGGTTTTTAAGCCGGGCCTCTGCTGCTCTCCGCTGCTGCTCCCTGCCCGAACTGGTCGGGCTTCTGCTTAGGCGCCGGTTTTTAAGCCGGGCCTCTGCTGCTCTCCGCTGCTGCTCCCTGCCCGAACTGGTCGGGCTTCTGCTTAGGCGCCGGTTTTTAAGCCGGGCCTCTGCTGCTCTCCGCTGCTGCTCCCTGCCTGAACTGGTCGGGCTTCTGCTTAGGCGCCGGTTTTTAAGCCGGGCCTCTGCTGCTCTCCGCTGCTGCTCCCTGCCCGAACTGGTCGGGCTTCTGCTTTGGCGCCGGTTTTTAAGCCGGGCCTCTGCTGCTCTCCGCTGCTGCTCCCTGCCCGAACTGGTCGGGCTTCTGCTTTGGCGCCGGTTTTTAAGCCGGGCCTCTGCTGCTCTCCGCTGCTGCTCCCTGCCCGAACTGGTCGGGCTTCTGCTTTGGCGCCGGTTTTTAAGCCGGGCCTCTGCTGCTCTCCGCTGCTGCTCCCTGCCCGAACTGGTCGGGCTTCTGCTTTGGCGCCGGTTTTTAAGCCGGGCCTCTGCTGCTCTCCGCTGCTGCTCCCTGCCCGAACTGGTCGGGCTTCTGCTTTGGCGCCGGTTTTTAAGCCGGGCCTCTGCTGCTCTCCGCTGCTGCTCCCTGCCCGAAATGGACCAGAACACACTGAATGGAACTGTTCTCAGTTGGAGCTGTCCACAGTGATTATGTCTGTGTTGTACCTGTCTACACTGAATGTAATAGACCTTAACTGGACATGTCCAGGCTGAATGTAACTGTGCTGAACTGGATCTGAACACGCTGAATGTAAGTGTGTTGAACTGGACCTGTCAAACTGAATGTAACCGTGCTAAACTGGACCTGTCCACACTGAATGTAACCGTGATTAAATGGAACTATCCACACTTAATGTAACTGTGCTGTACTGGACCTATCAACACTTAATTTAATTTGCTGAACAGGACATGTCCACACTGAATGTGACTGTGTGACCTGAACCTGTCAACACTGAATGTGAGGTTCCTGGACTCGCCCTGCCCACACTGAATGTAACGGTGCTGATCTAGACCAGTCCATACTGACTGTAACAGTGCGGAACTGAACCTGTCCACATGAAATAAACTGTGCTGAACTGGACCTGCCCACACTGAATGTAACTGTGCTGAACTGGACCAGGCCACATTGAATGTAACTGCGCTGAACCGGACATGACCACACTGAATGTAACTGTGGTCAACTAGACCTGTCCAGACTGAATGTAACAGTGCTGAACTGGGCCTGTCCACAATTAATGTAACTGTGCTGAATTGGACCTGTCAACGCTGCATGTAACGGTGCTGAATTGACCTCTACACACTGAATTGAACCGTGCTGAACTGGACCTGTCCACACTGAATGTAACTGTGCTGAAGTGGACCTGTCCACAATTAATGTAACTGTTCTGAATTGGACCTGTCCACACTGAAGGTAACTAAGCTGAACTGGACCTGTCCACGCTGAATGTAACGCTGCGGAATTGACCTCTACACATTGAATTAAACCGTGCTGAACTGGACCTGTCCACACTGAATGTAACTGTGCTGAACTGGACCTGAGCACACTGAATGTAACTTTGCTGAACTCGACCTTTCCACACTCAATGTAACTGTGCTGAACTGGGACTGTCCACACTGAATGTAACTGTGCTGAACTGGAACTGTCGAAGCTGAATGAAACAGTGCTGAACTGGACTTGTCCAAACTGAAAGTAACGGTGCTGAACTGGGCATATCCACCTGAATGTAAGGTTCCAGAACTTGACCTGTCCACACCATATGTAATGGTGCTGATCTAGACAACCTCATACTAAATATAACATTGATGAGCAGAACCTGTTCACAATGAAATTAACTGTGCTGAACTGGCCCTGTCCTCACTGAATGTAACTGTGCTGAACTGGACATGTCCACAATGAATGCAATTCTGCTCAACTGGACATGTCCAGATTGATTGAAACCGTGATGAACTGCACATGTCCACACTGAATGTAACTGTGCAGAACAGGCCCTGTGACACTGAATATAATGGCGGTGACTTGGACCTGCCCACACTGAAATTAACTGTGCTGAACAGAATCAGTTCACATTGACAGTAAATGTGCTGGGAAAAAAACCTGTCCACACTGAGTGTCAGTGTGTTGAATTGGACCTGTCCAAGCTGAATGTACCTGGCAAAACTGGACCTGTCCACACCGAATGTAATGGTGCAGACTTGGAACTGTCCACACTGAAATTAACCGTGATGAACAGAATCAGTTCACATTGACTGTAAGTGTGCTGGAAAAAAACCTGTCCACACTGAATGTAAGTGTGTTGAATTGGACCTGTCCAAACTGAATGTAACTGGGCAGAACTGGACCTGTCCCCACTGAAAGTAACTGTGCTGAACTGGACCTGTCCCCACTGAATGTAACTGTCCTGAGCTGGACCTATCAACACTGAATATGTATGTGCTGAACTAAACCTGTCCACTTTGATTATAACTGTGCTAAACTACACCAGTTCACACTGAATGCTACTGGGCTGCACTGAACCGCTCCACACTGAAAGTAACTGTGTTGAAATGGACCTGTCCACACTGAACGTAACTGTGCTGAACTGGACGTGTCCACACTGAATATAACTGTAGTGATCTGGACATTTCCACACTGAGTTTAACTGTGCTGAACTGGCCCTATCCTGACTGACTGTAACAGTGTTGAACTGGTCATGTCCACAATGAATGTAACTGTGTTGAACTGGAACTGTCCACACTGAATGTAACTGTGCTGAACTGGTCGTGTCCACACTGAAAATAACTGTGCTGATATGGAACTGTCCACACCGAATGTAAACATGCTGAACTGGACCTGTCCACACTGAATGTAAATGTGCGGAACTGGACCTGTCCACACTGAATTTAACCGTGCTGAACAGGACCTGTCCACACTGAATGGGAATGTTTTGAACTGGACCTTTCCAAACTGAATGTGCTGTCCTGAACTCGACCTGTCCATACTGAATATAACTGTGCTGAACCGAACCTGTCAATACTGATTGTATGTTTGCTGAACTGGATCTGTCCACAGTGAATGTATCTGTGCTGAACTGGACCTGCCCTCACTGAAAGTAACAATGTTGAACTGGCCATGTCCACAATTAATGGAACTGTGCTGTACTGCACCTGTCTACACTGAATGTTCCGTTACTGAACAGGAACATTCCACACTGAATGTAATTGTGCTGAACTGGGCCTGTCGACACTGAAAGTAACCGTCCTGAACTGGAGCTGTCCACACTGAATGTAACTTTTCTGAACTAGACCTGATAACACTGAAATGTACTGGGCTGAACTGAACCTGTCCACACTGAATGTGATCTTGCTCATCTGAAAATGTCCATACTTAATGTAACGGTGCTGAACTGGACCTGTCCACACCGAACGTAACGGTGCTGAAATGGACCAGAACACACTGAGTGGAACTGTTCTCAGTTGGAGCTGTCCACATTGATTATGTCTGTGTTGAACCTGTCCACACTGAATGTAATGGACCTTAACTGGGCCTGTCCAGGCTGAATGTCACTGCGCTGAACTGGATCTGAACACGCTGAATGTAACTGCTGAACTGGACCTGTCCAACCTGAATATATCTGTGCTGAATTGGACCTGTCCATACTGAATGTAACTGTCCTTAACTGGAGCTGTCCACACTGATTGTAACTGTGCTGAAATTCACCTGTCCACACTGAATGAAACCGTGATGAACTGGACATGTCAACACTGAATGTAACCGTGCTAAACTGGACCTGTCCACACTGAATGTAACCATAATTAAAAGGAACTATCCACACTGAATGTAACTGTGCTGTACTGGACCTATCAACACTGAATTTAATTTGCTGAACAGGACATGTCCACATTGAATGTGACTGTGTGACCTGAACCTGTCAACACTGAATGTAATGTTCCTGAACTCGACCTGCCCATAATGAATGTAACTGTGCTGAACTGGACCAGGCCACAATGAATGTAACTGTGCTGAACCGGACATGTCCACACTGAATGTAACTGTGCTGAACTGGTCCCGGCCATACTGAATGTAACTGTCCTGAGCTGGAGCTGTCCAGACTGAATGTAACGGTGCTGAACTGGGCCTGTCCACAATTAATGTAACTGCGCTGAATTGGACCTGTCAACGCTGAATGTAACGGTGCTGAATTGACCTCTACACACTGAATTAAACCGTGCTGAACTGGACCTGTCCACACTGAATGTAACTGTGCTGAAGTGGACCTGTCCACAATTAATGTAACTGTACTGAATTTGACCTGTCCACACTGAAAGTAACCAAGCTGAACTGGACCTGTCCACGCTGAATGTAACGGTGCTGAATTGACCGCTCCACACTGAATTAAACCGTGCTGAACTGGACCTGTGCACATTGAATGTAACTGTGCTGACCTGGACCTGACCACACTGAATGTAACTTTGCTGAACTCGACCTGTCCACACTCAATGTAACTGTGCTGAACTGTGCCTGTCCACACTGAATATAACTGTGTTGAACTAGAACTGTCGAATCTGAATGAAACAGTGCTGAACTGGACTTGCCCAAACTGAAAGCGACGGTGCTGAATTGGGCCTGTCCACACTGAATGTAAGGTTCCAGAACTCGACCTGTCCACACCATATGTAACGGTGCAGATCTAGACCAATTCATACTGAATATAACATTGCTGAGCAGAACCTGTTCACACTGAAATTAACTGTGCTGGACTGGCCCTGTCCTCATGAATGTAACTGTGCTCAACTGGACATTTCCACAATGAATGCAATTCTGCTCAACTGGACATGTCCAGATTGATTGAAACCATGATGAACTGGACATGTCTGTAATGATCAATAACATGTCATTCTATAGTGGACACTAGGTGGCGCCGTAGATCTGTGTAGAGCTGTATATAGCTGTATGTATATAAGACTACACTACCCAGCTGTATAGGTATTAAGACTACATTACCCATGAGGCACTAGGCTACCCAGAAGGCAACAGTCAAGATGGCAGCCTGCACACAGGAGCACACATGCTGCATCTCTACAGATACTGTACCTAGAGAACGTGTACTGAATAAATGACTAGCTAGAAGCTAGCTGCGTTCATAATAAGAATATCTAGTTATTAATGAACATAAGATGGTACCAGGATGGTGAAGATCTGCTGAAAATTGTGAAAAGCGACATGGAGAATTTGAAGCCACCAGAGCGTTTGAATCTCACAGGAAACATCGACTACAATTGGCAGACTCTTAAACAACAATTCGAACTCTACATTGCAGCCATCGGATTCGGTACGAAGCCAGACACAAGGAAGATAGCGTTGCTGATTACTGTTGCAGGCCCACAGGTGATAGAGGTATTTAATACATTTGTATTTAATCCAGAGGAGAACAGAGAAAACTTAGAAGATGTGCTAAAAAAATTTGATGCACATTGCTCTCCCAAAAAGAATGAGACCTATGAAAGATACATGTTCTGTTCTCGGAAACAGCAACAAAATGAGACTTTTGATAGCTTTATAACTGACCTGAAACTGAAAGCACAGACATTTAATTTCTCTGAGCTGAAATCATCCATGATTCGTGACCAGATTGTGTTTGGAATTCATGATAAAAAAAAGTCAGGGAACGTCTGTTGAGAGAAAGCAAACTAAATTTGGAAAATGCAGTGAAAATATGCCAAGCCAGCAAGTTAGCTCAAAAGCACGCGAAGACTTTCAGTGAAATCAATAATGATGCGATTGTAATGAGTGATAATGCTGCTGTCGGTGCTGTGTCCTACAAGGGAAAGAAACGTGGGCAGAACAGAAATGAAAAGCAATCGGAGGATGACATTTTTAATTGTAAGCGCTGTGGTTACAAACACCAGTTAAGACAATGCCCAGCGTTTGGAAAAATGTGCACAAAGTGTAATGGAAAGAATCACTTTGCCAAACAATGCTTTTCAAAAGTAAAAACTAAGAAAGGGCAACGAGTTAATGTAATTGAGGACACTGATTTAAGTGAGACATTTTTTGTAGGAATGGTGTCATGTGACAATATCAAAAAGGATACAGAAAATGTGCAGCCCTCAGAAATGGACAATGCTGAACATAAAGTTAATGCAGTAAAAGAGGACAAATGGATGATCCCACTGCAGGTAAATGGAGCATTAGTTGCCTTGAAACTAGACACTGGGGCAAAAGCAAACTTAATCAGTATGAGTGACATTAACAATATGAAAGAAAAGCCCAAAATACAGAAAATGTCAGTACTACTGAAGGACTATAATGAACAAAAAATAGATAGCTTAGGTGTATGCAGACTTAAAGTGACAGTCAAAGACAAAGTGCATCATCTCATGTTTTCTGTTGTGGCTGAAAGTCTTGATTCACTGCTGGGTGACAAAGCTTGTGAGGACTTAGAACTGGTCAAGAGAGTCTGCCGTATAAATTGTGCCATAAGCAGACCAGATGACTCGGTGGATTCTGTAGTGGATAATTTCCAGGATGTGTTCAAAGGATTTGGAGTTCTACCATTCACTTACAAGATCCAACTAAAGGAGGATGCTCAGCCAGTGGTACATGCTCCACAAAGAGTTCCAGCACCCCTGCGTGACCGGCTCAAGAATGAACTGGACAGAATGACCACACTAGGAGTCATCAGGAAAGTCGAAGAGCCAACAGACTGGGTTAACTCCATGATATGTGTAAAGAAAAAGAACAATGATCTAAGAATATGCATGGATCCAAAGGACTTAAATGCAAACATAAAACGTGAACACTACCAGATTCCCAAGCGAGAAGAAATCACCAGTGAAATGCCAGGTGCCAGATACTTTACAAAGCTCGATGCCTCACAAGGATTTTGGCAACTAAAACTGGATGAAGAGAGCAGCAAATACTGTACCTTCAACACACCATTTGGCAGATATTGTTTCCTCAGAATGCCTTTCAGGATAATATCTGCATCTGAAATCTTTCATAGAGCGTTGGAACACATAATTTAAGGCCTGGAAGGAGTTCGGGTCTATGTTGATGACATCATCATCTGGGGCTCCACACTGAAAGAACACAATGAGAGACTGACTAAAGTGCTACAGAGCATACGCCGGAATGGACTGAAGCTCAACAAAGCCAAGTGTCAGTTTGGTGTCCAGGAAGTCACTTTCCTAGGAGATAATCTATCTGGTAAAGGAATAGAGCCAGATATGGAAAAAGTAAACGCCATACTCAAAATGTCCCGACCCACTGACAAAAAAGGAGTGCTATGCATCATGGGGATGATAAACTTCATTGGAAAGTTCATTCCTAACATGTCAGCCAAGACAGCCTGTCTGCGAGACCTGCTACATAAAACAAATGAGTCCGCATGGACAGAAACACATGAACAAGAGTGCATAAACCTCAAAACAGTGCTGACAACCACACCTGTACTCACCTTCTTTGACCCAACAGAAAGAATCAAATTGTCAACAGATGCATCAAAAGATGACCTAGGTGCGGTCTTCCTACAAGCAGAGGGTGAAGATTGGAAGCCTGTTGCCTATGCCTCCAGGTCTATGAGTGTCGATACGCCCAGATTGAAAAGGAATGTCTAGGTTTGGTAGTTGGACTAGAAAAGTATCATGGCTACATATATGGACTTCCCACCTTCACAGTTGAGACAGACCACAGCCCTCTGGTTGCCATCATAAAAAAAGAACCTGAATGAGATGTCTCCAAGGATTCAACGACTCTTGATGAAGCTGCAAAGATATGACTTTGAACTGATCTACACACCAGGCAAATACATAGTGTTAGCAGATGCACTATCCCGAGCACCCACAATGAGTCATGTGAGCTCTACTGAAGAAGATGTGGATGTTCATGTGAGTATGGTCACTGCTGCGCTGCCCGTGTCAGACACAAAATCAAAGCAAATAGCAGAAGAAACAGTAAAAGGTACAGTATTACAAACAGTAATAGAGAACATTCATCATGGTTGGCCAAAAGGTTCCTGTCCAAAATATTTTCACATAAGCTCAGAATTGAGTGTCGCAAGTGGACTATTACTAAAACAGAACAGAATAGTCATTCCACAGACTCTATGTCAAGACATGCTCAAAAGGATTCATGAGGGACACCTCGGAATTGAAAAATGCAAAAGGAGGGCAAGAGACATTGTTTATTGGCCTGGCATAAATAAGAACATTGAGAACACGATAGGCAAATGTGAGACATGTCAGAAACACCAAAACAAACAAGCAAAGGAACCAATGATAGTAGCTGACATACCAACAGCACCATGGCAAAAGGTTGGTATGGACCATTTTCATTTAAATGGTAAAGACTATCTAATAGTGATTGACTACTATTCTAACTATCCTGAGATGGTGCTGCTTTCAAGCACCACAGCAAGCAGTGTCATAATGCATGTGAAATCCATCTTCGCCAGACATGGAATTCCCAGGATTGCCATTAGCGACAATGGTCCGTGCTTCAACTGTAAGGAGTGGCAACAGTTTGCAGCACATTATGACTTTCAGCACATCACATCCAGTCCTTTGTATGCTCAGTCAAATGGTAAGGCAGAGAAAGGTGTTCAAGTTCTCAAGCAGCTACTGAAGAAAGCGACAGAAAGCAAGTCTGATCCTTATCTCACCCTGCTGAGCTACCGAGCCTCACCTTTAGACTGTGGTTCTTCACCTGCTGAACTACTAATGGGTCGCAAGTTGCGCACCACGCTACCCTGCTGTGCAAAAGAACAGCAAAGTGAGGAACTGAGACAGAGACTTCAACTGTTAAAGCTGAAACAGAAATCATACTATGACAAGTCATCCAAAACTCTAAAACCATTGACAAGGGATGATGTTGTCAGGATTGAGGATCCAGATGCATGGAACAGGAAAGCTACAGTTCTTGAGGAAGTAGGACCAAGGTCATACACTGTTAGAACTGAGGAAGGACAGATTCTCAGGAGGAACCGCCGTTCCCTCCTAAAAGCACAAGAGACTATTCAAGACCAGATTGATGACAATGCCGCAAATGCATCTTGACATTCACCGCCAGAACAATCTCATGAAGACACGTCAGACTTACCCGTGTTGAGAAGATCCACACGTGAAGTAAAAAAGCCTGATAGACTTAATCTTTGAGTACAATGTAAAGCATTGAAAATGTGTTGACTGTTTTGAAAATGCTTATGTTTATAGAGCACTGCCAAAAGTGTTACTGATATTATCTTTATTGTTTCCTTGAAAGTTGATTGATATTGATTTTGTAAAACCTCAAAGAAAGGGGAATGTAATGATCAATAACATGTCATTCTATAGTGGACACTAGATGGAGCCGTAGAGCTGTGTAGAGCTGTATATAGCTGTATGCATATAAGATTACACTACCCAGCTGTATAGATATTAAGACTACATTACCCATGAGGCACTAGGCTACCCAGAAAGCAAGATGGCAGCCTGCACACAGGAGCACACATGCTGCATCTCTACAGATACTGTACCTAGAGAACGTGTACTGAATAAATGACTAGCTGGAAGCTAGCTGTGTTCATATTAAGAATGTTTAGTTATTAATGAACATAAGAAAGTCCACACTGAATGTAACTGTGCAGAACAGGCCCTGTCGACACTGAATATAACGGTGGTGACCTGGACCTGTCCACACTGAAATTAACTGTGCTGAACAGAATCAGTTCACATTGACTGTAAGTGTGCTGGGGAAAAAACTGTCCACACTGAATGTAAGTGTGTTGAATTGGACCTGTCCAAGCTGAATGTACCTGGCAAAACTGGACCTGTCCACACCGAATGTAACGGTGCTGACCTGGAACTGTCCACACTGAAATTAACCGTGATCAACAGAATCTGTTCACATTGACTGTAAGTGTGTTGGAAAAAAACCTGTCCACACTGAATGTAAGTGTGTTGAATTGGACCTGTCCAAACTGAATGTAACTGGCCAGAACTGGACTTGTCCAAATTTAATGTACCAGTGCTGAACTGAACCTGTACTCATTGAATATAATGCTGCTGATCTAGACCACTCCATACTGAACGTAACAGTGCACAACTGAACCTGTCCACATGAATGTAACTGTGCTGAACTGGACCTGCCCACACTGTGTGAAACTGTGCTGAACTGGACATGTCCACACTGTATGTAACTCTGCTGAACTGGACCTTCCACACAGAATATAACAGTGCTGAACTGGACCTGTTCACAATGAATGTAACTGTGTTGAACTGGACCTGTCTACACTGAATGTAAATGTGCTGAACTGGAACTGTCCACACTGAATGTAACTGTGCTGAACGGGACCTATCCACACTGAATGTAACAGTGCTGAACTGAACCTCTACACACTGAATGTAACCGTGCTAAACAGGACATGCCCACACTGAATGTAACTCTGCTGTACCGGACATGTCCACATTGATTAAACCGTGATGAACTGGACTTGTCCACACTGAATGTAACTGTGTTGAACTGGACCTGACCACAGTGAATATAACTGTGCTGTACTGGACATGTACTCACTGATTATAAATGTGCTGAACCGAACATGTCCAGATTGATTGAAACCGTGATGAACTGGACCTGCCCACATTGAATGTAACTGTGCAGAACAGGACCGGTCGACACTGAATGCAATGGTGCTGACCTGGACCTGCCCACACTGAAATTAACTTGCTGAATTGGACCACTCTACACTGAGCGTAACGGTGCTGACCTGGACCTCTCCATGATGAAATTAACCGTGATGAACTGAATCACTCCATATTGACTGAAATTGTGCTGATAAAAAAACTTTTCCATGCTGAATGTAAGTGTGTTGAATTGGACCTGTCCAAACTGAATGTAACCGTGCTAAACTGGACCTGTCCACACTGAATGTAACCGTGCTTAAATGGAGCTATCAACACTGAATGTAACTGTGCTGTACTGGACATGTCAACGCTGAATTTAATTTGCTGGACAGGACATGTCCACACTGAATGAGACTGTGTGACCTGAACCTGTCAACACTGAATGTAAGGTTCCTGAACTCGACCTGCCCACACTGAATGTAACGGTGCTGATCTATACCAGTCCATACTGACTGTAACAGTGTGGAATTGAACCTGTCCACATGAAATAAACTATGCTGAACTGGACCTGCCCACACTGAATGTAACTGTGCTGAACTGGACCTGTTTGCAATGAACGTAACTGTGCTGAACTGGACCTGCCCACACTGAATGTAACTGTGCTGAAATGGACCTGTCCACACTGAATGTAACTGTGCTGAACTTGACCTGTCCACAATGAATGTAATTGTGCTCAACTGGACATGTCCATACTGAATGTAACTGTGCAGAACAGGACCTGTCGACATTGAATATAACGGTGCTGACCTTGACCTGTCTACACTGAAATTAACCGTGATGAACTGTATCAGTCCACACTGACTGTAACTGCTGGAAAAAAAACCTGTCCACACTGAATGTAAGTGAGTTGAACTGGACCTGTCCAAACTGTATGTAACTGGGCTGAACTGGACCTGCGCACACGGAAAGAAAAAGCACTGAACTGATTCTGTGCACACTGAATGTGTACTGTGCTGAACTGCACCTGTCCACACCGAATGTAACAGTGCTGACTGGACCTGTCCACACTGGAAGTAACTGTTCTGAATTGAATCAGTCCACATTGACTGTAGATGTGCTGGAATAAAAAGCTGTCCACACTGAATGTAAGGGTGTTAAACTGGACATGTCCACACTGAATGTAACTGTGCTGAACCGGACATGTCCAGATTGATTGAAACCGTGATGAACTGGGCCTGTCCACACTGAATGTAACTGTGGAACTGGACCTGGCCACAGTGAATATACCTGTGCTGTACTGGCCATGTACACACTGAATTTTACTTTGCTGAACCGAACATGTCCATACTGACTGTAACTCTGTTGAACTGCCCCTCTCCACACTGAATGTAACTGTGCTGAACTTGACCTGTCGACACTGAATGAAACATTGCTGACCTGAACCTGTACAAACTAAATGTAACCGTTCTAAACTGGACCTGTCCACACTAATTGTAATGGTGCTGATCTAGACCACTCCATAGTGAATGTAACAGGGCACAACTGAACCTGTCCACATGAATGTAACTGTTATGGTACGATGATGGACCCAAGTGCAGGCACACAACCGGAGGCTTGAGATGGCGAAAACTCAAAAGATGCTTCTTCAGAAGGCTCCACAAACACAGGGTGAGACCCGAGAGTGAGCAAAACCAAAAAGAAGCTTTTCCAGAAGGTTTCCCAAAACACAGGGTGAGACCCGAGACTTAGCAAAACCCAAAAGTAGCTTCTCAGAAGATTTACCAAAACACAGGGTGAGACCCGAGAGCGAGCAAAACCCAAAAGTTGCTTCTCCAGGAGATTCCTCAAACACAGGAAGAGCAGAGAGCTGTGACTTGCAGGCATGAGAACTCAAGACTGAGCCCAGAGGACAGGAAATTAAATAACAGTTCTGATTACCCAGAAGGCACTGGGGTGAGAAATAGCCAGCTTAACTGAGAGGCCTGATTACTCTAATGAGACACAGGTGAGGCATGGCAACAGAGTACCGAGGCATCTAAAACCGCCCTCTGGCGGCCGGCAGAGGAAAGCACAGCTGGAACCCTGACAGTACCCCCTCCTCAAGGGACGGCACCTGATGTCCCAAAGGCCTATGATGTTTATTATTTTATTTTTTTATTTTTAGCGAGAGTTCAGAACAAATAAAACAGCGGCAGCCCAGGCCTTTGTTTTTTTTCCTTTTAGTTCTTCTTCGAGGCTCGAGAATTGAAACACAGCAGGGACCCAGGAATATATGCACCCCAGGAGCGAGCGTTCCAGAGAAAATAAAACGGCAGCAGCTCAGGCTTTGTTTCTTTGTTCTTGTCTCCCTTAACACAAAGCAGCAGAAGCCCGGGCCCAGGAGCCTAGAGAATTGAACACAGTGGGGGACTGGGAGAGTAGTAAACACAGCAGGAGGACCAGGAGAAGGAGTGGGGCCCAGAGGCTCTAGAGTGAAACACAGCAGGAGGCCCAGGAGAAGGATTGGGGGCCCAGAGGCTCGAGAGAGTGAAACACAGCAGGAGGCACAGGAGACTTGAGAGTTTAAAGGCCCTAGGAGACTTGATAGTTTAGCGCAGCGGGGAACTCAGGAGACTCGAGAGTTTAACACAGCAAGGGCCAGGAGGCTAGTGAGTTTAACACAGCAGGGGCCAGGAGACTCGAGAACTAAACCTAAACCTACCCAAACCCATGTGATATCCCGAGAGATGTGAAAAACCAGATAAAACTCAATCTGGGAAAAAAAAATCTGGGAAATTCCTCTCCGACCCCAGAAGGCGATCGAAACTTGTCCAGGAGTTCACTCTATCCCTAATACAGCAGGAGCCCAGGCAAGCGGTAGAGTTCAGCAGTTCTAAACACAGTGGGAGCCCAAGAACAAGCGAGAGTTCAGCGGTCCAAAGCACGGCAGAGCCCGCTGAGTCCATGCAGATGGCTGTCTTGCTGTTATGGTACGGTGATGGACCCTAGCGCAGTCACACAACCGGAGGCATGAGATGGTGAAAACTCAAAAGATGCTTCTTCAGAAGTCTCCACAAACAGAGGGAGAGACCCGAGACTGAGCAAAACCAAAAAGAAGATTTTTCATAAGGTTTCCCAAAACACAGGGCGAGACTCGAGACTGAGCAAAACCCAAAAGTAGCTTCTCAGAAGATTTACCAAGACACAGTGAGACCCGAGACTGAGCAAAACCCAAAAGTAGCTTCTCAGAAGATTTACCAAGACACAGTGAGACCCGAGAGCGAGCAAAACACAAAAGTAGCTTCTCAGAAGGTTTACGAAAACACAGGGTGGGACCCGAGAGCGAGCAAAACCCAAAAGAAGCTTCTCCAGGAGGTTCCTCAAACACAGGAAGAGCAAAGAGCTGTGACTTGCAGGCATGAGAACTGAAGACTGAGCCCAGAGGACAGGAAACAGGAAGCTTAAATAACAGGCCGAATTACTCAGAAGGCACTGGGGCCGGAAATAGCCCGCTTAACTGACAGGCCTGATTACACTGATGAGACAATTACTCTAATGAAACACAGGTGAGGCATGGCAACAGAGTACTGAGGCATCTAAAACCGCCCTCTGGCGGCCGGCAGAGGAAAGCGCAGCTGCAAACCTGACAGTAACTGTGCTGACCTGGACCTGCCCACACTGAGTGAAACTGTGCTGAACTGGACATGTCCACACTGAATGTAACTGTGCTGTACCGGGCATGTCCTCACTGACTGTAATTCTGTTGAACTGAGCTTGTCCACACTGAATGTAACTGTGCTGAACTGGATCTGTCCACACAGAATATAACTGCTGAACTGGACCAGTTCACAAGGAATGTAACTGTGCTGAACTGGACCTGTCCACACTGAACTTAAATGTACTGAACTGGACCTGTCCACACTGAATGTAGCATTGCTGAACTGAACCTGTTCACACTGAATGTAATGTTCCTGAACTCGACCTGCCCACACTGAATGTGGCGAGAGGAATGGTGCCAGGGGGAGAGGTTCAAGTTCCTGGGACATTGGAACCGGTTCTGGGGGAGGTGGGACCAGTTCAAACCGGACGGCCTGCATCTGGGCAGGGCTGGAATCGATGTCCTAGGGGGAGTTTTTACTAGTGCTGTGGGGGAGGGCTTAAACTAAAATGGCAGGGGGTTGGGAACCTTAGCAGGGAGACAGAGGAAAGGGGAACAAGGATAAAAGCAAAAGATAGGAAGGAGAAAAACAAAAGTGGCAGTCAGAGAAATCAACGGTTTAAATCAAACATGGCCACAGTAAATAATAATTCTAATAGGTCTAAGAGCGTTAAAAAAACAAGCCTGAAGGCTTTGTGTCTTAATGCGAGGAGCATTTGTAATAAGGTGGATGAATTGGCTGTGCAAATAGAGGTAAACGAATATGATTTGGTTGGGATTACAGAAACGTGGCTCAAGTATGGCTAAGACTGGGAACTCAACATCCAGGGGTACTCGATATTCAGGAAAAATAGGCAAAAATGAAAGGGAGGTGGGGTAGCATTACTGGTTAAAGAAGGGATTAACACAATTGTAATGAAGGATATTAGCTCTGATGATGTGGAATCTGTATGGGTAGAATTGAGAAATACTAAGGGGAAAAAACGTTAGTGGGGGTGGTATATAGACCTCCAAACAGTAAGGCGGAGGTTGGGGATGTCATTAAAAGGGAAATTAAAGAAGCGTGCAATTAGGGCACAGTAGTCATCATGGGTGACTTTAATTTACATATAGATTGGGCCAACCAAATTAGTAACAATACTGTGGAGGAGGAATTCCTGGAGTGTTTAAGGGATGGTTTCCTGGAACAATATGTCGAGGAACCAACCAGAGATCAGGCCATCTTAGACTGGGTATTATGTAACGAGAAAGGATTAATTAGAAATCTTGTTGTACGAGGCCCCGTGGGTCGGAGCGATCATAATATGATCGAATTCTTCATTAAGATGGAGAATGAAGTAGTTGACTCAGAGACTAGGGTCCTCACTTTAAATGAAGGAAACTACGATGGTCTGAGGAGCGAGTTGGTAGGATTGATTGGGGAATGGCAATCAAAGGGTTGACGGTGGATAGGCAATGGCAAACATTCAAAGACCGAATGGTAGAGCTACAGAATTTGTTCATCCCAGTTTGGCATAAAAATAAAACAAAAACGGTGACTCAACAGTGGCTAACAAGGGAAATTAGGGATAGCATACGATCCAAGGAGAGGACATATAAATTGGACAGAAAAAGCAATAATCCTGAGGATTGGGAGCAGTTTAGGATTCAACACAAGAGGACAAAGGCATTAATTAAGAAAGGGAAAATAGAATATGAGAGTAAAAACTGACTGTAAAAGCTTTTATAGATATGTGAAGAGAAAAACGTTGTTTAAGTCAAGCGTAGATCCCTTGCAGTCAGAATCAGGGGAATTTATAATGGGGAACAAAGAAATGGCTGACCAACTAAATACATATATTGGTTCTGTCTTCACAAAGGAGGACACAAATAACCTCCCAGAGATACCGGGGAACATAGGGTCTGATGAAAGTGTGGAACTGAAATATATCAGTATTTGTAGGGAAATGGTGTTAGGAAAATTGATGGGACAGAAGGCCGATAAATCCCCAGGGCCTGAAAATCTACATCCCAGGGTACTAAAGGAAGTGGCCCTAGAAATATTAGATGCTTTGCTGGTCAACTTCCAGAACTCGATAGACTCTGGAACAGTACCCATGGATTGGAGGGTAGCTAATGTTACCCCACTATTCAAAAAAGGTGGTAGAGAAAAAGTGGGGAATTATAGACCGGTAAGCCTAACATCGGTAGTGGGGAAAATGCTAGAGTCCATTATGAAAGAAGTAATAGCACAGCACTTGGAAAGCAGTGACAGGATCGGACAAAGTCAACATGGATTTACAAAAAGTAAATCATGGTTGACTAATCTACTGGAATTTTTTGAGGATGTAACTGGTAAAACAGATAAGGGAGAACCAGTGGATGTGGTGTATTTGGACTTTCAGAAGGCTTTCGATAAGGTCCCGCATAAGAGATTAGCATGCAAAATTAAGGCACATGGGATTGGGGGCAAGGTATTGACTTGGATAGAGAACTGGTTGGCGGACAGAATGCAAAGAATTGGAATAAACGGGTTGTTTTCCGAGTGGCAGGCAGTGACAAGTGGGGTACCGCAAGGATCGATACTAGGACCCCAGCTGTTCACAATATATATTAATGATCTGGACGAGGGAATTGGATGTAATATCTCCAAATTTGCAGACGACACAAAGCTGGGTGGGAGGGTAAGCTGTGAGGAGGATGTCATGAAACTCCACTATGATTTGGACAGGTTGGGTGATTGGGCAGAAACATGGCAAATGCACTATAATGTGGATTAATGTGAGGTTATCCACTTTGGTGGCAAAAACAGGAAGGCAGATTATTATTTGAATGGCAATAGATTGGGAGAAGGGGAAGTGCAAAGAGACCTGGGTGTTCTTGTGCACCAGTCGCTGAAGGTAAGCATGAAGGTGCAGCAGGCGGTTAAGAAGGCAAATGGTATGTTGGCCTTCGTAGCAAGAGGGTTCGAGTACAGGAACAAGGATGTCTTGCTACAGTTGTACAGGGCCTTGGTGAGACCGCACCTTGAATATTGTGTGCAGTTTTGGTCGCCTTACCTGAGGAAGGACGTTCTTGCCATGGAAGTATTGCAGCGAAGATTCACCAGGCTGATACCTGGGATGGCAGGAAAGACGTATGAGGAGAGATTGTGTCGATTGGGCTTATACTCACTGGAGTTTAGAAGATTGAGAGGGGATCTCATCGAAACCTATAAAATTCTGTTAGGGCTGGACAGACTAGATGCAGGAAGGATGTTTCGGATGGCCGTGCAGTCCAGAAGCAGGGGACATATTCGAAGGATAAGGGGTAAGCCATTTAGGACTGAAATGAGGAGGAATTTCTTCACCCAGAGAGTGGTGAACCTATGGAATTCTCTGCCACAGAGGGCGGTGGAGGCCAGTTCATGAAATATATTCAAGAAAGTGTTGGATATATTTCTTAAGGCTAAAGGGATCAAGGGATATGGGGAGAAGGCAGGGACAGGGTACTGAATTTGGATGATCAGCCAAGATCTCATTGAATGACGGAGCAGGCTCGAGGGGCCGAATGGCCTACTCCTGCTCCTATCTTCTATGTTTCTATGTTTCTATGTAACAGTGCTGATCTCTACCAGTCCATACTTACTGTAACAGTGTGGAACTGAACCTGTCCACATGAAATCAACTGGAACTGCACAAACTGAATATAACTGTGTTGAAATGCCCCAGTCCACAATGAATGTAACTGTGCTGACCTGGACCTGTCCACACTGAAATTAAACTGTGCTGAACTGGACATTTCTACACTGAATTTAACCATGCTAACCTGGACTTGTCCACACTGAATGTAAGTGTGTTGAACTGGACCTCTCCAAACTGAATGTAACTTGGCTGAACTGAACCTGTCCACACTGAATGTAACATTGCTGATCTGAAACTGTATGCACTAAATGTAACCGTGCTAAACTGGACCTATCCACACTGACTGTAACATGGCTAAAATGGAGCTATCCACACTGAATGTAAGTGTGCTGAACTGGACCTGTCCACACTGAATGTAACTGTGGTGAACTGGGCCTGTGCACTCTGAAAGTAATTGTGCTGAACTTGAAATGTCCACACTGAATGGAACAGCTCTATACTGGACTTCTCCAAATTGAATGTAACGGTGTTTACCTGGGCCAGTCCACACTGAATGTAACTGTGCTGAACTGGAACTGTCCACAGTGAATGTAACCATGCTAAACTGGAACTGTCCACACTGAATGTGACTGTTTTGAACTGGACCTGTCAAAACAGTATGTAAGGTTGCAGGACTCGACCTGTCCACAATGTATGTAATGGTGCTGATCTAGACTTTTTCTTACTGAATGTAACAGTGCTCACTGAACATGTTCACACTGAAATTAACTGTGCTGAACTGGGCCTGCCCACACTGAATGTAACTCTGCTGAACTGGACCTGTCCACACTGAGTGTAACTGTGTTAAAGTCGACCTGTCCACACTGAATGTAACCGTGCTAAACTGGACATGTTCACACTGAATGTAACTGTGCAGAACTGGACCAGTCATCAGTGAATTCAATTTGCTGAACTGGACCTATCCACACTGAATGTGACTGTGTTGAACTGGAGCAGTCAACACTGATTGTAAGGATCCTGAACTCGACCTGTCCACACTGAATGGAACGGTGCTGATCTGGACCACACCATACTGAATGTAACAGTGCTGAACTGAACAAGTCCACTGTGTATGTAACTGTGGTTAACTGGACCGGCCAACACTGAATGTAACTTTGCTGAGCTGGACATGTCCACACTGAATGTAATTGTGCTGAACCGGACATGTCCACTTTGGCTGTAACTCTGTTGAACTGCCCCTGTCCACACTGAATGTAACGGTGCTGAACTGACCTGTGCCCACTGAATGTGACTGTACTGAACCGAACATGTCCACACTGACTGTAACTCAGTTGAACTGCCCCTGCCCACACTGAAATTAACTATGATGAATTGGACCTGTCCACACTAAATGTAACTGTGCTGAACTGGACCTGTCCACACTGAAATTAAAAGTGCTGAACTGGACCTGTCTACACTGAATGTAACGGTGCTGACCTGGACTTGTCCACATTGAATGTAAGTGTGTTGAACTGGACATGTCCAAACTGAATGTAAGTTGGCTGAACTGAACATGTCCACACTGAATGTAACTCTGATGAACTGCCCCTGCCAACACTGAATGTCACTGTGCTGAACTGGACCTATCAACGGTGAATTCAATTTGCTGAACTGGACCTGTCCACACTGAATGTGACTGTGTTGAACTGGAGCAGTCAACACTGATTGTAAGGATCCTGAAGTCGACCTGACCACACTGAATGTAACAGTGCTGAGCTGGACATGTCCACACTGAATGTAACTGTGCTGAACCGGACATGTCCACACTGACTGTAACTCTGTTGAACTGCCCCTGTCCACAATGAATGTAACGGTGCTGAACTGACCTGTGCACACTGAATATATACTGTGCTGAACATGACCTGTCCACACTGAATGTAACAGTGCTGACTGGACCTGTCCACACTGAAAGTAACTGTTCTGAACTGAATCAGTCCACATTGACTGTAGCTGCACTGGAAAAAAGCCTGTCCACACTGAATGAAGTGGTGTTGAACTGGAGCTGTCCACACTGAATGTAACTGGGCTGAACTGGACCTGTACAAACTGAATGTGATAGTGCTGATCTGAACCTGTCCACACTGAATGTCACCGTGCTAATCTGGACGTGCCCACATTGAATGTGAATGTGTTGAACTGGAACTGTCAACACTGAATGTAAGGTTCTTGAACTCGACATGCCCACACTGAATGTAACGGTGCTGATCTAGACCTGATTAGACTGAATGTAACACTGCTGAACTGAACCTGTCCACACTGAATGCAACTGTGCTGATCTGGACCTGCCCACACTGAATATAACTGTGCAGAAATGCACATGTCCACACTGAATGAAACTGTGCTGAACCGAGCACGTCCACACTGACTCTAACTCTGTTGAACTGCCCCTGTCCACACTGAATGTATCTGTGCTGAACTGGACCTGTCCACAATGAAATTAACTGTGATGAATTGGACCTGTCCTCATTAAATGTAACTGTGCTGAACTGGACCTGTCCACACTGAATGTAACTGTGCTGAACTGGACCTGTCTACATTGAATGTAACTGTGCTGACCTGGACCTGTCCACAGTGAAATTAACTGTGCTGAACTGGACCTGTCTACACTGAATGTAACGGTGCTGACCTGGACTTGTCCACATTGAATGTAAGTGTGTTGAACTGGACATGTCCAAACTGAATGTAAGTTGGCTGAACTGAACATGTCCACACTGAATGTAACTCTGATGAACTGCCCCTGCCAACACTGAATGTCACTGTGCTGAACTGGACCTATCAACGGTGAATTCAATTTGCTGACCTGGACCTGTCCACACTGAATGTGACTGTGTTGAACTGGAGCAGTCAACACTGATTGTAAGGATCCTGAACTCGACCTGTCCACACTCAATGTAACAGTGCTGAACTGAACATGTCCACTGTGTATGTAACTGTGCTTAACTGGACCTGCCAACACTGAATGTAACTTTGCTGAGCTGGACATGTCCACACTGAATGTAACTGTGCTGAACCGGACATGTCCACACTAACTGTAACTCTGTTGAACTGCCCCTGTCCACAATGAATGTAACGGTGCTGAACTGACCTGTGCACACTGAATATATACTATGCTGAACATGACCTGTCCACACTGAATGTAACAGTGCTGACTGGACCTGTCCACACTGAAAGTAACTGTTCTGAACTGAATCAGTCCACATTGACTGTAGCTGCACTGGAAAAAATCCTGTCCACACTGAATGAAGGGGTGTTGAACTGGAGCTGTCCACACTGAATATAACTGGGCTGAACTGGACCTGTACAAACTGAGTGTGATAGTGCTGATCTGAACCTGTCCACACTGAATGTCACCGTGCTAATCTGGACGTGCCCACATTGAATGTGAATGTGTTGAACTGGAACTGTCAACACTGAATGTAAGGTTCTTGAACTCGACATGCCCACATTGAATGTAACGGTGCTGATCTAGACCTGTTTAGACTGAATGTAACACTGCTGAACTGAACCTGTCCACACTGAATGCAACTGTGCTGATCTGGACCTGCCCACACTGAATATAACTGTGCAGAACTGGACATGTCCACACTGAATGAAACTGTGCTGAACCGAGCACGTCCACACTGATTGTAACTCTGTTGAACTGCCCCTGTCCACACTGAATGTAACTGTGCTGAAGTGGACCTGTCCACAATGAAATTAACTGTGATGAATTGGACCTGTTCACACTGAAATTAACTGTGCTGAACTGGACCTATTCACACTGAATGTAACTGTGTTGAACTGGACCTGTCCAAACTGAACGTAACTTGGCTGAACTGGACTGTCCACACTGAATGTAACATTGCTGACCTGAAACTGTACACACTAAATTTAACCGTGCTAAACTGGACCTGTCCACACTGTCTGTAACCGTGCTAAAATTCAGCTATCCACACTGAATGTAACTCTGCTGAACTGAACCTGATAACACAGAATTTAATTTGCTGAATTGGATATGTCCACACTGAATGTTATTGTGTTTGACCTGAACCTGTCAACACTGAATGTAAACTTCCTCAACGCGACCTGCCCACACCGAAGGTAACAGTAATGATCTAGACCAGTCCATACTGAATGAAACAGTGCAGAACGGAACCTGTCCACATGAATGTAACTGTGCTGAACTTGACCTGCCCACAATGAGTGAAGCTGTGCTGAATTGGATATGTCCACACTGAATGTAACTGTGCTGAACAGGACATGTCCACACTGAATGTAACTGTGCTGAACAGGACATGTCCACACTGAATGTAACTGTGCTGAACTGGAACTGTCCACAGTGAATGTAACCATGCTAAATTGGACCTGTCCACATTGAATGTGACTGTTTTGAACTGGACCTGTCAAAACTGTACGTAAGTTTGCAGGACTCGACCAGTCCACACTGTATGTAACGGTGCTGATCTAGACCACTTCATACTGAATGTAGCAGTGCTCGCTGAACCTGTTCACACTGAAATTAACTGTGCTGAACTGGATCTGTCCACACTGAATGTAACTGTGTTAAACTGGACCTGTCCACAATGAAACTAACCGTGCTAAACTGGACATGTCCACAATGAAAGTAACTGTGCAGAACTGGTCCTGTCAATACTGAATTCAATTTGCTGAACTTGACCTGTCAACAGTGAATTCAATTTGCTGAACTGGACCTGTCCACACTGAATGTGACTGTGTTGAACTGGAGCAGTCAACACTGATTGTAAGGATCCTGAACTCGACCTGTCCACACTGAATGCAACGGTGCTGATCTGGACCACTCCATACTGAATGTAACAGTGCTGAACTGAACATGTCCACTGTATATGTATCTTTGCTTAACTGGACCTGCCAACACTGAATGTAAGTTTGCTGTTGGTGGACCTGCCTACACTGAATGAAACTGTACTGAAATTGACCTGGCCAACTTGAATGTAACTGTGCTGAGCTGGACCAGTCCACAATGAATGTAAATTTGCTGAACTGGTACTGTCCACATTGAATGTAACAGTGCTGAACTTGACCTGTACACACTGAATTACACCGTCCTGAACTGGACATGCCCACACTGAAAGTAACTGTGCTGAACTGGACCTGTCCACACTGAAAGTAACTTTGCTGTACTTGACCTGACAACACTGAATGTAATGATGCCGAACTGGGCCTGTCCACACTGATCGTAACTGTGCTGATCTGGGCCTGTCCACACTGAATATAACTGTGCTGAACTGGAACTGTCCACACTGAATGTTACTGGGCTGATCTCAAGCTGTCCACACTGAATGTAACTATGCTGAACAGGAGCTGTCCTCACTGAATGGAACGCTGTTGAACTGGACCTGTCCACACTGAATGAAACTGGACTGAACTGGACCTGGCCACACTGAATGTAACTGTTCTTAACTGGACCTGCCAACACTGAATGTAACTTTGCTGATCTGGACCTGCCCACACTGAATATAACTCTGCAGAACTGGACATGCCCACACTTCATGTGACTGTGTTGAACTGGACATGTCCACACTGACTGTAACGCTGTTGAACTGCCCCTGTCCACACTGAATGTAACTGTGCTGAACTGACCCTGTCCTCACTGAATGTAACTGTGCTGAACTGGACCTGTACACACTGAATGTAACTGTCCTGAACTGGCCCTGTCCACACTGAATGTAACTGTGCTGACCTGGACCTGTCCACACTGAAATTAACTGTGCTGAACTGGACAAGTTTACACTGAATGTAACGGGCTGATCTTGACTTGTCCACACTGAATGTAAGTGTGTTGAACTGGACCTGTCCAAACTGAATGTAACTTGGCTGAACTGGACCTGTTCACACTGAATGTAACTGTGCTGAACTGGACCTGTTCACTCTGAATGCAACCGTGCTGAACTGGACCTGTCCAAACTGAATGTAACTTGGCTGAACTGGACGGGTCCACTCTGAATGTAATTGGCCTGAACTGGACCTGTTCACACTGAATGTAACTGTGCTGAACTGGACCTGTTCACTCTGAATGCAACTGTGCTGAGCTGGACCTGTCCACACTGAAGGTAACTGTGCTGACCTGGACCTGTCCACATTGAAATTAACTGTGATGAACTGGACAAGTTTACACTGAATGTAACGGGGCTGATATTTACTTGTCCACACTGAATGTAAGTTTGTTGAACTGGACCTGTCCAAACTGAAAGTGAGTTGGCTGAACTGGACCTGTCCACACTGAATGTAACTGGCCTGAACTGGACCTGTTCACACTGAATGTAACTGTGCTGAACTGGACCTGTTCACACTGAATGTAACTGTGTTAAACTGGACCTGTCCATACTGAAAGTAACCGTGCTAAACTGGACATGTCCACACTGAATGTAACTGTGCTGACCTGGACCTGTCCACACTGAAATTAACTGTGCTGAACTGGACAAGTTTACACTGAATGTAACGGGGCTGACCTTGAATTGTCCACACTGAAAGTAAGTGTGTTGAACTGGACCTGTACAAACTGAATGTAACTTGGCTGAACTGGACCTGTGCACTCTGAATGTAACTGTGCTGAACTGGAACTGTCCACACTGAAATGAACTGTGCTCAAATGGACAAGTTTACACTGAATGTAACGGTGCTGACCTGGACTTGTCCACACTGAATGTAAGTGTGTTGAACTGGACCTGTCCAAACTGAAAGTAATTTGGCTCAACTGGACCTGTCCACACTGAATGTAACTGGCATGAACTTGACCTGTTCACACTGAATGTAACTGTGCTGAACTGGACCTGTTCACACTGAATGTAACTGTGCTGAACTGGACCTGTTCACACTGAATGTAACTGTACTGAACTGAACCTGTCCACGCTGAATGAAACTGTAGTGAACTGCACCTGGCCACACTGAATGTAGCTGTGTTGGACAGGACCTGTCCACAATGAATGTAACTGTGCTGAACTGGACCTGTTCACACTGAATGTAACTGTGCTGAGCTGGAAATGTCCACACTGAGTGTAACGGTGCTGAACTTGATCGGTACACACTGAATTAAACCATCCTGAACTGGACCTGCCCACACAGAAAATAAGTTTGCTGAACAGGACCTGTCCACACTGAATGTAACTTTGCTGAACTGGACCTGTCCACACTGAATGTAACGGTGCTGAACTGGGCCTATCCACACTGATCGTAACTGTGCTGAACTTGAACTGTCCACACTGAATGAAACCGTGCTGAACTGGACTTGTCCAAACTGAAAGTTACTGTGCTGAACAGGAGCTGTCCACACTGAATGTAACTGTGCTAAACTGGACCGGCCCTCACTGAATGTGACTGTGTTGAACTGGACCTGTCTACACTGAATGTAAGGTTCCTGAACTCGACCTGCCCAAACTGAATGTAACGGTGCTGATCTAGACCAGTTCATTCTGAATGTAACAGTGCTGAACTAAACCTGTCCACACTGAAAGTTACTCTGCTGATCTAGACCTGCCCACTCTGAAAATAACGGTGCTGAACCAGACATGTCCACACTGACTGTAACTCTTGTTGAACTGCCCCTGTCCACACTGAATGTCACTCTGCTGAACTGGGCCTGTCCACACTGAATGTAACTGTGCTGAACTGGACCTGTACACAATGAATTAAACCGTGCTGAACTGGACATGCACACAGTGAAAGTAACTGTGCTTGACTGCACCTGTCCACACTGTATGTATCTTTGCTGAGCGGGACATGGCCACACTGATTGAAACTGTGCTGATCTGGACTTGTCCTAACTGAAAGTAACGTTGCTGAACTGGGCATGTCCACGATGAATATAACTGGGAAGATCTCAAGCTGCCCACACTGAATGTAATTATGCTGATCATGACCTGTCCTCACTGAATGGAACTCTGTTGAACTGGACCTTTCCACACCAAATTTAACTCTGCTGAACTGGACCTGTCCACACTGAATGTAACCGTGCTGAACAGTAGCTGTCCACACTGAATGTAACTGGGTTAAACTGGACCTGCCCACACTGACTGTAACTATTCTGAACTGAACTAGTCCAGACTGAATGCAACCGTGTTGAACTGGACCAGTCCAAACTGACTGTAAGTGTGTAGAACTGCACCTGTCCACACCGATTGGAACTGTGATGAACTGGACCTATCCGCACTGAGATTAAACGGGCTGAACTGGAAATGTCCACACTGAATGTAATTGTGCTGAACTGGACCTGTCCACACTGAATGAAACTGTACTGAAATGGACCTTTCCACATTGAATGTAATGGTGCTGAACTGGGCCTGTCTACACTGATTGTAACTGTGCTGCACTGGAACTGTCCAGGCTGAATGAAACCGTGCTGAACTTGACTAGTCCAAACTGAAAGTAATGGTGCTGAACTGGGCCTGTCCACACTGAATGTAAGTGTGCTGAACTGGACCTATCAACACTGAAAGTAAGGTTGCTGAACTCGACCTACCCACACTGATTGTAACGGTGCTGATCTAGACCACTCCATGCTGAATGTAACAATGCTGAACTGTACCTGTCCACACTGAATGTAACTGTGCTTAACTGGACCTGCCAACACTGAATTTAACTTTGCTGAAATGGATATGTCCACATTGAATGTAAATGTGATGCACCGAACATGTCCACACTGACTGCAACTCTGTTGAACTGCCCCTGTCCACACTGAATGTAACTGGTCAACTGGACTTGTCCACACTGAATGTAACTGTGCTGAACAGGACCTGTCCACGCTGATGATAACAGGGCTGAACTGGACCTGTCCACACTGAAAGTAACAGTGCTGAACTGAACCTATACACACTGAATGTAACCGTGCTAAATTGAACCTATACACACTGAATGTAACCGTGCTAAACTGGATATATCCACACTGAATGTAACTGTGCTGAAACGGACATGTCCAGATTGATTGAAACTGTGCTGAACTGGACATGTACACACTGAATGTAACTGTGCTGAAATGATCCTGTGCACATTGAATGTTTACTGTGCTGATCATGACCTGTCCACACTGAATGTCAAAGTCCTGACTGCACCTGTCCAAACTGAAAGTAACTGTTCTGACATGAATCAGTCCACAATGACTTTAGCTGTGCTCGAAAAAACCTGTCCACACTGAATGAAAGGGTGTTCAACTGGACCTGTGCACACTGAATGTAACTCATGAACTGGAACTGCCCACACTGAATCGAACTGAGCTGAAATGGACCTGTCCACACTGAATGTAACTGTGCTGAATCCGACAAGCCCACACTGACTGTAACTCTTTTTAAATTCCCCTGTCCACACTGAATGTAACTGTGCTGAACTGGACCTGTCCACAATGAATGTAACTGTGCTGAACTGGACCTGACCACAATGAATGTAACTGTGCTAAATTTGACCTGTCCACACTGGATGTAACTGTGCTGAACTAGACCTGTCCACACTGAATGTAACTCTGCTGCACTAGACCTGTCCACACTGAAAGTAACTGTGCAGAACTGGACCTCTCCACACTGTATGTAACTATGCTCAAATGGACCTGTCCACACTGAATGTAACTGTGCTGAACTGGACCTGTCCACAATGAATGTAACTGTGCTGACAAGACCTGACCACAATGAATGTAACTGTGCTGAACTTGACCTATCCACACTGGATGTAACTGTGCTGAACTAGACCTGTCCACACTAAATGTAACTCTGCTGCACTAGACCTGTCCACACTGAAAGTAAATGTGCAGAAATGGACCTCTCCACACTGTATGTAACTATGCTCAAATGGACCTGTCCACACTGAATGTAAATGTGCTGAACTGGACCTGTCCACACTGAATGTAACTTTGCCGAAGCAGACTTGTCCACACTGAATTTAATGCTGCTGAACTGGGCCTGCCTACACTGATTGTAACTGTGCTGAACTGGAACTGTCCAGACTGAATGAAACCGTGCTGAACTGCACTTGCCAAACTGAAAGTAACGGTGCTGAACTGGGCCTGTCCACACTGAAAGTAAGGTTGCTGAACTCGACCTACCCACACTGAATTTAACGGTGCTGATCTAGACCACTCCATGCTGAATGTAACAATGCTGAACTGAACCTGTCCACACTGAATGTAATTGTGCTTAACTGGACCTTTCAACACTGAATGTAACTATGCTGAAATGGATATGTCCACACTAAATGTAAATGTGGTGAACCGAACATTTCCACACTGACTGTAACTCTGTTGAACTGCCCCTGTCCACAGTGAAAGTAACTGTGCTCAACTGGACTTGTCCACACTGAATGTAAATGTGCTGAACAGGACCTGTCCACACTGAATATAGCTGGGCTGAACTGGACCTGTGCACACTGAATGTAACAGTGCTGAACTGAACCTGTACACACTGAATGTAACCGTGCTAAACTGGACATATCCACACTGAATGTAAATGTGCTCAACTGGACCTGTCCAGACTGAATGTAACTGTGCTCAACTGGACCTGTGCACATTGAATGTAACTGTGCTGAACTGGACCTGTCCACACTGAATGTAACTGTGCTGCACTGGAGCTGTACACACTGCGGGTAACGGTGCTGAACTGATCCTGTGCACATTGAATGTTTACTCTGCTGAACATGGCCTGTCGAAGCTGAATATAACAGTGCTGACTGGACCTGTCCAAACTGAAAGTAACTGTTCTGACATAAATCAGTCCACATTGACTCTAGCTGTGCTGTAACAAACCTATCCACACTGAATTTAAGGGTGTTGAACTGGACCTGCCCACACTGAATGTAACAGGGCTGGACTGGACCTCTCCACACTGAATGTAAATCATGAACTTGACCTGTGCACACTGAATGGAACTGTGCTGAATTGGAACTGTCCACACTGAATGTAACTGTGTTGAACTTGACCTGTCCAAAATGAATGTAACTGTGCTCAACTTGATCTGTCTACATTGAAAGTAACTTTGCTGATCTATACTTGTCCAAGCAGAAATTAACGGTGCTGAACTGGGCCTGTCCACACTGAATGTAACTGTGCTGATTTGGAACTGTCCACACTGAATGTTACTGGGCTGTACTCAACCTGTTCACACTGAATGTAGCCGTGCTGAACAGGATCTGTCCACACTGAATGTAACTGTGCTAAACTGGACCTGTCCACACTGAAAGTAACTATGCTGATCAGGAGCTGTCCTCACTGAATGGAAATCTGCTGAACTGGAGCTGCCAGACCGAATTTAACTGTACTGAACTGGACATTTCCTCACTGAATGTAACCATGCTGAACTGGAACTGTCCACACTGAAAGTAACTGTTCTGAACTGAACAAGTCCAGCCTGAATGTTACCGCGTTGAACTGGACCGGTCCACGCTGAATGTTACTGAGCAGAACTGAACCTGTCCACACTGAATGTAAGTGTGTAGAACTGCACCTGTCCACACTGATTGGAACGATGATGAACTGAACCTGTCCACACTGAATGTAACTTTGCTGAACCCAACATGTCCACACTGACTGTATCTCTGTTGAACTTCCCATGTCCTCAATGAAAGTAACTGTGCTGAACTGCACCTGTCCACATTGAATGTAACTGTGCTGAACAGGACCCGTCCACA
Organism: Somniosus microcephalus; assembly: GCF_052327205.1. Lineage (NCBI taxonomy): Eukaryota > Metazoa > Chordata > Chondrichthyes > Squaliformes > Somniosidae > Somniosus > Somniosus microcephalus. The sequence continues at coordinate 133,988,554 of NC_140990.1, read as the reverse complement.
ATGAATGTAACTCTGCTGAACTTGACCTGTCCACACTGAAAGTATCTGTGCAGAACTGGATCTGACCAAACTGAATGTAACTGGGCAGAACTGGACCTGCCCACACTGAATGTAACTGTGCTGAACAAGACCTGTCCACACTGAAAGTATCTGTGCAGAACTGGACCTGTCCACATTGAGTGCAACTGTGCTGAACTGGACCTGTCCACACTGAATGAAACTGTGCTGAACTGGACTTGTCCAAACTGAAAGTAACGGTGCTGAACTGGAACTGTCCACCAGAATGTTACTGGGCTCTACTCAACCTGTCCACACTGAAGGTAACTTTTCTGAACTGAACCAGTCCACACTGATTGTAACTGTGCTGAACTGGACCTATCAGCACTGAATTTAAACGTGCTGATCCGGAAATGTCCATACTGAATGTAACTGTGCTGAACTGGAGCTCTCCACGCTGAATGCAACTGTGCTAACCTGGACCAATCCACACTGAATGTGACTTTTTGGAATTGGACCTATCAACACTGAAAGTAAGGTTGCTGAACTATTCCTGCCCACACTGAATGAAACGTTGCTGATCTAGACCACTCCATACAGAATGTAATAGTGCTGAACTGAACCTGTTCACAATGAATGTAACTGTGCTTTACTCTACCTGCCAACACTACATGTAAGGTTGCTGAACTGGACATGTCCACACTGACTGTAACTCTGTTGAACTGGACCTGTACACACTGAATCTAACTGCGCTGAACTGGACCTGTCCACACTGAGTGTAACTGTGCAGAACTGGACCTGTCCACACTGAATGTAACTGTGCTCAAATGGACCTGTCCACACTGAATGTAACTGTGCTGAACTGGTCCTGTGCACACTGAATGTGTACTGTGCTGAACATGACCTGTCCACACTGAATGTAATAGTGCCGACTGGACCTGTCCAAACTGAAAGTAACTGTTATGACATGAATCAGTCCACATTGACTGTAGCTGCTGGAAGAAATATATCCACACTGAACGTAAGGGCGTTGAACTGGACCTCTCGACACTGAATGTAACTGGGCTGAAGTGGACCTGTCCACACTGAATGTAACAGTGCTGAACTGGATCTGCCCACACTGAATGGAACGGTGCTGAAATGGACAAGACCACACTGAATGTAACTGTGCTGAACCCGACATGTGCACACTGACTGTAACTCTGTTGAACTTCCCCTATCCACACTGAATGCAACTATGCTGAACTGGACCTGTCCACAATGAATGTAACCACACTAAACTGGACCTGTTCACACTGAATGTGACTGGACTGAACTGGACCTGTCCACACTGAATGTAATAGAGCTGAACTGGACCTGCCCACACTGAATGGAACTGTGCTGAAATGGACATGTCTACACTGAACGTAACTCTGCTGAACCCTACATGTCCACACTAACTGTAACTCTATTGAACTTCCGCTGTCCACACTGAATGCAACTGTGCTGAACTGGACCTGTCCACATTAAATGAAACTGCGCTAAGCTGGACTTGTCCACACTGAATGTGACTGTGATGAACTGGACCTGTCCACACTGAATATAACTGGCCTGAACTGTACCTGTCCTCACTAAATGTAAACGTGCTGAGCTGGAGCTATACACAGTGAATGTAACTCTGCTGAACAGGACCTGTCAACACGGAATTTAATTTGTTGAACTGGACCTGTCCACACTGAATGTGAGTGTGTTGAAATGGAACTGACAACACTGAATGTAAGGTTACAGAATTCGACGTGTCCACATTGTATTTAATGGTGCTGATCTAGACCACTCCATACAGAATGTAATAATGCTGAACTGAACCTGTTCACAAAGAATGTAACTGTGCTTTACTCTACCTGCCAACACTGAATGTAAGGTTGCTGAACTGAATATGTCCACACTGACTGTAACTCTTTTGAACTGGACCTGTCCACACTTAATATAACTGCTGAACTGGACCTGTCCACACTGAGTGTAACTGTGCAGAAATAGACCTGTCCACACTGAATGTAACTGTGCTCAACTGGACCTGTCCACACTGAATGTAACTGTGCTGAACTGATCCTGCGCACACTGAATGTGTACTGTGCTGAACATGACCTGTCCACCCTGAATGTAACAGTGCTGACTGGACCTGTCCAAACTGAAAGTAACTGTTATGACATGAATCAGTCCACATTGACTGTGGCGGCTGGAAGAAATCTATCCACACTGAACGTAAGGGCGTTGAACTGGACCTCTCGACACTGAATGTAACTGGGCTGAAGTGGACCTGTCCACACTGAATGTAACAGTGCTGAACTGGACCTGCCCACACTGAATGGAACTGTGCTGAAATGGACATGTCCACACTGAATGTAACTGTGCTGAACCCGACATGTGCACACTGACTGTTACTCTGTTGAACTTCCCCTGTCCACACTGAATGCAACTGTGCTGAACTGGACCTGTCCACATTGAATGTAACCGCACTAAACTGGACCTGTCCACACTGAATGTGACTGGACTGAAGTGGACCTGTCCACACTGAATGTAACAGTGCTGAACTGGACCTGCCCACACTGAATGGAACTGTGCTGAAATGGACATGTCTACACTGAACGTAACTGAGCTGAACCCGACATGTCCACACTGACTGTAACTCTATTGAACTTCCGCTGTCCACACTGAATGCAACTGTGCTGAACTGGACCTGTCCACTTTAAATGAAACCGCGCTAAGCTGAACTTGTCCACACTGAATGTGACTGTGATGAACTGGACCTGTCCACACTGAATATAACTGCCCTGAACTCTACCTGTCCTCACTAAATGTAAATGAGCTAACTGGACCTATCCACAGTGAATGTAACTCTGTTGAACAGGACCTGTCAACACGGAATTTAATTTGTTGAACTGGACCTGTCCACACTGAATTTGACTGTGTTGAACTGGAACTGACAACACTGAATGTAAGGTTCCAGAATTCGACGTGTCCACATTGTATTTAATGGTGCTGATCTAACCACTCCATACAGACTGTAAGATTGCTGAACTGAACTAGTCCAGACTGAATGTAACCGTGTTGAACTGGAGCGGTCCACACTGAATGTAACTCTGCTGAACTGGACCTGTCAACACTGAATTTATTTTGCTGAAATGGATATGTCCACACTTACTGTGACTGTGTTGAAATCTACCTGTCAACACTGAATGTAAGCATCTTGATCTCAACTTGCCCACACTGAATGTAACGGTGCTGATCTAGACCACGCCATACTGAATGTAACAGTGCAGAAATGAACCTGTCCACACTGAATGTAACTGCGCTAAACTGAACCTGTTCACACTGAATGTAACTGTGCTGAACTGAACCTATCCACATTGAAAGATACTGTGCTAAACTGGAGCTGTACACACTGAATTAAACCGTGCTGAACTGGGCATGTCCACACTGATAGTAATAGTGCTGATCTGGACCTGTCCAAACTGAATGTAACTTTGCTGAACTGGACCTGTGCACACTGAATGTAACGGTGCTGAACTGGACTTGTCCAAACTGAAAGTAATAGTGCTGAACTGGACCTGTCCACACTGAATGTAACTTTGCTCAATTGGACCTGTTCACACTGAATGTAACTGTGCTGAACTGATCCTGCGCACACTGAATGTGTACTGTGCTGAACATGACCTGTCCACACTGAATGTAACAGTGCTGATTGGACCTGTCCAAACTGAAAGTAACTGTTCTGACATGAATCAGTCCACATTGACTGTAGCTGCTGGCAGAAATCTGCCACACTGAAAGTAAGGGAGTTGAACTGGACCTGTCGACACTGAATGTAACTGGGCTGAAGTGGACCTGTCCACACTGAATGTAACAGTGCTGAGCTGGACCTGCCCACACTGAATGGAACTGTGCTGAAATGGACTTGTCCACACTGAATGCAACTTTGCTGAACCCGACATGTGCACACTGACTGTATCTCTGTTGAACTTCCCCTGTCCACACTGAATGCAACTGTGCTGAACTGGACCTGTCCACATTGAATGTAGCTGCAATAAACTGGACCTGTCCACACTGAATGTGACTGGACTGAACTGGAGCTGTCCACACTGAATGTAACAATGCTGAACTGGACCTGCCCACACTGAATGGAACTTTACAAAATGGGCATGTCTATACTGAACGTAAATGTAGTGAACACGACATGTCCACACTGATTGTAACTGTATTGAAATTCCGCTGTCCACATTGAATGAAACCGCGCTAAACTGGACTTGTCCACACTGAATGTGACTGTGATGAACTGGACCTGTCCACACTGAATATAACTGCCCTGAACTGTACCCGTCCTCACTAAATGTAAACGTGCTGAACTGGAGCTATCAGTGGTGAATATAACTCTGCTGAACAGGACCTGTCAACACGGAACTTAATTTGTTGAACTGGACCTGTCCACACTGAATGTGACTGTGTTGAACTGGAACTGTCAACACTGAATGTAAGGTTCCAGAGTTCGACGTGTCCACATTGTATTTAATGGTGCTGATCTAACCACTCCATACTGAATGTAAGATTGCTGAACTGAACTGGTCCAGACTGAATGTAACCGTGTTGAACTGATCCGGACTACACTGAATGTAACTGTGCTGAACTGGACCTGTCAACACTGAATTTATTTTGCTGAAATGGACCTGTCCACACTGAGTGTGGCTGTGTTGAAATCTACCTGTCAACACTGAATGTAAGGATCCTGATCTCAACCTGCCCACACTGAATGTAACAGTGCTGATCTAGACCACGCCATATTGAATGTAACAGTGCAGAAATGAACCTGTTCACACTGAATGTAACTGCGCTAAACTGAACCTGTTCACACTGAATATAACTGCAATGAACTGGACCTGTCAACACTGAATGTAACTGTGCTGAACTGGACCTATCCACGTTCAAAGATACTGTGCTGAACTGGACTTGTCCAAACTGAAAGTAATGGTGCTGAACTGGACCTGTCCACAATGAATTTAACTGTGCTGAACTGGACCTGTCCACACTGAACGTAACTGTTCTGAACTGAACTAGCCCACACTGAAAGTAATCATGTTGACCTGGACCTGTTCAAATTGCATGTTACTGTGCTGAATTCAACCTCTCCACACTGTATGTAACTATGCTGATAAGGACCTGTCCTCACTAAATGGAAATCATTTCAACTGGACATGTCCACACCGAATTTAACTGTGCTGTACTGGAACTGTCCAGACTGAATGTAACGGTGCTGAACTGGACTTCTCCAAACTGAAAGTAATGGTGCTGATGTGGGCCTGTCCACACTGAATGCAACTATGCTGAACTTGAACTGTCCACACTGAATGTTACTGGGCTAAACTGGACCTGCCCACAATGAAAGTAACTATGCTGATCAGGACCTGTCTTCACTGAATGGAAATCTGCTGAACTGGATCTGTCTAGACCGAATTTAACTGTACTGAACTGGACCTTTCCTCACTGAATGTAACCGTGCTGAACAGGATCTGTCCGCACTGAATTTAACTGTGCCAAACTGGATCAGTCCACATTGAAAGTAACTGTTCTGAACTGAAACAGTCCAGACTGAATGTTACCGCGTTGAACTGGCCTGGTATGCACTGAATGTTACTGAGCAGAAATTAAACTGTCCACATTAAATGTAACTGTGTAGAACTGCACCTGTCCACACTGATTGGAACGATGCTGAACCTCCCCTGCCCATAATGAATGTAACTCGAGCAGCAGAGCGGGGATATAAAAGGCCCCAGAGACCAGGTAAGGCCTCACAGCATCGGCGGGAATCTCAAGCAGCAGAGCGGGGCTATAAAAGGCCCCAGAGACCAGGTAAGGCCTCACAGCGTCGGCGGGAATCTCGAGCGGCAGAGCATAGAAACGTAGAAGCATAGAAGCATAGAAGATAGGAGCAGGAGTAGGCCATTCGGCCCTTCTAGCCTGCTCCGCCATTCAATGAGATCATGGCTGATCATCCAAATTCAGTACCCTGTCCCTGCCTTCTCCCCATATCCCTTGATCCCTTTAGCCTTAAGAAATATATCCAACTCTTTCTTGAATATACTTAATGAACTGGCCTCCACCGCCCTCTGTGGCAGAGAATTCCACAGGTTCACCACTCACTGGGTGAAGAAATTCCTCCTCATTTCAGTCCTAAATGGCTTACCCCTTATCCTTAGACTATGACCCCTGGTTCTGGACTCCCCGGCCATCAGAAACATCCTTCCTGCATCTAGTCTGCCCAGGCCTGACAGAAATGTATAGGTTTCGATGAGATCGCCTCTCAATCTTCTAAACTCCAGTGAGTATAAGCCCAATCAACACAATCTCTCCTCATACGTCATTCCTGCCATCCCAGATATCAGCCTGGTGAATCTTCGCTGCACTCCTTCCATGGCAACAACGTCCTTCCTCAGGTAAGGCGACCAAAACTGCACACAATACTCAAGGTGTGGTCTCACCAAGGCCCTGTACAACTGCAGCAAGACATCCTTGTTCTTGTACTCGAACCCTCTTGCAACGAAGGCCAACATACCATTTGCCTTCTTAACCACCTGCTGCACCTGCATGCTTACCTTCAGTGACTGGTGTACAAGAACACCCAGGTCTCTTTGCACTTCCCCTTATCCCAATCTATTACCATTCAAATAATAATCTGCCTTCCTGTTTTTGCCACCAAAGTGGATAACCTCACATTTATCCACATTATAGTGCATTTGCCATGTTTCTGCCCAATCACCCAACCTGTCCAAATCGTGCTGGAGATTCACGACATCCTCCTCACGGCATACCCTCCCACCCAGCTTTGTGTCGTCTGAAAATTTGGAGATATTACATCCAATTCCCTCGTCCAGATCATTAGTATATATTGTGAACAGCTGGGGTCCTAGGACCGATCCTTGCGATACCCCACTAGTCACTGCCTGTCACTCAGAAAACGACCCGTTTATTCCAACTCTTTGCTTTCTGTCCGCCAACCAGTTCTCTATCCAAGTCAATACCTTGCCCCCAATCCCATGTGCCTTAATTTTGCACGCTAATCTCTTATGCGGGACCTTATCGAAAGCCTTCTGAAAGTCCAAATACACCACATCCACTGGTTCTCCCTTATCTATTTTACCAGTTACATGCTCAAAAAATTCCAGTAGATTAGTCAAGCATGATTTACCTTTTGTAAATCCATGTTGACATTGTCCGATCCAGTTACTGCTTTCCAAGTGCTCTGCTATTACATCTTTTATAATGGACTCTAGCTTTTTCCCCACTACCGATGTCAAGCTTACCGGTCTATAATTCCCCGCCTTTTCTCTACCACCTTTTTTGAATAGTGGGGTAACATTAGCTACCCGCCAATCCATGGGTACCATTCCAGAGTCTATCGAGTTCTGGAAGATGACCAGCAATGCATCTACTATTTCTAGGGACACTTCCTTAAGTACCCTGGGATGTAGATTATCAGGCCCTGGGGATTTATCGGCCTTTAGTCCCATCAATTTTCCTAACACCATTTCCCTACAAATACTGATTTTTTTCAGTTCCACCCTTTCATCAGACCCTATGTTCCCCGGCATCTCTGGGAGGTTATTTGTGTCCTCCTTTGTGAAGACAGAACCAAAATGTGTATTTAGTTGGTCTGCCATTTCTTTGTTCCCCATTATAAATTCCCCCGATTCTGACTGCAAGGGACCTACGCTTGACTTCACCAATCTTTTTCTCTTCATATATCTATAAAAGCTTTTACAGTCAGTTTTTATTTTCTCTGCAAGCTTACTCTCATATTCTATTTTCCCTTCTTAAATTAATCCCTTTGTCCTCCTTTGTTGAATACTAAACTGCTCCCAATCCTCAGGATTATTGCTTTTTCTGGCCTATTTATATGCCCTCTCCTTGGACCTTATGCTATCCCTAATTTCCCTTGTTAGCCACGGTTGGGTCACCTTTTTTGTTTTATTTTTATGCCAAATTGGGATGAACAAATTCTGTAGTTCATCCATTCGGTCTTTGAATGTTTGCCATTGCCTATCCACCGTCAACCCGTTGAGTGCCATTCCCCAATCAATCCTACCCAACTCGCTCCTCAGACCATCATAGTTTCCTTTATATAAATTGAGGACCCTAGTCTCTGAATCAACTACTTCATTCTCCATCTTAATGAAGAATTCGTTCATATTATGATCGCTCTGACCCAAGGGGCCTCTTACAACAAGATTGCTAATTAATCCTTTCTCGTTACATAATACCCAGTCTAAGATGGCCTGATCTCTGGTTGGTTCCTCGACATATTGGTCCAGGAAACCATCCCGTAAACACTCCAGGAATTCCTCCTCCACAGTATTGTTACTCATTTGGTTGGCCCAATCTATATGTAGATTAAAGTCACCCATGATGACTGCTGTGCCCTTATTGCACGCTTCATTAATTTCTCTTTTAATGACATCCCCAACCTCCGCCTTACTGTTTGGAGGTCTATAAACCACTCCCACTAACGTTTTTTCCCCCTTAGTATTTCTCAATTCTACCCATACAGATTCCACCTCATCAGAGCTAATATCCTTCATTACAATTGTGTTAATCCCTTCTTTAACCAGTAATGCTACCCCACCTCCCTTTCCTTTTTGCCTATCTTTCCTGAATATCGAATACCCCTGGATGTTGAGTTCCCAGTCCTGGCCTTCCTTGAGCCATGTTTCCCAACCAAATCGTATTTGTTTACTTCTATTTGCGCAGCCAATTCATCCACCTTATTACAAATGCTCCTCGCATTAAGACACAAAGCCTTCAGGCATGTTTTTTTAATGCTCTTAGATCTATTAGAATTATTACTTACTGTGGCCATGTTTGATTTAAACCGTTGATTTCTCTGACTGCCACTTTTGTTTTTCTCCTTCCTATCTTTGACTTTTATCCTTGTTTCCCTTTCCTCTGACTCCCTGCTCAGGTTCCCAACCCCCTGTCATTTTAGTTTAATCCCTCTCCCACAGCACTAGCAAACACTCCACCTAGGACATTGGTTCCAGCCCTGCCCAGGTGCAAACCGTCCGGTTTGAACTGCTCCCACCTCCCCCAGAACCGGTTCCAATGTCCCAGGAACTTGAATCCCTCCCCCTGGCACCATTCCTCTAGCCACGTATTCATCTGAAGTATCCTTCTATTTCTACTCTGACTAGCACGTGGCACTGGTAGCAATCCTGAGATTACTACATTTGAGGTCCTGTTTTTTAATTTATCTCCTAGCTCCGTATACTACGCTTTTAGGACCTCATCCCGCTTTTTACCTATATCGTTGGTGCCTATATGCACCACGACAACTGGCTGTTCACCCTCCCCTTCCAAGATATTCTGGAGTCGCTCGGAGACATCCTTGACACTTGCACCAGGGAGGCAACACACCATCCTGGAGTCTCGTTTGCGGCTGCAGAAATGCCTATCTATTCCCCTTACAATTGAATCCCCTATTACTATAGCTCTACCCCTCTTGTTCCTCCCATTCTGTGCAGCAGAGCCACCCCTGGTGCCAGGATGTTGGCTGCTGCTGCCTTCCTCTGATAAGCCATCCCCCCCAACAGTACCCAAAATGGTGTATCTGTTGGAGAGCGGGATGGCCACAGGGGACCCCTGCACTACCTGCCTGCGCCTAGTACTCTGCTTGTTGGTCACACGTTCCCTTTCTTCCTGTCCAACCTCTACCTGCGGTGTGTCCAACTCCGTAAATGTGCTATTCACGATGTCCTGAGCATCGTGAACGCTCCAGTATGTGTCCAATCACAGCTCCAGTGCCGCAATGCGGTCTGTCAGTAGCTGCAGCTGGACGCACTTCCTGCACATGTAGTTGTCAGGGACACAGGAAGTGTCCCTGATTTCCCACATATCGCAAGAGGAGCAGATCACGGGGCCCGGCTGTCCTGCCATGACTTACCCTTTAATTAATTGAATTTAAATTAAATCAATCAATCCCACTAATTATACTACAGTTAACTGGTTTACCAACAGTCCCTGCTACACCAGAGAGACCTTAGAAACTATAAACCAGAGTTAAAGTTTAAAAAAAAGAGAAGTACTCACCAACCAAATACTCACCAACCAATCACTTACCTGCTTCCTGGTGACCTCACACTTTGAATACTTTTTACCTCTCTCCTTCCCTCTGAGTTCCGAGTTCGGAGACTGGTAATCCTACCTGGTCTCTGGGGCCTTTTATAGCCCCGCTCTGCCGCTCGAGATTCCCGCCGACGCTGTGAGGCCTTACCTGGTCTCTGGGGCCTTTTACAGCCCCACTCTGCCGCTCGAGAAAGAGTTGGGATAAATGGTTCGTTCTTGGGCTGGCAATCAGTAATTCGTGGTGTTCCGCAGGGGTCACTGCTGGGACCCCAACTCTTTACAGTCTATATTAACGATTTGGAGGAAGGGACCGAGTGCAACATATCCAAGTTTGCCGATGATACAAAGATGGGAGGGAAAGCAGTGAGTGAGGAGGACATAAAAAACCTGCAAAAGGACATAGACAGGCTAAGTGAGTGGGCAGAGATTTGGCAGATGCAATATAATGTTGGAAAGTGTGAGGTTATGCACTTCGGCAGAAAAAATCAAAGAGCAAGTTATTATCTAAATGGAGAGAAACTGCAAAGTGCTACAGTACAAAGGGATCTGGGGGTCCTGGTGTATGAAACACAAAAAGTTAGTATGCAGGTGCAGCAGGTGATCAGGAAGGCCAATGGAATCTTGGCTTTTATTGCAAGGGGGATGGAGTATAAAAAGAGGGAAGTCTTGCTGCAGTTATACAGGGTATTAGTGAGGCCACACCTGGAATACTGCATGCAGTTTTGGTTTCCATATTTAAGAAAAGATATACTTGCTCTCGAGGCGGTTCAGAGAAGGTTCACTCAGTTGATGCCAGAGATGAGGGGGTTGACGTATGAGGAAAGGTTGAGTAGGTTGGGACTCTACTCATTGGAGTTCAGAAGAATGAGAGGCGATCTTATCGAAACATATAAGATTGTGAGGGGGCTTGATTGGGTGGATGTGGTGAGGATGTTTCCACTGATGGGTGAGACTAGAACTAGGGGACATAATCTTAGAATAAGGGGCTGCCCTGTCAAAACTGAGATGAGGAGAAACGTCTTCACTCAGAGGGTAGTAAATCTATGGAATTTGCTACCCAGAGAGCTGTGGAAGCTGCAACATTAAATAAATTTAAAATGGAGATAGACATTTTCCTAGCAGCTAAGGGAATTAGGGGTTACGGGGAGAGGGCAGGGAAGTAGCCATGAGTCTAGATTCAGATCAGCCATGATCCTATTGAATGGCGGAGCAGGACCGAGGGGCCATGTAGCCTACTCATGCACCTATTTCTTATGTTCTTATGTTCTTAACTGTGCTGAACTGGACCTGTCCACACTGAATTTAACTGTGCTGAACTGGACACGTGCACAATGAATGTAACTGTGCTGAACAGGACCTGTCCACACTGAATGTAACTGTGCTGAACAAGACCTGTCCACACATAATGTAACTGTACAGAACTGGAACTGCCCACACTGATTGTAACTGTGCTGAACTGGAACTGCCCACACTGAATGTAACGGTGCTGATCTAGACCACTCCATACTGAATGTAACAGTGCAGAAATGAGCCTGTCCACACTGAATGCAACAGCGCTAAACTGAACCTGTTCACACTGAATATAACTGTGCTGAACTGGACCTGCCCACACTGAATGTAACTGTGCTGAACCGGACATGTCCGCACTGGCTGGAAATCTGTTGAACTGCCCCTGTCCACAGTGAATGTAATTGTACTGAACGGGACCTGTCAAAACTGAATGTAACTGTGCTGAACTGGACCTGTTCACGTTAAAAGATACTGTGCTGAACTGGAACTGTACGCATTGAATTAAACCGTGCTGAACTGGGCATGTCCACACTGAAAGTAATTCTGCTGATCTGGACCTGTCCAAACTGAATGTAACTTTGCTGAACAGGACCTGTGCGCACTGAATGAAACGGTGCTGAACTGGACCTGTCCACACTGAATGTAACTTTGCCGCACCGGACCAGTCCACACTGAATGTAACGGTGCTGAACTGGACTTCTACAAACTGAAAGTAACGGTGCTGATGTGGGCCTGTCCACACTGAATGCAACTGTGCTGAACTTGAACTGTCCACACTGAATGTTACTGGGCTAAACTGGACCTGACAACACTGAAAGTAACTATGTTAATCAGGACCTGTTCTCACTGAATGGAAATCTGCTGAACTGGATCTGTCCAGACCAAATTTAACTGTACTGAACTGGACATTTCCTCACTGAATGTAACCGTGCTGAACAGGATCAGTCCACACTGAATTTAACTGTGCAAAACTGGATCTGTCCACACTGAAAGTAACTTTTTGAACTGAACCAGTCCAGGCTGAATGTTATCGCGTGGAACTGGACCAGTCCACACTGAATGTAACTTTGCTGAACCGGACCAGTCCACACTGAATGTAACGGTGCTGAACTGAACTTCTCCAAACTGAAAGTAACGGTGATGATGTGGGCCTGTCCACACTGAATGCAACTGTGCTGAACTTGAACTGTCCATGTAGTGTATGTACCCGTCTACCTTTAAGAGAACTATTGTATGTAACCGTCCACCTTTAAGAGAACTACTTTAGGTGTTGCACTACTTTGTTGGCTTCTGTATACTGTAATACCGACGGTGACCACACCGGTATATAAGTGCTGTGTCAGGAGTTATTGGGCAGATTCGCCCTGACCTTCGAATAGTAAAGTCCTGTTTTAAGTTACTCTTGGAGTCTGTGCATTAATTAACTAAACAACCCACTGACTTTACAGTCCACACTGAATGTTACTGGGCTAAACTGGACCTGGCAACACTGAAAGTAACTATGCTGATCAGGACCTGTTCTCACTGAATGGAAATCTGCTGAACTGGATCTGTCCAGACCGAATTTAACTGTACTGAACTGGACATTGCCTCACTGAATGTAACCGTGCTGAACAGGATCTGTCCACACTGAAAGTAACTGTTCTGAACTGAACCAGTCCAGGCTGAATGTTACCGCGTTGAACTGGACCGGTCTACACTGAATGTTACTGAGCTGAAACGAATCTGTCCACATTGAATTTAAGTGTGTAGAACTGCACCTCTCCACACTGAATGCAACTGTGCTGAACCAGACAGGTCCACACTGACTGTAACTCTGTTGAACTTCCCCTGCCCACAATGAATCTAACTCTGCTGAAATGGACCTGTCCACACTGAATGTAACTGTGCTGAACTGGACACGTCCACAATGAATGTAACTGTGCTGAACTGGAACTCTCCAGACTGAATGAAACCGTGCTGAACTGGACTTGTCCAAACTGAAAGTAACGGTGTTGAACTGGGCCTGTCCATACTGAATGTAACTGTGCTGAATTGGAACTGTCGACACTGAATGTTACTGGGCTCTACTCAACCTGTCCAAACTGAAGGTATCTGTTCTGAACTGAATAAGTCCAGACTGATTGGAACTGTGCTGAACTGGACCTATCCGCACTGAATTTAAATGTGCTGATCCGGGAATGACAAATACTGAATGTAACTGTGTGCTGAACTGGAACTGTCCACATTGAATGTAACTTTTCTAAACTGGAGCTGTCCACACTGAATTTAATTAGCTGAACTGGACCTGTCCAAACTGAATGTGGCATTTTTGACCTGGTCGTATCAACACTGAAAGTAAGGTTCCTGAACTCGTCCTGCCCACACTGAATGTAACGGTGCTGATCTAGACCACTCCATACTGAATGTAGCAGTACTGAAATGAAACTGTCCACAATGAATATAATGTGCTTAACTGTACCTGCCAACACTGAATGTAACTTTGCTGAACTGGATAACTCCACACTGAATGTAAATTGGTGAACTGATCATGTCCACAGAGACTGTAACACTGTTGAAATGCCCCTGTCCACACTGAATGTAACTGTGCTGAACTGGACCTGAACACACTGCATGAAACGGTGCTGAACTGATCCTGTGCACACTGAATGTGTACTGTGCTGAACATGACCTGTCCACACTGAATGCAACAGTTCTGACTGGACCTGTCCAAACTGAAAGTAGCTGTTCTGAAATGAATCAGTCCATATTGACTGTAGCTGTGCTGGAAAAAAACCTGTCCACACTGAATGTAAGGGTGTTGAGCTGGGCCTGTCCAAACTGAATGTAACTGGGCTGAACTGGACCCGTCCACACTGAATGTAACTGGGCTGAACTGGACCTGTCCACAGTGAATGTAATTGTGCTGAACTGGACCTTTCCACACTGAATGTAACTGGGCTGAACTGGACCTGTCCACACTGAATGTAACTGTGCTGAACTGGACCGGTCCACAATGAATGTAACTCTGCTGAACTGGACCTATCCACACTGAATGTAACTGTGCTGAACTAGACCTGTCAACACTGAATTTAACTCTGCTGAACTGGAAGTGTCTAGGCTGAATGAAACCGCGCTGAAATGGACTTGTCAAAACTGAAAGTAACGGTGCTGAACAGGACCTGTCCACACTGAATGTAAACCTGCTGACTGGACCTGTCCACACTGAAAGTAACAGCTCTGAACTGAATCAGCCCACATTGACAGTAAATGTGCTGAAAAAAAACCTGTCAACACTGAATGTAATTATGTTGAACTGGACCTTTCCACACTGAATGTAACTGGGCGACAATGGACCTGCCCACACTGAATGTAACTGTGCTGAACTGAGCCTGTCCACATTGAATGTAACTCTGCTCATTTGGACCTGTCCGCACTGAATGTAACTGTGCTGAACTAGACCTGTCCACACTGAATGTAACTGTGCAGAACTGGACCTGTCCTCACTGAATGTAACTCTGCTCATTTGGACCTGTCCACACTGAATGTAACTGTGCTGAACTGGAAAGTCCAGGCTGAATGAAACTGCGCTGAACAGGACTTGTCCAAACTTAAAGTAACGGTGCTGAACTGGGCCTGTCCACACTGAAAGTAACTGTTCCGAACTGACTCTGTCCAGACTGAATGTAATCGTGTTGAACTGGACCCGTCCACGTTAAGTCTGTGTGTTATAGTGAGAATTACTACACAGACCACAAGAGTAAATTCAACAGGTCTTTACTGGTTGGAGGTCGGACTATACTGAATACAATATTATTACACTGTGCTTATATACCGGTGTGGTCACCACCGGTATTATGTATACAGTAGCCAAAGAAAGTAGTACCTTTCTTAAGGTGGACCAGTCTTAAGTTCTCTTAAGGTGGAACAGGTTACATACACCACAATCCTCCCTTTTTAGCTTAACAGGCATATCCCCAAATAAACATAACATATATACATATATAACTTCAGGTATAACAGTTCAAAGGTTCCGTCTCTCAGGAGGCTTTCTGATTCGGCTTGGATAACGCCTTTCAGTGGTCTCTGATTCTTGTTGTTGAGGTGCCTCCTCTAGTTGGTTGCCAATGTATTGGGTGTCATCATCATCAAATACATTCTCGGCCGAGGTAGATGCTTCAGGTTCATGAACGTCTTCCACAGCTGTCTCTGTCACAACCATGGGTTCGACCCTTGCTCTCGACTCTACCAGTTGATCCGCATGACGCCTTATCACATTATGACCAATATCTATGGTGTACATCAGAGGTCCTTGTCTGGCCCGAATTGTTCCGGACTGCCATTTGTCGTTTCCATAGCCCCTTGCCATCACTGTTTGTCCTACGTCGAAAGTTCGAGTGGTCTTGCTGTTAATATGCCGAAACTGTTTGTTTTCCACTTCCCTCCGCACATTTGGTTTTAACAAGTCCAATTTGGACCGCAACCTCCTGTATAAAACATCATAGCAGGACTTTGGTTAGTCACGGCATGATCGGCATTTCTATATGACATCAGGAACTTATCGACCTTGTGTTGCAGCGGAATCTGATCATCATTCATGGCCTTAATAGCCTTTTTGAATGTCTGGACAAATCTTTCAGCCAACCCGTTTGTCGCCGGATGATATGGGGCAGAGGTATAATGTTTAACTCCATTCTTCTTTAAGAATTGTTGGAATTCTTCCGATACAAACTGTGGTCCGTTGTCCGAACAGATCTGTTCTGGCAATCCGTTCCTTGCGAATATTGTTCTTAACACCGCAATTGTCTTTTCTGAAGTAGTGGTATTCATCTTGATGACTTCTGGCCATTTGGAATGTGCGTCCACCGCGATTAGGAACATGGAGTCCATGAATGGACCAGCAAAGTCAATGTGTACGCATTGCCATGGGGCTGAAGGCCATTCCCATGGGTGTAGCGGTGCTATCGGAGGTGCATTTTGCACTTTTTGACACCCAGCGCAGCTTTTCGTTAACTCCTCAATCTGTTGGTCAATACCCGGCCACCATACATAAGCCCTAGCAAGACTTTTCATTTTAACTCCCCCCAGATGACCTTCATGTAGTTCTTTTAAAACTCTTTCCCTTAACTTAGGAGGAATAATCACTCTTGTCCCGTACATCAAAGTACCATGGCAGACGGACAGCTGGTCTCACCTTGCCGAGAATGCCGGTAACAGAGGATCACCACGTGTTGGCCATCCTTTCACTGTCACCTCGTAGACTCTGGACAGTGTTGGGTCGTTCCTGGTTTCTCTTTCAATACTTGCGTTGGTGACAGGTAAACACTCAATAATGGTCGAATGAAATAACTCAACAGGGTCAACTTCCATCGTGTCTTCATCTTCAGGTAGTGGCAGGTGCGACAGGCCATCAGCATTGCCATGCTGTTTCGTACCTTTGAATTCTATCTGATATTGATGTGCCCCTAAGAAAAGAGACCATCTCTGGAGACGCTGTGCTGTCATCACCGAAACACCCTTCTTAGGGTTAAAAATGGACACCAACGGTTGATGGTCCGTCAGAAGTGTGAATTTTTGGCCCTGTAGGTAATGATTAAACTTCTTCACTCCCCATACAAGGCTAAGGGCCTCCCTATCGATCTGCGCATAGTTGCGCTCAGCAGAGGTCAATGATCTGGATGCAAACGCGACTGGCCTTTCCGTGCCATTTGGCAATTTATGTGAGAGTACTGCCCCAATACCATATGGAGAAGCATCACAAGCCAACCGAAAAGGCAGTGTCGGGTTGAAGTGAGCCAACACTTCCTCTGAGGTGATCAATTCTTTGCTTTTGCGAAATGCCTTCTTACAGTTTTCGCCCCAGTCCCATGGTACCCCTTTCTGTAAAAGAGCGTTCAATGGATGCAGCACCGTGGATAGATTTGGCAGAAATTTATGGTAGTAGTTAATTAATCCGAGAAACGACCTCAACTGAGAGACATTCTCCGGAGCGGGAGCCTTTACAACTGCTGCTATCTTGTCAGGAGACTTATGAAGCCCCTCCCGGTCAATGACATGACCACAGTACGAGATCCACTTCTGGAAGAACTCACATTTCTGCCGATTTACCCTAAGTCCATACTCTTTCAGTCTGTTGAGCACCAGTTCCAAGTTAGCGAGATGCTGTTCATCACCATCACCTGTGATCAGAATGTCGTCCAGGTAACATTGTCTGCCTGGAATTCCCTGTAATACCTGCTCCATGGCGCTCTGCCAAATTGCTGGAGCCGATGCCACACCAAAAACCAGCCTATTGTACCGGTACAACCCTCGATGCGTGTTGATCGTGAGGTATTGGCGTGACTCTTCTTCAACCTCCATCTGCAAGTACGCCTGTGCCAGGTCTATCTTGGTGAAGTGTTTCCCGCCAGACAGTGAAGCAAAAATATCCTCCATCCATGGAAGCGGGTACTGCACCATGTGACGCACCGGATTAACGGTGATCTTGAAATCTCCACAGATGCGAACCTTCCCTGGATCTCCTGGCTTATTGTTCGCAGGACGTTTCATAACGGGAACAATGGGCGTAGCCCACTCACTCCAATCTACTTTAGACAGTACCCCTGAACGTTCTAGTGCTTCCAGCTCCGCTTCAACCGCAGGTCGTATTGCATAGGGTACCGGTCTGGCTTTAAAAAATTTTGGTTGTGCATGTTCATCAATCTTGATGTTTGCCGTAATTCCTCTCAGTGTTCCCAGTCCCGGCTGGAACACCTCTTTAGCCTCATCCAATATTCTGGACAATCGTTTAGGTTTGACAGCTGTTTCCCCGGAATCTACCGTTAGTGCTTTCAAGGAGTGCCAGTCCATATTCATTTTCCTAATCCACTCCCGTCCTAGTAGTGGTGGACCTCCTTCAGGTAGCACATATAAGTCCATTACTTGGCTTCCTTCACACTTGTGGACCACTTCTACCTCTATTTTTCCGATGGGTTACACTCTTTGCCCCGTGTACGTTTTCAATATAATCTCCGTATCCTGTAAGGGAATATGTTGGAATAACCTTCTGTAATCTTTCTTATTCATGACCGTCAATGCCGATCCAGTGTCCAATTCCATTTTTACTTGGACTCCTGCTATCTTAAGAGTGACCCAAATTGTCTGGAGGTCTTTATCCTTACCAACGTTCTGTATTCTTAAGCTATCCAGTTCATTACTGCTAGCGTCTGAATCTGACTTCTGTTCAGTCAAACTGTTCTTTGTCACCTTGTGTACCTTTGCATATTTTCCTTGCGGTGACTTTTTATTGCTGGTCTTCTTTCCTGACCAGCATACTTTAGCTATGTGGCCAAACCTGCCACACGTTCTGCATTCTTGGTTTTTAAACCAACACTGGTTCTGATCGTGCGTTGTCTTTCCACAACGATAACATTTGACAGAACTCAAACCCAATTTGTTTGTACCGAGTTCCGGTGGCCGTAGCTGCATTACTGCCGTGCCTCTCGCTGCGGCCTCGTGTGCTGCTGCCATAGTGACCGCCTTCTCGAGAGACAGCTCATTCTCCTCGAGCAGTCGCCTTTGTCTATCCTGTTTAAATAAACCACACACAAATCTATCTCGAAGTGCCTCTGTCAGTCCCGTTCCAAACTGACAATATTTTGCAAGCTTACGTAGTTCCATCAACTATTCAGCATTGCTTTCATTTTGCCGCTGTCTTCTATCATAAAATTTAAATTGTTCCGCTAGCATCAGCGGCGTGGGGCTAAGATGATTTTTTAGGACAGTAACAATCTGTTCGAACGTCTTATCCGCCGGTTCATCTGGTGATAACAGGTGTTTCAATTGCCCGTATGTCTTCGCACCCATTAAGTTTAGTAATGTTAGTGCTTTATCTGTCTCAGGAATTTTATTTGCCTTACAATAGTTTTGTATGCGTTCTACCTACATAGCCCAGTCTTCTATATCACTGTCGAAGGCATTAATGTTCCCATGTTTAGGCATCGTAGCAATTTATCGTATTTTTAATGTTATCTAAGATGGCGGCTTCCCGCTCTTGCCGTCGTCCTCCGCCCACAAAATGGCGGTTTTCCCACGCTTGGCGGTCTTCACCCGTCCCCCGACGCTGTCTCCACTTCACCGCGGCTCTCGCACCTTCAGTTTCCCCAGACGCTGCGCCTTTAGCCCGAATGCGGCCCTTATCTCCGGTCGCGATCGATGTCCCGCACTGCGCCTCTCGCTCGAAAGCAGCCCGGCCCTTATCTCTGGTCGCGATCGACCTCACCACCCTTATTCCTCCGTCTTCCCAGCCCCGTCTGTACAGCCAACGCGGTTGACTTTCTGTCGCGTCGCTGCCCGGCTTACCCACCACGAGGTAGTAGAAGAAGCTGACAGTTGCTGATGGAGGCTTCGAGGTCAGGATGTCTTCTGCACTCCGGTTGCTCGATGCCTGCCGCTCGACGTGTCTTCCCATAGGTGATGAGGGTGGAAACCTCTCTTCGACGTCCTGTCTGTGGACGAAGTCGCCGTGGAAATTACTGCAGCAGGGAAAGAATCAAACTCGTCGCCATTGTTAAGTCTGTGTGTTATAGTGAGAATTACTACACAGACCACAAGAGTAAATTCAACAGGTCTTTACTGGTTGGAGGTCGGACTATACTGAATGCAATATTATTACACTGTGCTTATATACCGGTGTGGTCACCACCGGTATTACGTATACAGCAGCCAAAGAAAGTAGTACCTTTCTTAAGGTGGACCAGGCTTAAGTTCTCTTAAGGTGGAACAGGTTACATACACCACAGTCCACACTGAATGTAATTTTCCTGAACTGGTCCTGTCCTCACTGAAATTAACTGTGCTGAACTGGACCTGTCCACACTGAATGTAACTGTGTTGAAGGGGGCATATACACTGAATGTAACTGTGCTGAACCGGACATGTCCACACTGACTGTAACTCTGTTGAACTGTCTCAGTTCTCACCGAATGTAACTGTGCTGAACTGGACCTGACCACACTGAAATAAATTGTGCAGAGCTGGACCTGTGCACACTGAATGTAACGGTGCTGAACTGGGACTGACCACACCGAATGAAACCGTGCTGAACTGGACTTGTCCACACTGAATGTAAATGCGCTGAACTGAAACTGTCCACACTGAATGAAACCTTGATGAACTGGACCTGACCACACTGAATGTAAATCTGCTGAACTGGACATGTCCACACTGAAAGTATTGTGCTGAACTGAACTGGTCCAGAAGCAATGTAACTTTGTTGAACTGGACCTTTTCACACTGAATGTTCTGTGCTGAATTCGACCTGTCCACACTGAATATAACTATGCTGATCGGCACCTCTCCTCACTAAATGGAAATCAGTTGAACTGGACCTGTCCACACCGAATTTAACTGTGCTGAACTGGACCTGTCCACAATGAATGTAACTGTGCTCAACTGGACCTGTCCACACTGAATGTAACTGTGCTGAACTGGACCTGTCCACACTGAAAGTAACGATGCTGAAACTGACCTGTAAATACTGAGTTTAGCCATGCTGAACTGGACATATTCACACTGAAATTAACTGTGCTGACTGGCCCTGCCCACACTGAAAGTAAATGATCTGAACTGAATCAGTCCACATTGACTGTAATTATTCTGAAATTGTTCTGAAAAGGACCTGTCAACACTGAATGTAAATGTGCTGAACTGGACCTGTCCACACTGAATGTAACCGTGCTGAACAGGATCTGTACACACTGAATGTAACTGTGCTAAACTGGACCTGTACGCACTGATTGCAACTGTGCTGAACTGGACTTATCCACTCTGAAATTAACCGTGCTGATCTGGAAATGTCCACACTGAATGTGACTGTGCTAAACTGAACCTGTCCACACTGATTACAACTGTGCTGAACTGGACTTATCCACACTGAAAGTAACCGTGCTGATCTGGAAATGTCCACACTGAATGTGACTGTGCTGAACTGGGCCTGCCCCACTGAATGTAACAGTGCTGAAATGTACCTGTCCACACTAAATGTAACTGTGCAGATCTGCAACTGAGAACAATAAATATATCTTTGGTAAACAGGATCAGTCCACAACTAATGTCACTATGCTGAACTGGCTCATCCTGCAATGAATTTAACCATTCTGAACTGGACTTGTCCACACTGAAAATAACGGTGCTGAACTGGGCGTGTCCACACTGAATGTAACAGCGTTGAACTGGAACTGTCTTCACTGAATGAAACCGTGCTGGACAGGACTTCTCCAAACTGAAAATAACGTTGCTGAACTGAATCTGTCCACCCTGAATGAAACCGTGATGAACTGAACCTGACGACACTAAATGTAAATGTGCTGATCTGGACCTGTCCACACTGAATGTAACTGTTCTGAACTGAACCTGTCCACACTGAATGTAACCATGTTGAACTGGATCTGTCCATACTGACTGGAACTCTGTTGAACTGGACCTATCCACACCGAAATTAACGGTGCTGAACTGGACCTGTCCAGACTGAATGTAACCGTGCTGAATAGGATCTGTCCACACTGAATGTAACTGTGCTAAACTGGACCTGTCCACACTGAAAGTAACTGCTCTGAACTGGACATGTCCACACTGAATGTAACTGTGCTGAACTGACCCAGTCCAGACTGAATGTAACCGTGTTGAACTATACTGGTCCGCACTGAATGTTACTGTGCTGAACTGTACCTGTCCACACTGAATGTAAGTGTGCAGAACTGCACCTGTCCACACAGTTTGGAATAGTGCTGAACTGGACCTATCCGCACTGAATTTAACCGTGCTAATCTGGGAATGCCCAAACTGAATGTAACAGTGCTGAACTGTACCTGTCCACACTAAATGTAACTGTGCTGATCTTGAACTGAGAACCCTAATTATAACTGGGGTAAACAGGGTCTGTCCACACTTAATGTAACTGTGCTGAAATGGACCTGTCCACACTCAATTTAACCGTGCTGAACTGATCCTGTGCACACGGAATGGGTGCTGTGCTGAAAATGACCTGTCAACGCTGAATATAGCAGTGCTGATTGGACCTGCCCACACCGAAAGTTACTGTTCTGAACTGAATCTGTCCACATCGACTGTAGATGTGCTGAAAACAAACCTGTCAACACTGAATGTAATTTAGTTTAACTGGACCTGTCCACACTTAATGTAACTGCGCTGAACTGGACCTGTCCACAATGAATGTAACAGTGCTAAACTGAGTCTGTCCGCACAGAATGTAACCGTGCTAAATTGGACCTGTCCACACTAAATGTAACTTTGGAGAACTGGACCTGTCCACACTGTAAGTAATTGTCCTGAACTGGAACTGTCCTCACTGAAATTAACTGCTGAACTGGACATGTCCACACTGAATGTAACTGTGCTGAACTGGACATGTACACTGAATGAAACTGTGCTGAACTGGACATGTCCACACTGACTTAAATCTGTTGAACTGTCCCTGTCGACACTGAATGTAACTGTGCTGAACTGGACCTGCCCACACTGAATGTAACGGTGCTTAACCTGACCTGTACACACTGAATTAAACACTGCTGAACAGGGCTTTTCCATATTGAAAGTAACGGTTCTGAGCTGGGCCTGTCTACACTGAATGTAACTGTGCTGAACTGGAACTATCCACACTGAATGAATCCGTGATGAACTGGACCTGGTCACACTGACTGTAATTGTGATGAACTGGACCTGTCCACACTGATAGAAACTGTTCTGAACTGAACCAGTTGTATGTAACCGTGTTGAACTTGACCTGGGCTCACTGTATATTAGGGGGCTGAACTCAGTCTGTCCGCACTGAATGTAACTGCGCTGATCAGGACCTGTCCTCTCTGAATGGAACTCTGTTGAACTGCACCTGTCCACGCTGACTAACTGTGCTGAACAGGATCTGTACACACTGAATGTAACTGTGCTAAACTCGACCTGTACACTCTTAAAGGAACTGGTCTGAACTGAACCAGTCCACATTGAATGTTACTGTGCTGAACTGAACCTCTCCACACTGAATATAATTGTGTAGAACTGCTCCTTTCCACACTGCTTGCAACTGTGCTGAACTGGAGCTCTCCACACTGAATGCAACTGTGCTGAACTGGGCCTGCCCCATTGAATGTAACAGTGCTAAAATATCCCTGGCCAAACGAAATGCAGATCTGCAACTCAGAACACTAAATATATCCTTGGTAAACAGGATCTTATCCACACCTAATGACACTGTGCTGAACTGGCTCGTCCTGCAATGAATTTAACCATGCTGAACTGGACCCGTCCAAACTGAATGTAACTATGCTGAACTGGACCTGTCCACACAGAAAGTAACGATGCTAAACTGAGCGTGTCCACAATGAGTGTAACTGGGCTGAACTGGAACTGCCTTCACTGAATGAAACCTTGCTGGGCAGGACTTGTCGAAACTGAAAATAACGGTGCTGCACTGGGCCTCTCCACACTGAATGTAAATGTGCTGAACTGGACCTGTCCACACTGAATGTAACCATGTTGAACTGGACCTGCCCACACTGAATGTTGCTCGGCTGAACGCAACCTGTCCACACTGAATGTAACTATGCTGATCAGGACCTGTCTACACTGAATTTAACTCTGTTGATCTGGACCTGTCCACACCGAATTTAATGGTGCTTAACTGGACCTGTCCAGACAATATGTAACCGAGCTGAACAGGGTCTGTCCACACTGAATGTAACTGTGCTTAACTGGACCTGTCCACACTAAAGGTAACTGTTCTGAACTGATTCTGTCCAGACTGAATGTAATCGTGTAGAACTGTACAGGTCCACACTGAATGTTACTGTGCTGAACTGGTCCTGTCCACACTGAAAGTAATTTTCCTGAACTGGTCCTGTCCTCACTGAAATTAACTGTGCTGAACTGGACCTGTCCACACTGAATGTATCTGTTTTGAACTGGGTATGTACACTGAATGTAACTGCTGAACCGGACATGTCCACACTGACTATAACTCTGTTGAACTGTCTCTGTCCACACCGAATGTAACTGTGCTGAACTGGAACTGTTCGCACTGAAATAACCTGTGCCAAACTGGACCTGTCCACACTGAATGTAAATGTGCTGATTTGGACCTGTGCACACTGAATGTAACTTGACTGAGCTGGACCACAACACACTGAAATTAACTGTGCTGAACTGCAGCTGTCCACACTGAATGTAACGGTGCTTAACTTGACCTGTACACACTGAATTAAACTTTGCTGAACTGGACTTGTCCATACTGAAAGTAACGGTTCTGAACTGGGTCTCTCTGCACTGAATATAACTGTGCTGAACTGGAAATGTCCACACTGAAAGAAACTATTCTGAACTGCACCAATCAACACTGAATGTAACCGTGTTGAACTTCACCTTTGCACACTGTATATTACTGGGCTGAACTCAGTATGTCCGCACTGAATGTAGCTGTGCTGATCAGGAACTTTTGCCACTGAATGGAACTCTGTTGAACTGTACCTGTCCACGCTGAATGTAACTGTGCTGAACTGAACCTGTCCACACTGAATGTAACCGTGCTGAACAGGTTCTGTACACACTGAATGTAACAGTGCTAAACTGGACTTTTACACACTGAAAGTAACTGGTCTGAACTGAACCAGTCCAGCCTGAATGTAACCGTGTTGAACTGGACAGGACAACACTGAATGTACTGTGCTGAACTGAACCCGTCCACACTGAATGTAAGTGTGTAGAACTGCACCTGTCCACACTGTTTGGAACTGTGCTGAACTGGACCTATCCACACTGAATGTAGCAGTGCTGAGCTGTACCTGTCCACACTAAATGTAAATGTGCTGCTCTGGAAATGGGAACACTAATTATAACTGAGGTAAACAGGGTCTGTCCACACTTAATGTAACTGTGCTGAAGTGGACCTTTCCACACTCAATTTAACCGTGCTGAACTGATCCTGTGCACACTGAATGGGTGCTGTGCTGAAAATGACCTGTCCACGCTGAATTTCGCAGTGCTGATTGGACCTGCCGACACCGAAAGTAACTGTTCTGAACTGAATCAGTCCACATTGACTGTAAATGTGCTGAAAGCAAACCTGTCAACCCTGGATGTACTTTAGTTGAACTGGAACTGTCCACACTGAATGTAACTGCGCTGAACTGGACCTGTCCAAACTGAATGTAATTGTCCTGAACTGGACCTGTCCTCACTGAAATTAACTCTGCTGAACTGGACCTGTCCACACTGAATGTAACTGTGCTGAACTGGGCATGTACACTGAATGTAACTGTGCTAAACCAGACATGTCCACACTGACTGTATCTCTGTTGAACTGTCTCTGTCCACACTGAAAGTAACTGTGCAGAACTGGACCTGTCCACACTGTAAGTAACTGTGCTGAACTGCAACTGTCCACACTGAATGTAACGGTGCTTAACTTGACCAGATCATTCTGAAGGGGGAGGGGGATCAGCCAGTTGTCGTGGTACATGTAGGTACCAACGATGTAGGTAAAAAGAGGGAGGAGGTCCTACAAGCTGAATTTAGGGAGTTAGGAGCTAAATTGAAAAGTAGGACCTCAAAGGTAGTAATCTCTGGATTGCTACCAGTACCACGAGCTAATAAGTTTAGAGAGAGTAAGATAGATAAGCTAAATACGTGGCTTGAGCAGTGGTGCAAGGGAGAGGGATTTAAATTCTTGAGGCATTGGAACCAGTTCTTGGGGAGGAGTGACCTGTACCAAAGGGACGGTCTACACCTGAACTGTGAGGGAGCCGATGTCCTCGGGGTAATATTTTCTAGGGCGGTTCGGGAGGATTTAAACTAATTTGGCAGGGGGATGGGAACCTAGGTAGTGGAAAAGAGGGAAGTCATATGAAGTCAGAAATAGATGGTAGAAAGGTGAGAAGCAATAAGCAAAGGAGAGAAACACAAAGGGCCAAACTAATTCATAATGAGAGTGTGAAAAAAGCAAGCCTGAAGGCTTTGTATCTTAATGCTAGAAGCATTAGGAACAAGGTGGATGAATTAGTTGTGGAAATAGAGGTAAACAAGTATGATTTGATTGGGATTACAGAAACGTGGCTGCAAGGTGGGCAAGGCTGGGAACTTAACATCCAGGGATATACAATATTTAGGAAGGATCGGCAAAAAGGTAGGGGAGGTGGGGTAGCATTGCTGGTAAAGGAGGGGATTAATGCAATGGAAAGGAAGGATATTAACTCGGATGAAACGGAATCTGTATGGGTAGAAATGAGAAATAGCAAGGGGAGGAAAACGTTAGTGGGTGTGATATATAGGCCTCCAAATAGTAATATGGAGGTGAGGGAAGGCATAAAAAGGGAAATTAGAGAAGCGTGTGATAAGAGCACAGCTGTCATCATGGGTGACTTTAATTTACATATTGATTGGACTACCCAAACTAGTAAAAATTCTGAGGAGGAGGAATTCCTGGAATGTTTTCGGGACGGTTATCTGGACCAATATGTCGAGGAGCCGACTCGAGATCAGGCCATTTTGGACTGGGTATTGTGCAATGAGAAGGGACTTATCAGCAATCTTCTTGTACGAGGCCCCTTGGGTCAGAGCGATCATAATATGATCGAGCTCTCAGTCGAGATGGAGAGTGAGGAAATTGAATCAGAGACTAAGGTCCAGAACTTAAATAAAGGGAATTACGAGGGTATGAGACGGGAATTGGGTAAGATTGATTGGGTGGTGTTTCTGGGGGGATTGACAGTGGATAGACAATGGCAAGCATTCAAAGATAGAATGGAAGAATTCCAGAACATGTTTATACCGGTTTGGCACAAAAATAAACCTAAAAAGGTGACTCAACCGTGGATAACGAGGGAAATTAGGGACAGCATAAAATCAAAAAAAGGGGCATATCAACTGGCAAAAAAAAGCACCAGACCGGAAGATTGGGGGCAGTACAAGATACAGCAAAAGAGGACAAAGGGATTAATCAGGAAGGGGAAAATAGAATACGAAAGTAAACTTGCAGCAAACATAAAGACAGACTGCAAAAGCTTTTATCGGTATATCAGGAGGAAAAGACTGGTAAAATCCCAAGTCGGTCCCTTGCAGTCCGATTCGGGAGAATATATAATGGAGAATAAGGAAATGGCAGACCAATTAAACTCATACTTTGGTTCTGTATTCACAAAGGAGGACACAAATAACCTCCCAGGAATATCGGCAAACATAGGGACTAATGAGAGGGAGGAGCTGACAGAAATTAGTATCTCTAGGGATATGGTGCTGGGTAAGTTGAGGGGACTGAAGGCCGACAAATCCCCGGGGCCTGATAAACTACATCCTAGGGTACTTAAGGAGGTGGCCCTGGAGATAGCAGATGCTCTAAGGATCATCTTCCGGAACTCCATTGACTCGGGAACAGTACCCGTGGATTGGAGGGTAGCTAATGTTACCCCAATATTTAAAAAGGGGGTAGAGAGAAAGCAGGGAATTATAGACCAGTAAGCCTTACATCGGTTGTGGGCAGAATGCTAGAGTCCATTATTAAGGATAAAATAGCGGAGCACTTGACAAATGGGGAAAGGATCGGACAGAGTCAACATGGATTTACAAAGGGTAAATCGTGTTTGACTAATCTGCTGGAATTTTTTGAGGAAGTAACTGGTAAAATAGATGGGGGAGAACCAGTGGATGTGGTGTACCTTGACTTCCAGAAAGCCTTCGATAAGGTTCCACACAAAAGATTATCATGCAAAATTAAGGCTCATGGGATTGGGGGCAAAGTATTAACGTGGATAGAGAACTGGCTGGCGGATAGAAAACAGAGAGTTGGAATAAACGGCTCGTTTTCGGAGTGGCAGGCAATGACCAGCGGGGTGCCGCAAGTATCTGTCCTGGGACCCCAGCTGTTCACAATATATATAAATGATCTGGATCAGGGAATTGGATGCAATATTTCCAAATTCGCTGACGACACTAAACTAGGAGGAGGGGTGGGCTCTGATGAGGATGTCAGGAGGCTACAGTGCGATTTGGACAGGTTGGGGGAATGGGCAGATACGTGGCAGATGCACTATAATGTGGATAAATGCGAGGTTATCCACTTTGGGGGTAGAAACAGGAGGGTAGATTATTATCTAAACGGCAATAGATTGGGAGATGGGGAAGTGCAGAGGGACCTGGGTGTTCTTGTGCACCAGTCACTGAAGGAGAGCATGCAGGTGCAACAGGCGATTAAGAAGGCAAATGGTATGTTGGCCTTCATATCAAGGGGGTTCGAGTATAGGAATAGGGATACCTTACTACAGCTGTACAAGGTGCTGGTGAGACCGCATCTGGAGTATTGTGTACAGTTTTGGTCGCCCCATCTGCGGAAGGATGTTCTTGCCATGGAAAGAGTGCAACAGCGATTCACCAGGCTGATACCTGGAATGGCGGGAATGACCTACGAAGAGAGATTAAATAGTTTGGGCTTGTACTCACTGGAGTTTAGAAGATTGAGAGGGGATCTCATCGAAACATATAAAATTATGGCAGGCCTGGACAGGCTGAATTCAGAGAGAATGTTTCCAATGGCTGGGGAGCACAGAACCAGGGGCCACAGTCTAAAAATAGCGGGCAAATCATTTAAAACAGAGATGAGGAAGAATTTCTTCACTCAAAGAGTGGTGAGCCTGTGGAATTCCCTGCCACAGAGGGCTGCGAAGGCTAATTCAATAAATATTTTCAAGAGAGAATTGGATATATTTCTGAAGGCTAAGGGGATTAAGGGTTACGGAGAAAAGGCAGGGACGGGGTACTGAACTGGTAAGATCAGCTATGATCTCAGACGAAGATCAGCCATGATCTCATTGAATGGTGGAGCAGGCTCGAAGGGCCGAATGGCCTATTCCTGTTCCTATCTCTATGTTTCTATGTTTCTATGAATGTAAATGCGCTTATTTGGACCTATCCACACTGAAAGTAACTGTGCTGAACTGCAACTGTCCACACTGAATATAACTGTGCTTAACTTGACCTGTACCCTCTGAATTAAACAGTGCTGAACTGGACTTGTCCATACTGAAAGTAATGGTTCTGAACTGGGCCTGTCTACACTGAATGTAACTCTGCTGAACTGGAACTGTCCACACTGAATGAATCCGTGATGAACTGGACCTGACCACACTGAATGTAAATGTGCTGAACCTGACCTGTCCACACTGAAGGAAACTGTTCTGAACTGAACCAGTCCACTCTGATTGTAACCATGTTGAACTTGATCTGTGCACACTGTATATTACTGGGCTGAAATCAGTCTGTCCGCACTGAATGTAGCTGTGCTGATCAGGAGCTGTCCTCACTGATTGGAACTGTGTTGAACTGTACCTGTCCACGCTGAATGTAACTGTGCTGAACAGGATCCATACACACTGAATGTTACTGTGCTAAGCTGGACCTTTACACACTGAAAGTAACAATGCTGAACTGTACCTGTCCAAACTAAATGTATCTGTGCTGATCTGGAACAGAGAACACTAATTATAACTGAGATAAACAGGGTCTTTCCACACTGAATGTAACTTTGCTGATCAGGACCTGTCCTCACTGAATGGAACTCTGTTGAACTGTACCTGTCCACGCTGAATCTAACTGTGCTGAACTGGACCTGCCCACACTGAAAGTAACCGTGCTGAACAGGATCTGTACACACTAAATGTAACTGTGCTAAACTGGACCTTTACACGCTGAAAGTAACTGCTCTGAACTGAACCAGTCCAGACTGAATGTAATTGTGTTGAACTGGACCGGTCCACACTGAATGTTACTGTGCTAAACTAAACCTGTCCAAACTGAATGTAAGTGTGTAGAACTGCACCTGTCCACACTGATTGCAACTGTGCTGAACTGGACTTATCCACACTGAAATTAACCGTGCTGATCTGGAAATGTCCACACTGAATGTAGCTGTGCTGAACTGGAGCTCTCCACACTGAATGCAACTGTGCTGAACTGGGCCTGTCCCGCTGAATGTAACAGTGCTGAAATGTAACTGTCCACACTAAATGTAACTTTGCAGATCTGCAACTGAGAGCACTAAATATACCTTTGGCAAACAGGATCTGTCCACACATAATGTCACTGTGCTGAACTGGCTCATTCTGCAATGAATTTAACCATGCTGAACTAGATCTGCCCATACTGAATGTAACTACGCTGAACTGGCCTGTCCACACTGAATGTAACTGGGCTGAATTTGACCTCCGTCCAGTGAAGTTAATGCTGCTGAACTGGACCTCTCCACACTGAATATAGCTGTGGTGAACTGGACCGGTATATGCAGAATGTAGCTGTGCTGAACTGGACCTCTCCACACTGAATGTAACTGTCCTGAACTGGACCTGTCCACACTGACTGTAACTGTACTGAACTGGACCTATCCACACTGAATGTAGTTGTGGTGAACTGGACCTGTTTACGCAGAATGTAGCTGTGCTGAACTGGACCTGTCCACACTGAATGTAACTGTCCTGAACTGGACCTGTCCACACTGAATGTAACTGTCCTGAACTGGACCTGCCCACACTGATTGTAACTGTCCTGAACTGGACCTGTCCACACTGAATGTAACTGTCCTGAACTGGACCTGTCCACGCTGAATGTAACTGTCCTGAACTGGACCGGTCCACACTGAATGTAACTGTCCTGAACTGGACATGTCCACACTGAATATAACAGTCCTGAACAGGACCTGTCCATACTGCATGTAACTGTCCTGAACTGGACCTGTCCACACTGATTGTAACTCTGCTGAACTGGACCTGTCAACACTGAATTTAATTTGCTGACCTGGGCCTGTCCACACTGAACGTGACTGTGTTGAATTGGACCTGTAAACATTGAATGTAAGGTTCCTTAACTCGACCTGTCCATACTGAATGTAACAGTGCTGAACTGTACCTGTCCACACTAAATGTAACTGTGCTGATCTGGAACTGAGAACACTAATTATAATTGAGGTAAACAGCGTCTGTCCACACTTAATGTAACTGTGCTGAAATGGACCTGTCCACACTCAATTTAGCCGTGCAGGACTGATCCTGTGCACATTGAATGGGTGCTGTGCTGAAAATGACCTGTCCACGCTGAATGTAAAAGTGCTGATTGGACCTGCCCACACTGAAAGTAACTTTTCTGAACTGAATCAGTCCACATTGACTGTAAATGTGCTGAAAACAAACCTGTGAGCACTGAATGTACTGTATTTGACTGGACCTGTCCACACGGAATGTACGAAAGCAAAATACTGCGGATGTTGGAAATCCGAAATAACAACAGAAAATGCTGGAAAAACTCAGCAAGTCAGGCAACATCCGTGGAGAGAAATTTGAGTTGACGTTTCGGGTCGAACCCTTCTTCAAAACTGGAAAGATAAGAAGATAGATCGGAGGCACGGCTGCGATCAGACAAAAGAATAAAAGAAACAAAAGAAGTAAAAGAGGCAATAAAAGGCATTAGAAGCTAGACGAGATGGTAATAGGCTGAGATTAGGTGTAAAGTGTACTGGCAGGGCAAGAGATAGCTGCCAGGTGTGAGAGCGAAACAAACGGAAAGGTGGGGGGAAAGGAGTGGAAAAATTACAAGAAAAAATGAAATAGGGGCCGAGGTTATGATTTGAAATTGTTGAACTCGATATTGAGTCCGGAAGGCTGCAGAGTGCCTAATCGGAAGATGAGGTGCTGTTCCTCGAGTTTACGTTGAGCTTCCGTGGAACAATACAAGAGGCCAAGGATGGTGAGGTCCGAGTGGGAATGGAGCGGTTAGTTAAAATGACAGGCGACCGGAAGCTCGGGGTCACCCTTAGTGACTGAACGGAGGTGTTCCACAAAGTGGTCACCCAATCTGCGTTTGGTCTCCCCAATGTAGAGGAGACCGCATCGTGAGCAGCAAATACAGTATACTAGATTGCGAGAAGTACAAGTAAATCGCTGTTTCACCTGGAAGGGGTGTTTGGGGCCCTGGACAGTGGGAAGGGGGGATGTATAGGGGCAGGTGTTACATCTCCTCCGCTTGCACGGGAAGGTGCCAGGCGAAGGGGAAGGTGTGCTTGGGGTGATAGAGGAGTGGACTAGGGTGTCTCGGAGGGATCGGTCCCTGTGGAATGCTGAAAGGGGAGGGGAAGATACGTTTGGTGGTGGGATCACTTTGGAGGTAGCGGAAATGCCGGAGGATGATCCATTGAATCTGGAGGCTGGTGGGCTGAAAGGTGAGGACAAGGGGAACCCTATTGTGGTTCCGGGAGGGAGGGGCAGGGGTGAGGGCAGTTACACTGAATGTAACTGCGCTGAACTGGACCTGTCCACACTGAATGTAAAAGTGCTAGACTGAGCCTGTCCACACTGAATGTAACCGTGCTAAACTCGACCTGTCCACACTGAATGTAACTGCAGAACTGGACCTGTCCACACTGAATGTAATTGTCCTGACCTGGGCCTGACCACACTGAAATTAACTGTGCTCATCCGGACATGTCAACACAGATTGTAACTCTTTTGAACTGTCTCTGTCCAAACTGAATGTAACTGTGCTGAACTGGACCTGTCCACACTGAAATAAAATGTGCTGAACTGGACTGGACCTGTCCACACTGAATGTAAATGTACTGATTTGGACCTGTCCGCACTGAATGTAACTGTGCTGAGCTGGACCTGTCCACACTGAAAGTAATTGTGCTGAACTGCAACTATCCACACTGAATGTAACGGTGCTTAACTTGACCTGTACACACTGAATGAAACAGTGCTGAACTGGACTTGTCCATACTGAATGTAACGGTTCTGAACTGGGCCTGTCTACACTGAATGTAACTGTGCTGAACTGGAACTGTCCACACTGAAATAAACTGCTCTGAGCTCAACCAGTCGACACTGAATGTAAACGTGTTGAACTTGACCTGTGCACACTGTATATTACTGGGCTGAACTCAGTCTGTCCGCACTGAATGTAGCGGTGCTGATAAGGACCTGTCATCACTGAATGGAACTCTGTTGAACTGTACCTGTCCACGCTGAATGTAACTGTGCTGAACTGGACCTGTCCACACTGAATATAACCGTCCTGAAGAGGATCTATACACACTGAATGTAACTGTGCTAAACTGGGCCTTTACTCACTGAAAGTAACTGGTCTGAACTGGACCTATCCGCACTGAATTTAACCGTGCTGAACTATACCTGTCCACACTGAAAGTAACAGTGCTGAACTGTACCTGTCCACACTAAATGTAACTGTGCTGATCTGGAAATGAGAACACTAATTATAACTGAGGTAAACAGGGTCTGTCCACACTTAATATAACTGTGCTGAAATTGACCTGTCCATAGTCAAGTTAACCATGCTGAACCGATCCTGTGCACACTGAATGTGTGCTGTGCTGAAAATGACCTGTCCACGCTGAATGTAACACTGCTGATTCGGCCTGCCAACACCGAAAGTAACTCTTCTGAACTGAATCATTACATATTGACTGTAAATGTGCTGAAAACAAACCTGTCAACACTGAATGTACTTTAGTTGATCTGGACCTGTCAACACTGAATGTAACTGCGCTGAACTGGACCTGTCCACACTCAATGTAACAGTGCTAAACTGAGCCTGTCCACACTGAATGTAACCGTGCTAAACTCGACCTGTCCACAATGACTGTAACTGTGCAGAACTGGACCTGTCCACACTGAATGTAATTGTCCTGAACTGGACCTGTCCTCACTCAAATTAACTGTGCTGAAATGGGCCTGTCCACACTAAATGTAACTGTGCTGAACTGGGCATGTACACTGAATGTAACTGTGCTGAACCGGACATGTCCACACTGATTGTAACTCTGTTCAACTGTCTCTGTCCACAATGAATATAACTGTGCTGAACTCGACCTGTCCACACTGAAATAATCTGTGTTGAACTGGACCTGTCCACACTCAATGTAAATGTGCTGATTTGGACCTGTCCACACTGAATGTCACTGTGCTGAACTGGACCTGTCCACACTGAATGTAACCGTGCTGAACAGGATCTGTACACACTGAATGTAACTGTGCTGAACTCGACCTGTCCACACTGAAATAAACTGTTCTGAACTGGACCTGTCCACACTCAATGTAAATGTGCTGATTTGGACCTGTCCACACTGATTGTCACTGTGCTAAACTGAACCAGTCCAGACTGAATGTAACTGGTCTGAACTGAACCAGTCCACACTGAATGTAACTGTGCTGAACTGTACCTGTCCACACTGAATGTAACCGTGCTGAACAGGATCTGTACACGCTGAACGTAACTGCGCTAAACTGGACCTGTACACACTGAAAGTAACTGGCCTGAACTGAACCAGTCCAGACTGAATGGAAACGTGTTGAACTGGACCGGTCCACACTGAATGTTACTGTGCTGAACTGAACCTGTCCATACTGAATGTAAGTTTGTAGAACTGCACCTGCACACACTGATGGCAATTGTGCTGAACTGGACGTATGCACACTGAAATTAACCGAGCTGATCTGGAAATGTCCACATTGAATGTAGCTGTGCTGAACTGGAGCTCTCCACACTGAATGCAACTGTGCTGAACTGGGCCTGCCCCACTGAATGTAACAGTGCTGAAATGTACCTGTCCACACTAAATGTAACTGTGCCGATCTGCAACTGAGAACACTAAATATATCTTTGGTAAACAGGATCTGTCCACACATAATGTCACTGTGCTGAACTGACTTGTCCTGCAATGAATTTAACCATGCTGAACTGGACCTGTCCACAGTGAATGAAACTGGGTTGAATTGACCTCTGTCCAGTGAATGTAACGCTGCTGAACTGGACCTCTCCACACTGAATGCAGCTGTGGTGAACTGGACCTGTTTACGCTGAATGTAACTGTCCTGAACTGGACCTGTCAGCACTGAATGTAACAGTGCTGATCTACACCATTCCATACTGAATGTAACAGTGCTGCACTGAACCTGACCTCACTGAATGTAACTGTGCTGAACTGGACCTGTCCACACTGAATGTAATTGTCCTGAACTGGACCTGTCCTCACTGAAATTAACTGTGCTGAAATGAACCTGTCCACACTAAATGTAATTTTCCTGAACTGGGCATGTACACTGAATGTTACTGTGCTGAACCGGACATGTCCACACTGATTGTAACTCTGTTCAACTGTCTCTGCCCACACTGAATGTAACTGTGCTGAACTCGACTTGTCCACACTGAAATAATCTGTGCTGAACTGGACCTGTGCACACTCAATGTAAATGTGCTGATTTGGACCTGTCCAAACTGAATGTCACTGTGCTGAACTGGACCTGTCCACACTGAATGTAACCGTGCTGAACAGGATCTGTACACACTGAATGTAACTGAGCTGAACTCGACCTGTCCACACTGAAATAAAATATGCTGAACTGGACCTGTCCACACTCAATGTAAATGTGCTGATTTGGACCTGTCCACTCTGAATGTCACTGTGCTAAAATGAAGCAGTCCAGACTGAATGTAACTGGTCTGAACTGTACCTGTCCACACTGAATGTAACTGTGCTGAACAGGATCTGTACACACTGAATGTAACTGTGCTAAACTGGACCTGTACACACTGAAAGTAACTGGCCTGAACTGAACCAGTCCAGACTGAATGGAAACATGTTGAACTGGACCGGTCCACACTGAATGTTACTGTGCTGAACTGAACCTGTCCATACTGAATGTAAGTGTGTAGAACTGCACCTGTACACACTGATGGCAATTGTGCTGAACTGGACTTATGCACACTGAGATTAACCGAGCTGATCTGGAAATGTCCACATTGAATGTAGCTGTGCTGAACTGGAGCTCTCCACACTGAATGCAACAGTGCTGAACTGGGCCTGCCTCACTGAATGTAACAGTGCTGAAATGTACCTGTCCACACTAAATGTAACTGTGCCGATCTGCAACTGAGAACACTAAATATATCTTTGGTAAACAGTATCTGTCCACACATAATGACACTGTACTGAACTGACTCGTCCTGCAATGAATTTAACCATGCTGAACTGGACCTGTCGACAGTGAATGTAAGTGCGCTGAACTGGACCTGTCCACAATCAATGAAACTGGGCTGAACTTGACCTCTGTCCAGTGAATGTAACGCTGCTGAACTGGACCTCTCCACACTGAATGCAGCTGTGGTGAACTGGACCTGTTTACGCTGTATGTAGCTGTGCTGAATTGGACCTGTCCACACTGAATGTAACTGTCCTGAACTGGACCTGTCAACACAGAATGTAACAGTGCTGATCTACCCCACTCCATACTGAATGTAACAGTGCTGTACTGAACCTGTCCTCACTGAATGTAACTGTGCTGATGGAGACCAGTCCACACTGAATGTAACAGTGCTGTACTGAACCTATCCATACTGAATGTAACTGTGCTGAACTGGACCTGTCCACACTGAATGTGACTGTGCTGAACTGGACATGTCCACACTGACTGTAAGTGGGCTGAACTGGACCTGTCCACACTGTATGTAACTATCTTGTACTGCTCCTGTCCACACTGAATGTAACTGTGCTGAACTGGACCTTTCCACACTGTATGTAACTATCTTGTACTGCTCCTGTCCACACTGAATGTAACTGTGCTGAACTGGACCTGTCCACACTAAATGTAACTGTGCTGAGCATGACCTGTCCACACTGAATTTATCTGTGCTGAACTGGACCTGTCAACACTGACTGTAACTGTGCTGAACTGGACCTGTCCACACTGAATGTAAATGTTCTGAACTGGATCTGCCCTTACCGAATTAAACCATTCTGAACTGGACCTGTCCTCCCTGAATGTAATTGTGCTGAACTGGACCTGTCCACACTGAATGTAATTGTGCTGAACTGGACATGTCCTCACTGAATGTAATTGTGCTGAACTGGACATGTCCTCACTGAATATAATTGTGCTGAACTGGACATGTCCTCACTGAATGTAATTGTGCTGAACTGGACATGTCCTCACTGAATGTAATTGTGCTGAACTGGACCTGTCCACACTGAATTTAATTGTGCTGAACTGGACTTGTCCACGCTGAATGTAAAAATGCAGCACTGGAGCATTTCCACACTGAATACACAGCCACCTTTTTTCTAGTGGGTGTACAGGCTCAGAGGGATTTGGAGCCAAGTGCCTGTGACCTGTGCTGACTCGGACTGGAGCTGGATATTGTTAGGAGCGAGAACCTGGCTGCGTTTTCCTTCCAGACCAGTTTCTTTGGTCACTTATGGCTTGTGCTGAGATCAATTAACTAAGTGTTACAGGATTTATACACGGTGATTCCTCGTTTACAATCCTCACTCTCGCCATTGCAACCACCCATTAAACTATTCGTTATATTTTATGAGGCTATGTAACCGGGCTCATGCTGTAATCTCTGAGTATTTCGCTTTAGAGCCTGGTCAAAGTTATTCAAAGACATTCCATTCCATCAAAACATAAACACCATCTGGCAGCGGCTGCACTAATTTGTTTGTTTCAATTAGTATAATTAATATAAAAGTTCAACCCATCTGATTATCTCCCTGGAGCCTGACATCAGGTATAAATGTGACAATCTGTGAGTGGAGTGCAGAGCGCGCTCAGAGCTTCTGAGAGAAATGCACGGGTCGTCAAAAGGTCTGGTGTTTGCCCTTTTCTATCCCGTCATTGCAGCTATCGGGGTTCCAGGTAAAGTACTGGAGTTAGTTGCTAGTTATGGGTATCATTGGTTATCTGTATCACTGCTCCTATTTACTGGGAACGCTTTTCCCTTTAACTGTGTCATTTCCGCTGTTACATGGTATATTTTATCCCCTTTAGCGGAATCATTTTTCCCCTTTGAGGATATAATTCCATCCAATTTACCGCGATCATTTCTTCCTTCTCTCATCACCATTTCTCCCCTTTAACTGAATCACTAAATTTAGTGCTTGCTTCTCCAATAATTGTTTTAATGTGCTTTCCACGGAGCTGCCATTTCAGCGGTACCAGTCTATTTGCTTCGAGTGATGTTTTATTGAAATTCAACAGTATATGTCGCGGCACTCTGAGTGGTATTATCACACTATTATGACTGTGTACATATATTCCTATCATGTTATTGGTATTTCACTGTGAGTGGTATTATCACACTATTATAACTGTGTACATATATGTCCTATTGTGCTACCGGTATTGCAATGAGTGGTATTATCACACTGTTATAACTGTGCATATATTTACTATTGTGTTATTGATATTTCACTGTGAGTGGTATTATCACACTATGGTATCTGTGTGCATATATTTCCTATCGTGTTATTGGTATTTCACTGTGAGTGGTATTATCACACTATGATAATTGTGTGCATATATACTCTATCGTGTTATTGGTATTTCACTGTGAGTTGTATTATCACACTATTATAACTTTATAGATATTTCTCTATTGTGTTATGGGTGCTGTATTGCGAGTGGTATTTTCAACAAGAACCATCATTTGTACAGCGCCTTTAAATTAATGAGATCTTCACAAGAGCGTTATCAAACAAAATTTCACACTGAGACGCATATGGAGGTTTACCACAGCAATATATTGGTTCAAGAGGTAGGTTTAAGAAGCATCTTAAAGTTTGAGATAGAGTCAAAGCTCTCGGAATGATGTAGGGATTGTGAGGTTGCAGGGATAGGAGGAATTTGCAACCAAGGATGAGAATTTTAAAATCGAGTCGTTCCTTATCCGGGAGCCAATGTATGTCGGGGAGAAGAGGGGTGATGTGCAAATGGGACTTGGTAAGAATTAGGATACGGGAGGCAGAGTTTTGGATGAGCTCAAATTTATGGAGGATGAAATATGGGAGGCCGGCCAGGAGATCATTGGAATAGCCATGTCAAGAGGCAACAAAGGCATGGATGAGAGTTTTAACAGCTGATGAGATGAGGCAGGGACGGAGACGGGCGATTGTATTGAAGTGAAATTAGGCGGTCTCGGTGATG
Organism: Somniosus microcephalus; assembly: GCF_052327205.1. Classification (NCBI taxonomy): domain Eukaryota; kingdom Metazoa; phylum Chordata; class Chondrichthyes; order Squaliformes; family Somniosidae; genus Somniosus; species Somniosus microcephalus. The sequence goes on along the minus strand of NC_140990.1, from coordinate 133,949,120 downwards.
ATGCCAATATGTGGTTGGAAGATCAATTCCAGGTCAAATCGGAGTCCAACTTTGCGAACTGCCTGGTTCAGCCCCAGAGACTTGCCAGGCAGAGGGCTGGGGGCGGTGGCTAGAGAATAGATTTCGTGGTGCAGACCAAAGACAATGGCTTTTGTCTACACAATATTTCATTAGAGGAAATTTCTGCTCATCCAGTGCTGGATGATGGACAAGCCGTGTTTCCAAACAGAGACAGTGGAAGAGTCGAGAGAGGTCATGGTGAGGTACAGCTGCGAGTCATCAGCGTAGATGTGGAATCTGATGCTGTGTTTTTGGATGATGTCGCTGAGGGGCATAATGTATATGAGAAATAAGAAGGGGCCAAGGATAGATCGATCAGGCATTCATAGATACATAGAAACATAGAAGACAGAAGGAGGAGGAGGCCATTAGGCCCCTTGGGCCTGTTCCGCCATTTAATGAGATCATGGCTGATCATCCAAATTCAGTACCCTGTCCCTGTTTTCTCCCCATATCCCTTGATCCCTTTAGCCTTAAGAAATATATCTAACTCCCTCTTGAATATATGTAATAAGTTGGCCTCAACTGCCTCCTGTGGTAGAGAACTCCACAGGTTCACCACTCTCTGGGTGAAGAAACTCCTCCTCAACTCAGTCTTAAATGGCTTAACCCTTATCCTTAGACTGTGACCCCAGGTTCTGGACTCCCCCGCCATCGGGAACATCCTTCCTGCATCTAGACTGTCTAGTCATGTTAGAATTTTATACGTTGTAATGAGATCCACTCTCATTCTTCTAAACGCTAGCGAATATAAGCCTAATTGGCCAATCTCTCTTTATACGTAATTCCTGCCATACCAGGTCGCAGACTGCTGAATCTTCGCTGCACTCCCTCCATGGAAGAACATCCTTCCTCAGAAAAGGCGACCAAAACAGCACACAATACTCAAGGTGTGGTCTCAGCAAGGCCCTGTACAACTGCAGAAAGGCATCCTTGCTCATACTGGAATCCTCTCGCCAGGAAGGCCAACATACCATTTGTCTTCTTAACTGCCTGCTGCACCTGCATGCCTACCTTCAGCGACTGGTGCACAAGGGCACCCAGGTCTCGTTGCACCTCCCCTTTTCCCAATCTATTGCCGTTCAGATAATAATCTGTCTTCCTGTTTTTGCCACCAAAGTGGATAACCTCGCATTTATCCACATTATACTGCACCTGCCATGCATCTGCCCAATCACCCAAACTCTCCAAATCATGCTGGAGTTTCTCTGCATCCTCCTCACAGCACACACGCCCAACCCAGCTTTGTGTCATCTGCAAACTTGCAGATATTACATCTAATTCCGTCGTCCAGCTTATTAATATATATATTGTGACTAGCTGGGGTACTAGCACCGATCCCTGTGGTACCCCATCAATCACTGCCTGCCACTCGGAAAAAGACCCGTTTATTCCAACTCTTTGCTTCCTCTCTGCCAACCATTTCTCTATTACATTCAATATCTTAACCCCAATCCCATGTGCTTTAACATTGCACCCCAATCTTTTATGCGGGACCTTATCAAAAGCCTTCTGAAAGTCCAAATACACCACATCCACTGGTTGTCCCTTATCTATTCTACCAGTTACATCCTCAAAAAATTCCAGATTAGTCACGCATGATTTACCCTTTTGTAAATCCATGTTGACCTTGTCCGTTCCTGTCACTGTTTTCCAAGTGCTCTGCTGTTACATCTTTTAAAATGGACTCTAGCATTTTCCCCACTACCAAAGTCAGGCTTACAGGTCTATAATTCCCCATTTTCTCTCTACCACCTTTTTTGAATAGTGGGATAACTTTAGCTACCCTCCAATCCATGGGAACGATTCCAGATTCTATTGAATTTTAGAAGTTGACCAGCAATGCATCTACTATTTCTAGTGCCACTTCCTTAAGTACCCTAGGATGTAGATTATCAGGCCCTGGGGATTTATCGGCCTTCAATCCCATCAATTTCCCTAACACCATTTCCCTACAAATACGGATTTCATTCAATTCCTCCCTCTCATTAGACCCTATGTTCCCTGGCATCTCTGGAAGTTTATTCGAGTCCTCTTTTGTGAAGACAGAACCAAAGTATGTGTTTAATTGGTCAGCCATTTCTTTGTTCCCCATTATAAATTCCCCTGATTCTGACTGCAAGGGGCCTATGCTTGATTTCACCAATCATTTTCTCTTCACATATCTATAGAAGCTTTTACAGTCAGTTTTTATGTTCCCTGCATGCTTACTCTCATAATCTATTTCCCCCCTCTTAATTAATCTCTTTGTCCTCCTTTGCTGAATCCGAAACTGCTCCCAATGCTCAGCTTTTTCTGGCCAATTTCTATGTCCTCTCCTTGGATCTTATGCTATCCCTAATTTCCCTTGTTAGCCATGGTTGAGTCACCCTTTATGTTTTATTTTTATGCCAAACGGGGATGAACAAATTCTGTAGATCATCCATGTGATCTTAAACGTTTGCCATTGCCTATCTACCGTCAACCCTTTAAGTAACCTTCCCCAATCCATGCTAGCCAACTCACACCGCATGTCATCATAGTTTCCTTTATTTAAATTCAGGACACTAGTCTCTGAGTCAACTACTTCACTCTCCATCTTAATGAAGAATTCTATCATATTATGATCGCTCTTCCCCACGGAGCCTCGCACAACAACATTGCTAATTAATCCTTTCTCATTACATAATATCCAGGCAAAGCTGGCCTGACCTCCAGTTGATTCTTCGACATATTGGTCCAGGAAACCATCCCATATACACTCTAGAAATTCCTCCTCCACAGTATTGTTACTAATTTGGTTAGCACAGTTTCTATGTAGATTAAAGTCACCCATGATAACGGCTGTGCACTTGTTGCACGCACCTGTAATGTCCCGTTCAATGCCATCCCCAACCTCAGCATTACTGTTTGGGGGTCTGTATACAACACCCACTAACGTTTTCTGCCCCTTGGTATTTCTCAGCTATAACCATACAGATTCCACATCATCAGAGCTAATATCCTTCCTTACTATTGTCTTAATCTCCTCTTTAACCAGCAAAACTACCCCACCTCCTTTGCCTTATTGCCTGTCGTTCCTGAATATTGAATACCCCTGGATGATGAAATCCCAGCCTTGGTCACCCTCGAGCTATGTCTCAGTAATTCCAATTATATCATATCCATTTACATCTATTTGCGCAGCTAATTCATCCACCTTATTATGAAAGCTCCTTACATTAAGACACAAAGCCTTCAGGCTTGTTTTTTGTAACACTCTCAGTCCTTTTAGAATTATTATTTACTGTAGCCCTGTTTGATTTACACCCTTGATTTCTCTGCCTTCCACTTTTGCTTTTCTCCTTCCTGTCTTTTGTTTCTATCCTTGCTTCCCTTTCCTCTGTCTCCCTGCACCCGCTGCCATTTTAGTTTAAACCCTCCCCAACAGCACAACAAACAATCCCCCTAGGACATCGGTCCCAGTCACGCCCAGGTGCAAACCGTCCAGTTTGTATTCGTCCCACCACCCCCAGAACCTGTTCCAATGTCCCAGGAATTTGAATCCCTCCCGCTTGCACCATTCCTCGAGCCACATATTCATCTGAAATACCCTTCTATTTCTACTCTGACTAGCATGTGGCTCTGGTAGCAATCCTGAGATTACTAGCTTTGAGGTCCTATTTTTAATTTACGTCCTAACTCTCTATATTCAGCTTTTAGGAACTCATCCCGTGTTGTACCTATATCGTTGGCACCTATATGAACAACGACAACTTGTTGTTCACCCGCCCCCTCCAGAATGCCCTGCAGCCACTCTGAGACATCCTTGACCCATGCACCAGGGAGGCAACATACCATTCTGGAGTCTCGTTTGCTGCCGCAGAAACGCCTAGCTATTCCCCTTACAATAGAATCCCCGATCACTAAAGCTCTCCCAGTCTTTTTCCTCCCGTCCTGTGCAGCAGAACCACCCATGGCACCAGGAAGTTGGCTGCTGCTGCCTTCCCCCAATAAACCATCTCCCGCCACAATATCCAAAGTGGTATATCTGATTGAGAGTGGGTAGGCCACAGGGGACCCCTGCACTACCTGCCGATATTTCCTATTGTCTTATTGGTATTTTACTGTGGGTGAATTAACGCACTGTTATCACTGTGTACATTCAGTTCTATTGTGTTACTCTCACTGTGGGTGAATTATCACACTGTTATCACTGTGTACATGGAGTTCTATTGTGTTATTGACACTGCCACTCTGGGTGAATTATCACAATGTTAGCACTGTTAACATGTAGTTCTATTGTGTTATTGACACTGCCACTCTGGGTGAATTATCACACTGTTATCACTGCGTACATGATGTTCTATTGTGTTACTGACACTGTCACTGTGGGTGAATTATCGCACTGTTATCACTGTGTACATGGCATTCTATTGTGTTACTGACACTCACTTTGGGTGAATGATCACACTGTTATCACTGTGTACATGGAGATCGACTGTGTTATTAACACTGTCACTGTGGGTGAATTATCACACTCTTATCATTGTGTGCAGTCAGTTTTATTGTGTTATTGACAGTTACTGACTAAGAACCTCAAATGATTTGTTGATTGAGAATATTCGCCAATTAAATAATTCCCAGCTGAATATATGAATTAATTTAGTGTAATTACCTTAATAGGCGGTGAGTTGTCAGAAATATAAGCAAGATAACAAGTGATGGTTTTATGAATGAATTTTTATTTTCCCCTAACTCACACAGCTCAGTGTTTCTGTTCTCAGACTCTGACTCTCATTTGTTCAGCCCAGCTCCCTCTCCACATTCGCTGCAGCTGACAGTTCTACAGTGACCGCTGCTGAGACCGGGATTTCCTTCTGATCCTGACACCTGGCTATGTCCCGGACTGGCCCCGCCTTCACTTTTTTCTCCACATTGTGTGAGGCTGCACAACTTCTGGCATGTCTCGTATCTGAATGACAAAGCTATACGTTCAATATCCATTCTAAGATTAGGCCCATCATTTGTCCCAACAGTGCTGTGCAGTACTGAGCAAGTGCTGCATTGTAGCAGGTGCCTTTCACCAACTGAGGCCTCATCCTCTGCCAGTTCCGGTGGTTCCGATGGACATCGAAGGTCCCAGGTGGCTGTCAGAAGCAGAGCTCGGAGTTTTCAACGTGTCCTCGCAACATCCCCTCCGTAAAGACAGAAACGCCAATTGTCCATCCGCCCTAGAATCATAGAAGCATAGAAAGTTACAGCACAGAAGGAGGCCATTTCGGCCCATCCTGTACGCGCTGGCCAACAAAGAGTTTTCCAGCCTAAGCCCACTTCCCAGCTCTTGGTCCGTAGCCTAGCAGGTTAGAGCATCTAAAGTGCTCTGTTGGCTGGCGCAAACATGATGAGCTGAAATGGCTTCCTTCCGTGCTATAACTTTCTATGATTCTATGATTGTAGGGTGGATGGACAATTGGCATTTCTGCCTTTGCAGAGGGGATGTTGCGAGAACACAGTGAGCTTTTCTTCTGACAGTCACCTGAGATTGTCAGTGTCCATTGGAACCATCGGAACTGACAGAGGATGAGGTCTCAGTCGGTGAAGTGCCCCTCCTACAATGCAGCACTGCACAGCGCTGCCGGGACCTTTGCTGTTTGCGAATCTTTTGCCTACAGAATTCTCCAAAAGTGAATAATTTTACAGTAATTCATCGGATGAGGGCGTTTAGGGTCCTCCGCAGAACCTCATCCATTTTAAATGCATTTTTTCCTATTGTTTTGCTACTTTCCACTTTTATTGTCAGGTTTATTAGTTAGCCTCTTAAATATCTTCTATACAGCGTTACTGATATATTTCCTGTCTGTTTGATGCTCCCACGTTGGTTTGGAGGTGTTTCTGATTCTCTCTTGTTCTCCATTTTGAATCATTACATTATTTTACATTCCGATGTCATTGGCCTGTCTTATTTTTAACCTGGAGGATTATTTTAAACACAAAAACAGGAGTCCATAGCATGAGCAATCTGTTTTCATCTCAGCATCACATGTCAAAGCTGTAAATTTCACACTGAATCCTGTCAAACGAATGATTTTGATGGGAGTCGGGTGAGTAATTTTCCTGTTCTTGCTCTCACACGCATTCACTCCCTCACACACACATTAACTCTATTTCCCTCTCACATCCATTCACTCTCTCTCCCTCTCTCTCAAACTCATTCACTCTCTCTCCCTCTCTCTCACACACATTCACTCTTTCGCCCTCTCTCTCACACACATTCACTCTCTCTCCCTCTCTCTCACACACATTCACTCTCTCCCTCTCTCTCACACACATTCACTCTCTCTCACACACATTCACTCTCTCTCCCTCTCTCTCTCACACACATTCACTCTCTCTCCCTCTCTCACACACATTTACTCTCTCCCTCTCTCTCTCACACACATTCACTCTCTCTCCCTCTCTCTCACACACATTCACTCTCTCCCTCTCTCTCACACACACATTCACTCTCTCTCCCTCTCTCTCACAATCATTCACTCTCTCTTCCTCTCTCTCATGCACACATTCACTCTCTCTCTCCCTCTCTCACACACATTCACTCTCTCTCCCTCTCTCACACACATTCTATCTGTCTCCCACTCACACACACATTCACTCTCTCTTCCTCTCTCTCACATATATTCACTCTCTTTCACACTCACACACACATTCACTCTCTCTCTCGCTCTCTCTCACACACATTCACTCTCTCTCCCTCGCTCACACACACACTCACTCTCTCTCACACACACATTCACTCTCTCTCTCGCTCTCTCTCACACACATTCACTCTCTCTCCCTCTCTCTCACATACATTCACTCTCTCTCCCTCTCTCTCACACACATTCACTCTCTCTCCCTCTCTCTCACACACATTCACTCTCTCTCCCTCTCTCTCACACATATTCACTCTCTCTCGCTCTCTCTCACACACATTCACTTTCTCTCCCTCTCTCTCACACACATTCACTCTCTCTCCGTCTCTCTCACACACATTCACTCTCTCCCTCTCTCTCACACACATTCACTCTCTCTCCCTCTCTCTCTCACACATTCACTCTCTCCCTCTCTCTCACCCACATTCACTCTCTCTCCCTCTCTCTCACACACATTCACTCTCCCTCCCTCTCTCACACACATTCACTCTCTCACCCTCTCTCTCACACACATTCACTCTCTCACCCTCTCTCTCATACACATTCACTCTCTCTCCCTCTCTCCCACACATTCACTCTCTCTCCCTCGCTCACACACATTCACTCACCCTCTCTCTTCCATACATTCACTCTCTCCCTCTCTCTCACACACATTCACTCTCTCACCCTCTCTCTCACACATTCACTCTCTCCCTCTCTCTCACACACATTCACTCTCTCTCCCTCCCTCTCACACACATTCACTCTCTCACCCTCTCTCTCACACACATTCACTCTCTCTCCCTCTCTCTCACACACATTCACTCTCTCACCCTCTCTCACACACATTCACTCTCTCTCCCTCTCTCACACTCATTCACTTTCTCTCCCTCTCTCACACTCTCTGTCTCTGTTACAGCTAATTTGGCAGTGATTGTGATCCTGCCCCGAGGAAGGTGCGGTCTCTCCAGATGTATCACTCGGTACCTGGTGTCCAATACGGTGACGGATCTCCTGGTCATTATCATCGCTGTGATATTAAACCGGATTGCTGGTATTTATTTCCCGTTCAGTTTCCTGTCCATCACTCCGGTCTGTAGTCTCCGTGCTGTCCTAATCGATTCAGCCAGAGACAGTTCTGTCTGGTTAACGGTCGCTTTCACCTTTGATCGATTTGTGGCCATTTGCTGCCAGAAGCTGAAAACAAAATATTGCACAGAGAAAACTGCGGCCGTGGTTATAGGAACAGTCTGTGCCATGACCTGTTTAAAAGATACCTTATTGTATTTTATATATGAACCTTTGTACACAACTAACAACATTCCCTGGTTCTGCAGTGTAAAATTAATATTTTATACCTCAACTGTATGGGCCGCAATTGACTGCGTCCACCGTATTTTAAACCCGTGTCTCCCATTCATTCTGATTTTGCTGCTCAATGCTCTGACCGTCAGACACATTCTCGTGGCCAGTAAAGCCCGCAGGAGACTCCGGGCCCACAGCAATGGAGACAATCAGAGCGACCCAGAGATGGAAAAGCGGAGAAAGTCCATCGTTTTACTCTTCTGCATCTCGGGAAGCTTCATCCTATTATATTTGTTGAATGTTATAACGTTCCTCTATGTCCGGATTGCAAAAATTACTTATTTCTCAGGTTCCAATTTCAAACAATCAAATTTTATTCTGGAGGAAATCGGATTTATGCTGCAGCTTTTGAGTGCCTGCATTAACCCGTTTATTTATGCAGGCACCCAGAATAAATTCAGAGAGGAGTTAAATAATGGGGCAAAATATCCAGTGAGTCTTATTGTTAAATTATTTAAATGATGAAAATAGTAAAGTATAGCATGAATTGTACCTTATGTTCCACGTTGTGTCTTCTTGTCCGTGTCAGACATGGCCCCCCTCCCAGATACACAGCCATTCACTTACCCAATGTGAATTTAAGAATGTTTGAGGAACACTGCATCAGCGCACAATTCAGTGTTGTAACCCGTTCTCAGTTAGTTTCCAGTTCTCTTGTCGGTGCTGACTCAGGCCTGGTACATTCTCACCAGCCCCGAGGGCCCTGGAGCATCTCTACATTCATGTGGTGTCCGACCTCTGATCTGTGATTGGATATCAAGTTTAACTGTTTAATGAAGGGACCCAATATCCCTCCTGGAAATGGGTTGGATCTGGTGGGTCGGATATGCTTTGAAAGGGGAACACGCACTGTCCCCATGCATTGTTCTCCGCTCACTGGGCACCACCCCACAGCCACACTCCTGCATCCAGAAACACAGGAACAGAGGAAGTGATGGAGGATAAAGACAAACGACCATCCAGGTCACTTTCTACTCTTTTCAGTGGCCAATTAGGACGCCCACCCCCTGTGTCATTAAACACACTAAACATTAATCTAACAAACGTGCCCTCTTTGTAAAGGGGCAAAATAATCAACACCAAAATCATACAAATAGGAAACTTTGCAAAATAATTGAGAATATTATCTTCACTATCGTTTATGCACTCCAGTCTATTTCGCTTTCTTCCATCCTGGTATTCCCCCGGTACAATGGTAATGGGGCTGTTGACTTATCACATCGGTTAATCTCTATCGATTAGTTAACAACAGACCCAGTCATGAGGTGAGGAAACCCCAGTGGTGGAGAGCTTTAGTAACCGTAGGACCACAGTCACCTGTTCCTCCCGAGCACGCTGCACTTACCACATATCATGTATCCAGTTACTCACATGCTATGTCCCCAAGTGTTATACTAGGAATGATATCTATTTAATTTGCATTCGAATGAATCAACACTAACTACATCTGCCTTCTCCGTAGGCAGCCTGTCCCATAGATTGACCACTCACTCACTGAAATACTGTTTCAGCAGATTGGGCTTGAATTGACCCCCTTCAAGTGCAGGCCGTGTCCTCTGGTTCGACTGTCTGGACAAGGTGAAATAATCTGTCGCACTCTACATTATCTGGTCCATTTAGATTCCTAAAAACAGCAATCTTATCACCTCTCGACATTCTCTTTTCCAGTGAGAACTTGCTCACTTTACACAAATGCTCCTCACAATCCAATTCCTGCATCCCCTCAATCGTTCTGCTCACTCTCTGTCTCCATTCAACAGCTGCACTATCCTGTGGTGTCCAGAACTATACACAGTAATCTCAGTGCGGTAGCACCAATGATTTATAAAGATTTTTTTATTCCTTCATAGGATGTGGGCATCACTGGCAAGTCAAAATTAACTCACTGTCCCGGCTCAATGTTGAACTTCTAACACATCCCAACGTCTGATGTGCTTTACAACAAAAACTTGTATTTAAATAGAGCCTTTAACATAGTAAATTCTTCCAAGGCACTTCACAGGAGCATTATCAAACAAAATTAGACACCGAGCCACACATTAGGGCAGATGACCAAACGCTCGAACAAAGAAGTCGGGTTTAAGGAGCGTCTTAAAGGAAAAAAGTGAGGTGGAGAGGTTTCAGGAGGGAATTCCCGAGCTTAGAGCCTCGGCAGCTGAAGGCACGGCCGTCAATGGTGTAGCGATTATCATCAGGGATGTTCCAGATGCCAGAATTAGAGGAGCGCTGATATCTCGGGGGAGGGGGTGCTGAATGAGGTTACAGATATAGGGAGGGGTGAGGCTATGGAGGAACTTGAAAACAAGGATGAGAAATTTAAAATCGAGGCGAGGATTAACCGGGGGCCAATGTAGATCAGTGAGCACAGGATGATGGGTGAACAGGACTTGATGCGAGTTAGGATACGGAAAGCAGAGTTATGGATGACCTCAAGTTTATGGAGGGTAGAATGTGGGAACCGGGCAACACGGTGGCATAGTGGTTAGCACTGTTGCCTCACAGCACCAGGGACCCGGTTTCGAATCCGGCCTCGGGTGACTGTGTGGAGTTTGCACTTTCTCCCCGTGTTTGCGTGGGTTTCCTCCGGGTGCTCCGGTTTCCTCCCACAGTCCAAAGATGTGTGGGTTAGGTTGATTGGCTATGATAAATTGACCTTAGTGTTAGGGGGATTAAATACATGGGGTTACGGGGATCGGGTGGGATATGTGTTGGTGTAGGGGTTACGGGGATCGGGTGGGATATGTGTCGGTGCAGGCTCGATGGGCCGAAATGGCCTCTATCTGCACTGTGGGGTTTCTGTTTCTGTGATAGAAGTGAGTTGGAATAGTCAAGTCTAGAGGTAACAAACGCCCGGTAAGGGTTTCAGCAGTGGACGAGCTGAGGCAGTAGCAGAGACAGGCGATATTACAGAGGTGGAATAAGGCAGACTTAGTGATGGTGTGGATATGTTGCTGGAAGCTGATCTCGAGGTTACATATTACACCAAGTTTGTGAACAGTCTGGTTCAGCCTCAGGCATTTGCCAGGGAGAAGGATGGAGTCATTGACCAGAGAACGGAGTTTATGGAGCAGAATAAAGACAATGGTTATGGTCTTCTCAATATTTAGTTGCAAGAAATTTCTGCTCATCCAGCACTGGATGTCGGACAAGCAGTCTGACAACGTAGTGACAGTGGAGGATGAGAGAGGTGGGGGTGAGGTAGAGTTAGGTGTTATCAAAGTACATGTGGAATTTGACGCTGTGTTTTCAGATGATGTCGCCGAGGGGCAGCATGTGGATGATCAATGGCAGGGCTGCCAAGGATAGATTCTTGGGGGACACCAGATGTAAATGTGCGGGAGTGGGAAGAGAAGCCATTACAGGCGATGCTCTGGGTAAGACTGGATAGAGAAGAATGGAACCTGGTGAGTGCAGTCCCGCCCAGCTGGATAGGCATTGGCGGAAGATGGCGTCATCAACAGTTTTAAAGTCTGCAGACAAGGTTGAGAAGAACGAGGAGGGATAGTTGTGTTTGTCACAGTCACATAGGATCCAAGTTGTGACTTTGATAAGGGCCGTTCCAGTGCTGTGGTAGGGGAGGAAGCCTCACTTGAGGGATTGAAACATGGAGTTGTGGGAAAGATGTTCACGGATTTGGGAGGCGACAGCATGTTCAAGGTATTTGGAGAGTCAAGTGAGGTTGGAGTTGGGGCGGTAGTTTACAAGGATGAAGGGGTCAAGGGTTATTCTTGAGGAGAGGGCTGATTACAGTTGATTTGAATAAGAGTGGACAATACCTGAGAAAAGACCTTCATTAACAGGAAGGGCAGTTTCAGCCTGCGAACAAGAACACTTTCGCTGACATTCACGAAACCCTTACACCAGCATAAGGGTTAATATAAATGTTAAATTAAAATTTTAAATATATCAAAAACATACACAAACACTCACAATTAGCTTATGTAAATTGTGACCCAGATATTTATTTTATATTATTCATTAGCGGGCCTTTAATTAATTTTGAAAATGGGAACATTTCTTTCTATTTCAGTTGTTTAACTCATTTAATTATTTAGGGATTCCTCATTTGCTTACAGGGATTCCGTTCATAAATGGAATCGCCATCAGCACATTGGGAATCCTCCTGTCTGGTTAGAGGACTTGGCCCCTTGATCAGAGCGATGTTCTGCACTGCCTGTGTCCCTGGGATCCCTGGGCCTTTACAGCGACATAGCCTGCAGGCCCAGGACTCGAACACTCCGAAGCTCAGGAGCCAGCAGTTAGGTTCGGACATTTTTTCGGGTCAGAGGCCTACACTGAAGGTTCGCCTCCGACTGTAAATGTCTGCCCAAAGAAATCCATGAGCTCCACGCACTTGTTGTGGGAGCTGAGGGTGGAGGGGACAGGTGAGAGGGGTTTAAGATAACGGTTTGCAGTAGAGAAAATAAGTTGGGGTTACCTTTGCATTCCAGGCTGACAATGGAATAGTGAGCAGTTTTGGCAAACGCGAGCAAGTCCCGATAATGCTTTATGTGATTTAGCCAGATCTGGTGGTGATTGGCTGAACCATTTTTCCGCCATATGCTTTCAAGTCTGCATTCCTTGGACTTAAGGGAGCAGAGGTGAGGTCCGTAACAGGGGGAACAGTCAGGGTGAGTGTGAGTAATGGTTTTAATGGGGACTAGGGCATCAAAGGTGGAGGTCAGGGTTTGATTGAGCAGATCGGTAGCTGCAGAAATGTCGAATGGAGGGCTTGACAGTGGGGATTTTAAAAGTGTAATTGTAAGTGAATTCGGAGAGTTTTTTTCCAATCAACTGTAGCATCAGATATCATGTGTATGTAGCATCAGATATCATGTGTATGTAGCATCAGATATCATGTGTATGTAGCATCAGATATCATGTGTATGTAGCATCAGATATCATGTGTATGTAGCATCAGATATCATGTGTATGTAGCATCAGATATCATGTGTATGTAGCATCAGATATCATGTGTATGTAGCATCAGATATCATGTGTATGTAACATCAGATATCATGTGTATGTAGCAGCAGATTTCATGTGTATGTAACATCAGATATCATGTGTATGTAGCATCAGATATCATGTGTATGTAGCATCAGATATCATGTGTATGTAACATCAGATATCATGTGTATGTAGCATCAGATATCATGTGTATGTAGCATCAGATATCATGTGTATGTAACATCAGATATCATGTGTATGTAGCAGCAGATTTCATGTGTATGGAGCATCAGCTACCATGTGTATATAACATCAGTTAACATGTGTATGTAGCATCAGTTACCATGTGTATGTAACATCGGTTAAGATGAGAATGGAACATCAGTTATCATGTGTATGTAGCATCACTGATCATGTGTATGTTGCATCACTGATCATGTGTATGTAGCATCACTGATCATGTGTATGTTGCATCACTGATCATGTGTATGTAGCATCACTGATCATGTGTATGTAGCATCACTGATCATGTGTATGTAGCATCAGTTGACAGGCCCTCACCCAATCACACTTCCATTGGCCCCACTTCATTCCTCGTTTCACGTTATCTCTTAATGCAACTAAAAAAAACAAATTACTGATCTTCCCTTCTGTTGCCATATTCAACTGGAAATGTTACTTTGCCCTCGTTATGCCTTTTAACACTCAATACATGCGTTTAGTATTGAATCCTAAGAACATAAGAGCATAAAAAATAGGAGAAGGAGTCGGCCATTCGGCCCTTCGAGCTTGCTCCGCCATTCAATGAGGTCATGGCTGATCTTCTGCCTCAATTTCATTCACCGGCCCTATCGCCATTACCCTTAATGCCATTACTAGTCAGAAATCTATCGACTTCTCTTTTGAATATACCCAATGACTGAGCCTCCACAACCCTCCAAGGTTGAGAATTCCCAAGGTTCACCACCCTCTGTTTGAAGAAATTCCTTCTCATCTCAGTCCTGAATGGCCTACCCTTTATCATGAGGCTGTGGCCCCTGGTTCTAGACTCCCTAGCCAAGGGAAAGATACTCCCAGCATCCACCCTATCAAGTGCTAAATACTGCGGATGCTGGAAATCTGAAATAGCAACAGAAAACGCTGGAAAAAATCAGCAGGCCAGGCAGCATCCGTGGAGATAGAGACAGATTTAACGATTCAGGACGAAGATTTTTCATCAGAACTTGAAACAATCAGGAAAATGGGCAGATATAAAAGCAAGTTTAGGGGCTCGGAAATGGGGGAGGGGATGAAAAAACAAAAGGGAAGGTCACTGATAGGATGGAATGAAAGAGAACCAAAGAGGCATTAAGAGATATTCAAGGAAAGACGAGATGGTAATGGGACAGGTTAAGAAACAGAGGATGGCTCTAGGTGAAGTGTGAATTGTGCTGGTAGAATGAAAGACAGCTGTCATGTGGGAGGGGAAAAAAAAGATAATAACTAAAAATATGATAGGGGCCGAGGTTATGATCTGAAATTGTTGAACTCTATGTTGAGTCCAGAGGGCTGTAAAGTGCCTAATCGAAAGATGAGGTGCTGTTCCTCGAGCTTACGCTGAGCTTCCGTGGAACAATGCAAGAGGCCGAGGACAGTGAGGTCTGAATGGGAATGGGGCGGCGAATTAAAGTGACAGGCGACCGGAAGCTGAGGGTCAACCTTACGGACTGAAGGGAGGTGTTCCGCAAAGCGGTCACCCAATCTGCATTTGGTCTCCCCAATGTAGAGGAGACCACATCATGAGCAGCGAATAGAGTATGCTAGATTGCAACAAGTACAAGTAAATCGCTGTTTCACCTGGAGGGGGCGTTTGGGGCCTTGGACTGTGAGAAGGGGGAGGTATAAGGGCAGGTGTTGCATCTGTTGCGCTTGCATGGGAAGGTGTCAGGTGAAGTGGAAGGGGTGTTGGGGGCGATAGAGGAGTCGACTATGGTGTCGCGGATCATGCGGTCCCTATGGAATGCTGAAAGGGAAGGGGAGGGGAAGATGCGTTTTGTGGTGGGTTCAAGCTGGAGGTGGTAAAAATGGCGGAGGATGATCCATTGAATGTGGAGGCTGGTGGGGTGAAAGGTGAGGACAAGGGGAACTCTATTGTGGTTCCGGGAGGGAGGGGCAAGGGTGAGGGCAGTAGTGCAGGAGCTAGAACGGACATGATCGAAGGCCGTGTCAACCACTGTAGAGTGTTTTTTTCCTTCCCTCCCACATGACAGCTGTCTTTCATTCTGCCAGCGCAAATCACACTTCATCTAGAGCCATACTTTGTTTCTTAACCTGTCCCATTATCATCTCCTCTTGCCTTGAATATCTCTTAATGCCTCTTTACTTCTCCTGCCTTCCATCCTATCACAGACCTTCCCTTTTGTTCTTTCATCCCCCGCCCCATTTCCCAGCACCTAAACTTGCTTTTATACCTGCTCCTTTTCCTGCTTCTTTCCAGTTCGTGTGAAAGATCTTCGACCTGAAACGTAAACTCTGCTTATTTTTCCATGGATGCTGCTGGCCTGCTGAGTTTTCCCAGCGTTTTCTGTAGTTATTCAACCCTATCAAGCCCTGTAATAATTTTATATGCTTCAATCCATCTAAATTAGTTGTTGTGCCATCTAACAGTGTCGTCAGTAATCGTGGATATATGGCTCTCTATTTCTTCATCTCCAGGGATGCCTTTTGTCATTGAATCCACCTTAATGCTGCGCTATTTTCGCTCATGACTTTTAGTGCTTTATTTAGAAACATTGAAACATAGAAACATAGAAGATAGGAGCAGGAGTAGGCCATTCGGCCCTTCGAGCCTGCTCCTTCATTTAGTGAGATCATGGCTGATCATCCAAATTCAGTACGCTGTCCCTGCCTTCTACCCATATCCCTTGATCCCTTTAGCATTAAGAAATATATCTAACTCCTTCTTGAATATATTTAATGAATTGGCCTCAACTGCCTTCTGTGGTAGAGAATTCCACAGGTTCACCACTCTCTGGGTGAAGAAAATACACTTCATCTCTGTCCTAAATGGCTTACCCCTTAACTTTAGACTGTGACCCCTGGTTCTGGACTCCCCTGCCATCAGGAACATCCTTCCTGCATCTAGTCTGTCTAGTCCTGTTAAAATTTTATACGTTTCAATGAGATCCCCTCTCGTTCATCTAAACTCCAGCGAGTATAAGCCCAATCGACCCAATCCCACTTACGTGACTCCTGCCATCCCAGGTATCAGTCTGGTAATCTTTGCTGCACTCCCGACATGGCCAGAACATCCTTCCTCAGATAAGGCTACCAAAACTGCACACAATACTCAAGGTGTGGTCTCACCAAGGCCCTATACGACTGCAGCAAGCCATCATTGTTTCTGTACTCGAACCATCTCGCTACGAAGGCCAACATACCATTTGCCTTCTTAATCGCCTGCTGCACCTGCATGCTTACCTTCAGCGATTGGTGCACAAGGACACCCAGGTCTAGTTGCACTTCCCCTTCTCCCAATCTATTGCCATTCAGATAATAATCTGCCTTCCTGTTTTTGACACCAAAGTGGATAACCTCACATTTATCCACATTATACTGCATCTGCCATGCATCTGCCCAATCACCCAACCTCTCCAAATCATACTGGAGTTTCTCGGCATCCCCCTCACAGCACACACACCCACCCAGCTTTCTCTCATCTGCAAACTCAGAGATCTTACAACTAGTTCCCTCGGCTAGATCATTAATAGATATTGTGAATGGCTGGGGTCCTAGGACCGAGCCGTGCAGTACCCCACTAGTCACTGCCTGCCACTCAGAAAAAGACCCGTTTATTCCAACTCTTTGCTTCCTCTCTGCCAACCAGTTCTCTATCCAAGTCAGTACCTTGCCCCCAATCCCATGTGCCTTAACTTTACACGCTAATTTCTTATGCAGGACCTTATCAAAATCCTTTTGAATGTCCAAATACACCACATCCACTGGTTCTCCCTTATCTATTCTACCAGTTACATCCTCAAAAAATTCCAGTAGTTTAGTCAAGCACGATTTACCTTTTGTAAGTCCATGTTGGATTTGTCCAATCCTGTCACTGATTTCCAAGTGCACTGCTGTTACATCTTTTATGATGGACTCTAGCATTTTCCCCACTACCGATGTCAGGCTTACCTGTCTATAATTCCCCGTTTTCGCTCTACCACCTTTTTTGAACAGTGGGGTAACATTAGCTACCCTCCAATCCATGGGTACTGTTCCAGAACCCACATTAAGAAAGGCTTTGAAGATTTACATTTAGCCCAGAAAATGACGTTGAAATATAATTGCTAAATATTTACAATGGCACCTTATTGCAGTCTTTGTATCACTATACCAGTTCCCCACGACGAGAAACAATCCCACCACAAAATTACAAACTTCTGAGAAATAGGATTCTTTTAATCTCATGTCATAGAGCACTGACCCTATAATCTTGTCAAAAATGTGATTCGAATCACCAAAAAGAATAACTTCACTGATTAACTCTGTGTAGCAGCTGCACCATGTCCACTCTAACCATATATCTCCATCACAGTGACCCCTTACCATTGACCTGAGCACATCTCAGTGATGTACTGACCTAATCCGCCCAACTGGTGAACAATTCATTCAGAGTATGAATGGACTCAATGGAAAAGCTCTGTGGAGATTGGTTAAAGGGGTTAAGAGCATTTTAATTTGCGACCACATTGTGCAAATCCCACAGGACATAATTCACTGTGGCAATGATTACAATGAATATATGGTGGTAAATAAAGTTACATTTGATGCTCCTTTTGTCCGCGTTGTTTGGAATTGTCCAACGGCACCAATCTCACAGAGGAGCAAGTTTTTCGGTGGGGAAGTGAGAATTAACGTACCCGTTGATCTGCAATGTTCCCGATGTGGTTGAAGTAATTCGCGTGAGGATATGTTTCGTTCTTTGCTGTATATGAAAGGACCACATGTTCCAAGTATTATACTTGTCTCTTTTCACCCCAGTCACATGCTCACTTTATATCTTTGGGATGAAGATTCCCCATCACCAGAGAAGGAGCATCAGTACAGCACAGATATCTATCTATCTATCTATCTATCTATCTATCTATCTATCTATCTATCTATCTGTCTACCTGTCTATCTATTTATCTATCTGTCTGTCTATCTGTCTACCTGTCAATCTATCTATCTATCTATCTGTCTATCTCTCTATCTATCTATCTGTCTATCTGTGGTGGAGCCACCAGGGGGACTCTGATCTAATGTACATAATTATCTTTAAAAAATTATTAGCTACAGAATGAATCTGTATCTTTTTTCATATCATTGCATGTACATAGCACGGTCCCTTTAAGAATGAGACCAAACGCGATGACGTCATCGCGTTGATCACGTGATCATCCGGCGTTGGGAAAACATGATGACGTCCTGACGTCAGGCTGGGGAGCCGCCCTGGCCAGTCCTCATGGAGCCAGCAAAGACTACAGACCTGTAATGTAGTTCTCCTGTGTTTTCATTTTAAACTCTGTTGATTAGTATTAAACATTGTTTGTTTGATAGACTGACTCCACCTCAGTCCTTTAGTTAGGAATCTAGCCATTCCTACATGTCTGTCTTTCTCTCTCTATCTCTCTCTCTCTCTCTCTTTCTCTGTCTATTACAGGGTTGTGATATGCTGGACTGATCCTCCAGCTGACTGTTGCGTCTAGTTAGGAATCTAGCCATTCCTACAGTGGTGACCCCGAATTTTCGTGAACAATTTTCGTGGAAGAAGCGAAGTGCGACGAAACATGGAAGCGAACTCCATGGCTTTGAAGCTCCCACAGTTTTGGGAACAACAGGCAGCCTCCTGGTTCGTCCAAGCAGAAGCACCATTCGATCTCCGAAACATCGTTGCGGATCAGACCCATTACCTTTACACGGTCTCCGCACATGACAGCTCCACGGCCTCACGGATCATCAGCCTGCTCGAAAACCCCCCGGTTGACAGCGTATAATACTCGTAAGCATGGTTAATACAGGTCTTCGGGCTCACGAAGGCGGAGCGTGCCCTCCAGCTACTTGCTTTGCCCAGGCTTGGCGATTACAAGCCAGATGCTCACGCTCCTTGGCTCAGAACCACAATGTTTCCTCTTTTGGGAGTAATTCCTGAGTCAACTACCCGAGCAGGTTCAGGCTGCCCTCACCAGATCGGAAGGCACAGATTACGCAGCACTTGCTGCAGAAGCAGATACGATTTATGCAGTCACGCAGCAAAACTGTGCCGCCATGAGGCACCCCCTCCCCTCCGAATGCCACCCTGATGCCTCCATCCCCCGGCTTTTGTTTTTACCATGCCCGTTTCAGCGCGAATGCCAGAGGCTGCCGCCCTCCCTGCAGTTTCACGCCTAAAAAAAACTGTCATCAACACCAGCAGCAACTCCAGAAAAGGAGGACCGAGTCTGAGGGACGTTCCACGGCCGCGATGGTGATTGGAAATTCTGGGAAGCTCCTCTACATTACAGATTCCCTCTCAGGCCAGCGCTTTTTATGTGACACCGGGGCACAATGTAGCATCCTTCCTGCCTCAGCACTCGATATTCCGTCTGGGATGCATGGCCTCCCCCTCGTGGCAGCTAATGGTGGGGCCATTCATTCCTTTGGCAAACGGCGGGTGCAGGGGTGGTTCGGCGGGCAACGGTTTCAGTGGGAATTTATTACAGCCAAGGTTTCGCAAGCCATCCTTGGCGTGAATTTCTTATGCACCAAAAGCTTCTTGGTGGATGTAAAAAATCGTCGATTGTTCAATGCGGCCACCTTCCACTCCATCCCTTGCTTCCGCAGTTCCGCAACATCGCACACCGTCTCCTGCATGTTGTCCTTGCCGGACGAGTTCACTCGCCTATTAGGTGAATTCCCAGAGCTGACCAAGCCCACTTTCTCCTCCTCGCCCACTAAGCATGGTGCCGAACACCACATTATTATGACTGGCTCTCCAGTTTATGCGTGAGCTCGGCACCTGGAGCCCGGCAAGCTCACAGCTGCGAAGGCAGAGTTTGCCACGATGGAACGGCTGGGGATTATTCACCAGTCGAATAGTCCCTGGTCCTCGTCTCTCCACATCATCCCAAAGCCCAGCGGTGGATGGCAGCCATGCGGGGACTACCAATGCCTTAATGACACCACTACTCCCGATTGGTTCCCGATCCCGCATATACAGGATTTCTCCACCCATTTGGCGGGAAACTCAATCTTCTCCAAGGTCGAGCTCGTCCGTGGCTACCACCAAGTTCCCATACACCCACAGGACGTCCAGAAAACGGATGTCATCACTCCCTTTGGACTGTTCGAGTTTCTACGGATGCCATTTGGGCTCAAGAACGCCACACAGGCTTTTCAACGACTAATGGACTCGGTCCTGCGGGATCTTCCCTTTTTATTTGTCTACCTTGATGACATCCTGATAGCCAGCTCTACCAAAGAGGAACACATCTGCAATCTCCGCACCCTCTTTCGGTGCCTCAGCCAACATGGCCTCATAATCCACCCGGCCAAATGACTTCCTGGGCCACCGCATTACTTCGGAGGGCGCAATTCTGCTGCAGTCAAAGGTTGAAGCAATTACTGCACTCCCAAGGCCTGGGCATGGTGAATTTCTACCACCGCTTTGTGCCCAATGCAGCACGACTCATGCAGCTCCTCTACGAGACCCTCAAAGGCAAGGCCGGAAAGGATACAATAGCCTGGATGGTCAAATGGGCAATGCTTTCAACAACACAAAAACCGCTCTAGCCAATGCAACTATGTTGGCTCACCCTCTGCCAGGTGCCACCATCGCCCTTATCACTGACGCTTCTGACTATGCCATCGGCGCTGTGCAGGAACAGTGGGTCAATGGGACGTGGCAACCACTGGCATTTTTCAGCCGCCAGCTCCGGCACAATGAAAGCAAATACAGCACTTTCTACCGGGAGTTGCTGGTGCTGTTCCTGGCTATCCACCATTTCCGTTTTTTGTTAGAAGGAGGTCCCTTCACTGTGTTTGTAGATCACAAACCACTGACCTTCGCCTTGGCCAAGACTGCCGAACCGTGGTCGGCTCAACAGCAGCGACAGCTAACATTCATTTCAGAATTCACGACAGACGTCCAACACATAGCTGGCAAGGACAACTTGGTAGCTGGTTGCCTTGCTCGCGCGACCGTATGGGCGGTCCAGCTGGGCATCGATTATGCCCTCATGGCTACCGATCAGGCATCCGACCCCGAAACACAGGCGTATCGCACAGACACCTCTAGCCTCCAACCGACCGATGTGTTACTCTGCAATGTCTCCATGGGAGATCCCGCCCGATTGTTCCAGTCACCTGGTGCTGCAAAGTTTTCAATGCCATACATGGTCTTTCACATCCTGGCGTGAAGGCATCTAAAAAATTAATGTTGGCTAAGTTCGTCTGGAGAGGAATGCGTAAGGATATCTGTGACTGGACTAACACCTGCGTCGTCTGTCAAATGTCTAAGTTGCAACATCACGTCAAGGCCCCATTGGCCACGTTCGCAGTACCAGAACGTCGATTCGACCATGTCAACGTGTACCTCATCGGGCCGCTTCCACCATCGCAGGGGTTTACACACATCCTCATCATGTTTGATCATACTACTAGATGGCCAGAGGCAGTTCCTCTGGCATCTACTACGTCCGCTGATGTCACCAGAGCATTCCTCTCCTCGTGGGTCGCACGTTTCGGCGTTCCGGTGGACGTTTCTTCAGACCGCGGTCCACAGTTCTCTTCCGAGCTCTGGAATGCTGTGGCCCAGGGTCTCGGCACCAAGCTTCACCGCACCACGGCCTATCACCTGCAAGTAAATGGTCTGTGTGAACGTTTCCACAGATCGTTAAATGCATCGCTGAGGGCCATCCTCCAAGGCGCCGGATGGGTGGATAAGCTTCCGTGGGTCATGTTGTGTCTCTGCACGGCACCCAAAGAGGACCTGCAATCATCCACCATGGAGCTCGTGTATGGCCAGCCACTCCACATACCGGGAGATTTCCTGCTGTTTCCAACTGAGCCGTGGTCCGCAGCTGAACAACTTAGCAGCCACCGGGAAACAGCCAGGGCTTTTGTGCCTATCCCAACTTCGCATCACGGCCTTCCATCTTCACACATACCAGCGGAGCTAAACAATGCTGAATTTTTTATTCATTCGTCATGATGCCCATAGGGATCCGCTCAAGGCCCCTTACACAGGCCCTTTTCACGCACTGGAGACAGGTGACAAGAGTTTCTCTGTAGACTTCGGTGGTAAACCCGACCACATATCCATTGACCATCTCAAACCGGCACACCTGGACATCGACCGGCCAGTAGAGACTGCACAGCCACCATGACGTGGTCAACCTCCCGCTGCATCCTCGCCAGACCGAAGGCTTCCATCTGCCAGCCCGTCCGCTGTTCAACAACGTCCACTCCAAGAATACAGGAGTCGCTCTGACAGGCTTGTCAGATGTCCTAGTCGATTGACTTTTATTGTTAAAGACAATTCTGGGTGGGCGCATGTGGCGGAGCCACCAGGGGGACTCTGATCTAATGTACATAATTATCTTTAACAAATTATTAGCTATAGGATGAATCTGTATCTTTGTTCATATCATTGCAGAATGAGACCAAACGCAATGACGTCATCACGTTGATCACGTGATCATCCCGCGGTGAGAAAACGTGATGACATCATGACGTCAGGCTGGGGAGCCGCCCTCGCCAGTCCGTGGAGCCAGCAAAGTGTACAGACCTGTAATGTAGTTCTCCTGTGTTTTCATTTTAATCTCTGTTGATTAGTATTAAACATCGTTTGTTTGATAGACTGACTCCACCTCAGTCCTTTAGTTAGGAATCTAGCCATTCCTACATGTCTGTATTTCTCTCTCTATCTCACTCTCTCTCTCTCTTTCTCTGTCTATTACAGGGTTGTGATATGCTGGACTGATCCTCCAGCTGACTGTTGCGTCTAGCAGGGTATCCGAGAAGTTGGTTATATTTCCTTTTCTGAGTGATGGGAAGAGTTTCACACAGTTACAGAACTAAAAATATTAAATTGACACCAGTACTGTTGCTGGGTACATTTGTATATAAACGGACCTCACTCACGATGTAAACGGTTTGAAGTTGGCTTTCCGCCAAGCGCTCAGTAGTGAGGAAACTGATCTTTGATTTACTGCACTGAACCCCCAGATACTTCCTATACATTATATTGAGTGTTCGAGCCTCGCTAAGGGCAGTCGGCTGGGTTGCTGCCAAATACTGTGTGGGGCAGATGAGCGTCAATACGAATGGGAAACAAGATGGGATTTAACTATTTGAACATTAAATTATTCAGTAGCGCTCGAACAAGAAAGATACATTTCACATCGTATAACATCTAAAGAATTATTTTTGGTAAATTCCACGCTCACGATATTTTAAAATAGGATCAGAGAATAATAAATTGATCCACATACTACTTAATTAAATTATTGACAAATAAAGATGCTTCTAGATAATTCAGTCCGTTTATTCAGGACTGCTTGAAGTGCTGGAGAGAGGTTTAATGACTCCATACACACACTGTAATAAGATGAGTGGGAATCGCAAAGTAAATGAAACAAAAGTTGAAATTCCTTGAACCCGCTGCACTTCATTGAATATTCTTAGAGTTCTGCGCCTGATTTAAACTAAAGGCTCCCTTATTACTGATTAGCAGCCGCGCACTGTGCAGTTTAGTTTGTGCTGATTTGGATTCCTGAACAAGCCCTCTCATAGCCCGTCTGCCAATGGGTAGAGAAATTCTCAGTTTGTGATCAGTTTCAGTGGCAACTAAAGCAGTTTTTCTTGTGATATTCTGTAACATACCGCTATGCCCTGATACATATTGGCCCTGAAATTAGGATTGGGGGCTTGCCGCGCGTGCAAGCCCCCGATCTGCACTCACCCTGCGCGCCGACATCTGAAGCCCCGGCCTGCTTGCATTTCCTGTCACAGGCCCGGTTCAGATGTCGGCGCGCAGTGCTGACCTGATCCAGCGGCGTAGTTAGTGCGATGTGCCGGCTGGGATCAGGTGAGCACTGTGCAACCAATCAGGGGAGGGGAAGGTTCATTCATGAGTTTGAGAGTAATAGCTGTCAAACTCATGAAAACTACGGGGGCCCAAAACACTATTTAAACTTTAAATAAAAATTTTTTAAACATCCCAATCGTTAAATTAAGTATAAATAAGTTTAAAAAAATAATTTAAACAATAATTTTTTTTTTGAAAAACATAAATTTGTAATAAAAGGGTCTAAAACTAAACTTACCTTATTGTAGATTCTTTAAAATAATAAACCTGTGGGAAAAAGATTCTAAATTGCACTAAAACACCACTTACCTGTAAAAATAAATATTTCCTTGTGCTTTTTACAAGCGTAAAGACCGGAGGCCTTTACACATGCGCAAATCCCCCAAAACAGAGGAAATCCAAGACGCACGCGCTGCCCCCTACAGCGCACGTGCTAGCCTCTTCACCTCTTGGGTTAGAGGAGAGGAAATGCCGGTTTTCAGCGCATGCGCTGTGCATGCTAAAAACCGGCATTTCCTCCGGCCAGACGCGTGAGCACCCCTTCCGTACTCACGCGTTTGGGGAGGAATTACTGCCCCATTGGATTTTCAAATATATTACCGTGCCCAAAATAAGCAATGTTATCACTGTAAATGCCATTTTCAATATGTTCGACACATGATAAATGCACAGGTCATCAGGTCATGGATGTATTTCAGGTACAATCTCAGAATCCGTGTTTCAATTATGATCGGGGCTCGAATTGCTCCCGCGTGTCTGACAATACTCGGCTCACTAGACAGAGCCCACCCACGGCCACAGTTACCCCAGAAACAGCGCCACATGTTAGAGCTCTAACAGGATGAGGTATCAGTATATGTTTCCCGTGTTTCAGGATATTCTTGAAAGCTTCTGCCAAATGGACTGGTATTGTATATTCAAGCTGCTTTAAGCTGGTTGGGATGCTGAGCTTGTAAACTGTCCCATTTATCGGAGGTTAATAAAATCCAAGCTCCGAGCACAAAGTCTAACTTGGCCATTTATTGGTCAAATTTCTGTTGGTCCATCTTGATGAAAGTACACCCACTCTTCATTAGTGTTGTGAATTTAGCTTCTGGGAGAGGGAGGATTTATAGCACAAATCTCCCCGCAGAACGCAATCTCAATCAGGCAGTGAAGGCTTCATCCCATCGGCTCCTACCAGCACTCTCGGTATTGGGGGCAGCTCTAAGTGCATATTACAAAGTCGCTGTAAAATAGAAATAAGTTAATTTACACTGTGCATTAAACCCTCCCGGGAATGTTTGCACACCATCAACTGGTTTGAACTAACTCAAGAGTTCAATTAAATGCCTGTGGATTGAATGAAATGATAAGCTTTTAGTGTCCCTGGACAAATACTGCCCGCTACCGACCTCCTCTTCATTCGCTTCCTCCACTTCTCTCCTCTTCCAATCTCATCCCCATCCTCTTCCCCCTCCCTAACTTTCCTCCTCTACCTCCTCCTCCTTTCATTTTTCCTCCTTCGCTGATCTTCCCCTCTCCACTTCCCATTTCTTCTCTCCCCTTAACCTCATTGTCCCATTCCCCTCATTTCCCTTAGCCTCCTCGCCATCATCCATCCCCTCCCTTATACCTTTTACCTGTTTCTCTGCCACTTCTTCTCACCTATCTTCCCTTCCCTCATCAGTGTCCATACTGCTCCTCCCTTCCCTCTTTCAATATTCTCCCCCTCTCTCATCAATCTGATATTACACACTGCTCCTCCTTTCCTCTCCGCTGCCTCTTTCACCGCCTCCTCTCCCGTCTTCTCCTCCCATTCCACTTCTCTTCTGCTCGCCTCCCCCTTTGATCTCTCCACCTGCTTCACCTTCTCTGGCAGCCCTCCATCCCCAGACCTCCCACCCGCCCATCCGAGACAGCAGGGTTGAATCACAAATGCAATATTGAAATATAGAGATAAGGACAGAGTGCATGAATTTAAAATGGGACTCAATTACACCTATGTGCTGTTGTCCATTTTCCTGCTGACCTCCAGACCAGCCTCATCTGTGGAATACATTTAACCTTGTCTCCCTTTGTGGAATGCCAGACTAGTCTCTGTGTATATGTGTATATACAAGCCAATCTCCCATGATATTGCACACAGGAAGTCAATAATATGTTCAGTCTTCAGATTATGCTGTCCCATACCATGCAAATGAGCCCGACCCCCCGATCCCGACTGGATTAACCATCACTAGAAACATAGAAATTTAGAAACATAGAAGCTAGGAACAGGATTAGGCCATTCAGCCCCTCGAGCCTGTTCCGCCATTTTATGAGATCATGGCTGATCATCCAAATTCAGTACAATATCCCTGCTTTCTCCCCATACCCCTTTAGCCCTAAGAAGTAAATCTAACTCCTTCTTGAATATATTTAATGAATTGTCCTTAACTGCCTTTTGAGGTAGAGAATTCCGCAGGTTCACCACTCTCTGGGTGAAAAAATCCCTCATCTCAGTCCTAAATGGCTTACCCCTTATCTTTAGACTGTGACCCCTGGTTCAGGACTCCCCGACCATCGGGAACATCCTTCCAGCATCTAGTCTGTCTAGTCCTGTTAGAATTTTATAAGTTTCAATGAGAGCCCCTCTCATTCTTCTAAACTCTAGCGAATATAAGCCTAATCGACCCAATCTCTCTTCATAACTCATTCCTGCCATCGCAGGTATCAGTCTGGTGAATGTTCACTGCACTCCCTCCATGGCAAGAACAGCCTTCCTCAGATAAGGAGACCAAAACTGCACACAATACTCAAGGTGTGGTCTCACCAAGGCCCTGTACAACTGCAGCAATACATCCTTGCACCTGTACTCGAATCCTCTCGCTATGAAGGCCAGCATACCATTTCCCTTCTTAACCACCTGCTGCACCTGCATGCTTACCTTCAGCGACTGGTGCACAAGGACACCCACGTGTCGTTGCACTTCCCCTTTTCCCAATTTGGACCCCAGCTCCTCAAACTCGCTCAGCAGAACCTCATTCCTAGTTCTAACTGTATCGTTGGTTCCTACGTGAGCCACGACAACTGAATGCTCCCCCTCATGTTCCAAGTTATTTTCTGTCTGCGAGGGGATATCTTTACCCTTGGCACCGGGCAGGAAACACAGCCTTCCAGACAGTGATGTGTTTATCTCTCTGACTATACTAACACCTACCACTACCACTACCTTTATATTACCCCCATTGAATGGTTTCCTGTACCACGGTGATGTGATCAAATTGTCCATTCCATCTGCATTCTTTGTTCTCAGAAATCCAGGCAGAAAGTACCTCTTATCTGTTAGACAAGGTCCAAGGCTGAGGCACCTACATCACTGCATCCTGTGTAACCACACCTGCCTAACTCGCAGTCACATCCTCCTGTTCCTGCCCACTGACCAAACCTAAACAACTACTTAACCTAAGGGGTGTCATGCCTCCTGGATCAAAATGTCGAGCCAACTCTCCCGCTTGCTGATGCATTGTAATGTTTGCACCTCGGACTACAGCTCAACAACTCTGAGCCAAAGATCCACGAGTTGCAGGCATTTACTGCAGATGTGGATTCCCGGTATCTCATTGGCCTCCTCCAACTCCCACATTCCGTAGTTGCGACACACCATATGCTCTGCCATCCCAATCAAACCTTGTTTTATAGATTGAATTAGTTACGCTTTTATTCACTCGATGTTTTAGTTGTATTAACTAATTCGTTTATCTAATTTAAGTTATTGTTTAGATAAAGTTATCGTTATACTTTCCCAGCTCTTAGTTTAAACCCACTGCCCGAGATTATAAAGCAAAAAACGGTAAACACACCAACCAACCACCTGGCTGCGTTTTGTGTAGTCACTTCATTTCTCCTCGCCGCTTTGCGGGACTAAAAACCAGCAGGAATCCAGCGGGACTGATCTCCGTGGACTCCCCACGTCTACCGTTCCTGTTAGTCGCTGAATCCGGGCGGTGAAAAATGAAAACCGGCCTCCTGTGTGTGTCTCACAGAGATGAGGGGATTGGGCAGAACACCAGACCAACACGTTGTGATGGTGCAAAGTCTTATCATTTAATGAGTTTAGCAATTACAGTAAAGGGATATTTCACCACATTCTCCAACTCCTCTCTGAATTTAGTCTGGGTCACGGCATAAATACACGTGTTGGTGAAGCAACTCAGGAGCTGAAGCATAAATCCCAGTTACTGTAAATATTGAGGTAGAGCAACAGGAATAAAGTCTAATGAATACAATCGGCTACACGCCGAAAACAACAGAAACACTGCCCATAACAGAATAAAATTCCCAGATATAACAAACAATAAAATGATGGATTTCTTTTGCTTCTCTATCTCTGGGTCACTGGGCCTCTCCCCACTGCTGTGGGCCCGGAGTCTCCTGCGGACTCTGCTCGACACTAAAACATGTCTGACGGTTAAAACATTGAGCAGCAGAATCAAAACAAATGGAACCAATAGTGTTAAGATATAATTCACACCTGCGAATAAACAACATTCTTTGTTACATAACAAAACCAGGGATTATTAGCAAACTGATATTTACTTCCATACATAAAGTACCAGAAAGTGCTCTTTACACAGAACAGCACACTTATTGTTCCTATAACCACAGCCGCCGTTTTCTCGGTGCAATATTTTATTTTCAGCTTCTGGCAACAAATGACCACAAATCGATCAAAGGTGAAAGTGACTGTGAACCAGACAGAACAGTCTGTGACTGAGTAAAGCAGGATGGCATGGGTATTACACACTTTAATCTTCCACATGAACTGAAACTGATCCCGATAACGAATAGGAATCTGCCTGAATATGAGATCAGTGATGACGACCAGTAGATCCGCCGCGGCCATGGACACCAGGTAATGGGAGACACATTTGGAGAGACCGCACCTTCCCCGAGACAGGATCACAATTGTCACTAAGTTCACTGTAAGGAAGAGAAAAACATGGAACTTATACTTCAGACTGAGAGCAACAGCAGCAATGATCGAATTCAGGGTGAAATATGCAGCGTTATTATTGAATCCAGGGACAGACTCTAATAACATTACAAGTGGCAGCACTTTCTGCTGGAGAGAGGGTTTATATTAAAACACCGCCCTGGTGTAGCAGGAAACGAGCTCCAATTCCCCGCCTGGACGGGGCTGGCAGTTGGAATCTACAATGGCCTCAATGACCTTGTGTTAGGAGCGACAATAACCCCGTGTTTCTAGTCCTCATCACTCTCCTGTGACTGTGCTGGAAACTGCCCATGTGTAAATTGTTGATAAGCATATTTGGGCTGGGCTGTGTATCCATCTGAAGGGAAGTGGTTCAATATTTTAAAAGTTCACCTCGGTGGAATATCAGGGGCCTGTTTTTGAAAGAAACAACAAAGACTTGTTTCCCAAAGCCCTTTACATCGAATGGACGGCTTTTGAAGAGTGGCACTTACAGAAGGAAACCCTTCCACTGTATCCCAGTAACAGAGAGCATCTCTGTTAGAGGCTGGAAAAATTCAATAATGAATTTTAATAAAGCATAAAAACACAGTGAATTCCAGCGGGACACTGTGGGATAGCCAGGAGCATTGGAAAGTGTGCAGAGCCCCCAGTGGCAGTCTGTAAAGCACTGGGACAATCAACAAGTGGATGGGACGTGTGGGTGTTGGGTCAGGGATTGAATGAACCACTGGATGGGATGTGTAGGTGTTGGGTCAGGACTGAATGAACCAGTGGATGGGACGTGTGGGTGTTGGGTCAGGACTGAATGAACCAGTGGATGGGACGTTTGGGTGTTGTGTCAGGACTGAATGAACCAGTGGATGGGACGTGTGGGTGTTGGGTCAGGACTGAATGAACCAGCGGAAGGGACGTGTGGGTGTTGGGTCAGGACTAAATGAACCAGCGGAAGGGGCGTGTGGGTGTTGGGTCAGGACTGAATGAACCAGTGGAAGGGCCGCGTGGGTGTTGGGTCAGACTGAATGAACCAGTGGAAGGGACGTGTGGCTGTTGGGTCTGGACTGAATGAACCAGTGGATGGGACGTGTGGGTGCTGGTTCAGGACTGAATGAACCAGTGGATTGGACTCAGTGAGTCAGAGGTCACCGGTGGAAACATAAATAATGACAGTGATAAAAACTTAAAATGTGGAGGGGAGGCATTATTTTAAATAATCTAACACTGCAAATAATGGATAGAAATTATGGTTCAGTCAGTTATAATTTTTACACAAACTTGCATTATTGAGCGGCTTTAACATGGGTGAAACAAAAAATAGGAATTGGACGCCAAGCCGAAGATGGAGACATTAGGAGGATTGACCAATAATTTGGGTTTTATGCAGAGCCTTAAAGGAAGAGAGGCGGGTGCCGAGAAGGTAGGTTTTAGGGAATAAGTTCCATCATGTGAGATATCGGTGGCTGGATTCATGACCACCAGAAGTGGAGTGAAGGGAAAGAAGGACGACAAGAGGCAGCAGGCACGGACAGACCGCTAGAGTGGAGGGAGAGGTTGAATGCAGTTACAGGAATGGAGAGTTCACGGTGGGTGCAGGTGCTGCAGGGCTGTATGAGGTTACAGAGAAAAGGTTCGGCAAGACCCTGAAGGCATTTAAGCAGAAAGATGAAGATTTTTAATTTGAGGATTAATGCCCCAGGAGCCAATGCTCCACGGTTGGTGGTGAGGGGGTAGCGGCACTTGGTGCAATGATGGGGCACAGTTATATACTGCCGGGTGGGAATCCTCTGGGATTCCTCAGCAGCCAACTCTGGAGCTCATTAAGTCTCAAGTATACAAGTCTAAAAAGGACATAGATACCTGCTACCGTCCCCATAGCTGATGAACTTCATTTGAAGATTCTCTCAGGGTACCAGGTTCCCAGAATGCACAATGGTTGCGAATTTCCATGTCCAAAACCAAGAGTAACCCAGGGGCGCCACCACTGGCTCAGCTGAGCGAGTCCTGAAGGTCACAGCTGCTAGATTGGGCCTGTGTTAGGTGGTGAGGGAACCGGCATAAGGCAGTAACCTATTTGACCTTATCTTCACAAAAATGCTTGTCACAGACACGACTGTCCACTATAGAATTATAGTAGAAAAAATGGCCGCAGAATCCTTGAGAAAACAACATCTCATCACCAACGTGTGAACCTCCTCCATGAAGTAGTGTGGTGAAACATCCAGGGTCAGAGGGACAGATCAGTGACCCCAAAATGGACCTTCACAT
This sequence comes from Somniosus microcephalus, assembly GCF_052327205.1. NCBI lineage: Eukaryota > Metazoa > Chordata > Chondrichthyes > Squaliformes > Somniosidae > Somniosus > Somniosus microcephalus. Next base: position 133,917,808 of record NC_140990.1, on the reverse strand, counting down.
GGTTCAGTGGATCTTAATAGTGACCCCAAAATAGACCGCCACCAGTGTCAGTGGATCTGAATAGTGACCCTAAAATGGACGTCCACCGCGTGCTCTGGATCACAAGCAATAGAATAGTGATCTATAATCTAATGGCCTGACACATACCTCACTCCATTATCACCATCATGCCAGGAAATCAAAAGTAAAAACAGAAAATGCTGGAACCACTCAGCAGGTCAGGCAGCATCCGTGGAGAGAGAAAGATAAAGTTAACGTTTCAGCTTGATGACCTTTCGTCAGAACTGAGCCATGAGACCAATCGTAGTTCAGTGTGCAGTGTGGAGGGAGGTGCTGAAACCAGAACCAGGCACAGTTTAGACTGAGATACAAACCTAGTGAAGGCATCATACACGGATACCTGAATGCTAAAAAACATCAGCAGGTTGTGTGGTCCCACAACAAGGGAATCAGAGCAAAACTCTGTGCCTAGTGACTCACCGCATGATCCCAAAGTCTATCAAACACACAGAAGCCTCAAGTCTGAATTATGATAGAACACTCACCACTCACCTGGATTGTCACCACAACAACATAAAAGAAGCTCAATACAATCCAGGACAGAGCAGTATGTTTGATCGGTGTCTGTGTCCACTAGACTCAGTATCCACCCCCTCCAGCACTGTGGCTGCAGAAAGTCCGGTGCACAGAATGCCCTGCGGTAACTCGCTGAGGTTTCTCAGCCAGCACCTCCCTCCCCTGTGTCCTTTACACCCCCTCCAGCACTGTGGCTGCAGTAAGTCCGGTGCACAGAATGCACTGCGGTAACTCGCCGAGGTTTCTGCAGCAGCACCCCCCTCCCCTGTATCCTATCCACCCCCTCCAGCACTGTGGCTGCAGTAAGTCCGGTGCACAGAATGCACTGCGGTACTAGCTGAGGTTTCTGCAGCAGCACCTCCCTCCCCTGTGTCCTTTACACCCCCTCCAGCACTGTGGCTGCAGTAAGTCCGGTGTACAGAATGAACTGCGGCAACTGGCCGAGGTTTCTCAGCCAGCACCTCCCTCCCCTGTGTCCTTTACACCCCCTCCAGCACTGTGGCTGCAGTAAATCCGGTGTACAGAATGAACTGCGGCAACTAGCTGAGGTTTCTGCAGCAGCACCTCCCTCCCCTGTGTCCCTTACAGCGAGGAGAAGAGCAGTACTGTCGTGAGAAGCTTCAGGTCCAACATACAATCCTACCTTGGACATATATCCATGTCCCTTCGTCAGTGCTCAGTCAGTGCATAGAATTCCCTAGCTAACACCAGGTGGGAGCACCATCAGCAGAAAAATTACTTCTCACCACAAGATTCTCATTTCACTTAGGGATGGACAATAAATGAAGCCAGAGTCACCCACATCACAAGAATACATTGCAAAAAATAATCAATTATAAACCGCCCTTGTGAATTGCCTGAGACAGTGTCTAGGGACGGGAATGGAGTCTGTGTCCAGGGAGGGAAGTGGAGTCAGTGATGATGGTACGGAGGTTGTGGCGAGGACCGAAGACCATGACTTAATTTTTTCCTGAAAATGTAATGAATAATTGAATTATTTGCTGAATTAAAACATTCACAACCAATGTATTTAATACACACATTGTAAACGGCTGAAAGTCAGGCTTTCCGAGTACATTATAAATTACCTGTAAAGAAGTGACTGTCATTTTAATTGACTGATAATATGACCCACATTGTAAGCTGTCACGGTGGAGTTTCAGAAAGTGTCTGCACACAGCTGGAGCCGTGTTAACCTGCTGCCCTTCATCTGCTGTGAGAACTGAACTGATCACCAATTGACAAAGGGATTATGAGACTGGAAATATCTAAAGATTTCACTATTCAGTCCACCATCTTCATTTGACTGGACTAATTTCCACCGACAGGAGATATTGGACAGTCCATGCGGACCTCACTGAGATATCCTGAACTGTGACTGAATCATTGAAATAAATCAGTTCAAACATAACTGAATAGTCATTTTACTGGAACATATATTACAGTTTAATCCTGACCTGACCATTTGGAATCAGTGACCGTAAGGCAGAGCGGGAGACAGTGGCAAGTAAGACAGCTGCCTGGAGCTGAATCATTAGTGGATATTGTCCCATATGTCAGTGTATTTCTGATCTATCTGTCAGCGCTGGTTTCCACAGATCAGTGTCATTAACTATATCCGGCGGAACTTAAAACTCCTGTTACCCCTGAACACATATTTCTGATCCGATACCAGGGTTCAGTGCAGAGAGCAGACTGCATGCTGTTCAATAAAGAGAATCGATCACTAACATTTCTTGTTTAAAAAAACAATCAAACAACAGTCAAATCCTTAAAAAGAATATCAGTGGACGGAAGTTGTGAAAAGTACAAACTGTTCAGTGAACTGGGAGCAGTGAATTGGCAATTGAACAAACATCACATGAGAGAAACACGGTACATTACCAGGCACAGAACAAGAGGATTAAACTGAATACAATTAATAACCGCGTCTACAGGACAGTAAATAGAGTGAGACATGGTTTACAGAATTAATTGCTGAAATAATGGCTCAACAGTAACACCAACAGCAGAGAGGAGCGGATAGTAAACCCTTTGTACGTCATAAAATGTTCAGAGAATCCAGAGTTCAGTTGGAATCTCCCAGAACATGATTTGACTTTCAGTGAGATCCAATGGTCACTGTTTATATTGGAGGCCACACTCAGTCAAACACTGATGGACACAGAAAACTGTCCCTACTTATAGCCTGAGGGAACTCTCTAGTGAGTCAATTAAACTACACGCTGACTGACATTAATTACAGTCACTGAATGAACAAGTTGGTTTAACCGTTGCATTCCATCATTTTCAATTGTGCAATATATTAAGAGCAACGTGACATTCATACCAAGTGAATTCATCCAAAACCAAGACCATTACTGTGAACACTATTGTTAAAAACAGAAATAGTTAATCCCGCAGTCTCACAGAATGAATGTGAAGTGAGCAGCTTCATTTACATAATACATGGTGAGTAAGGGTACATCGTGACAGATAATGTGGTGGTCATTAAGGATCAATGGGGACTGATAATAAAATAGTCAGTAAGGATACATGGGGACTGATAGTACAATGGTCAGTAAGGATACATGGGGACTTATAATACAATGGCCAGTAAGGATACATGGGGACTGATAATACAAAGGTAAGTAAGGATACAGGGGACTGATAATACAATAGTCAGTAAGCATATGTGGCGTGGGTAAAACAATTGTCAGAAAGGATACCTGGGGACTGATAATATAATGGTCAGTAAGGTTATATGGGGATTGATAATACAATGGTCAGTAAGGATACGTGGGTTCTGCTAACACAATAGCCCGTAAAAATACCAGGGAACTGATAATACAATGGTCAGTAAGGATACTTGGTGTCCGATATTGCAATGGTATGGGAGGTACGTGGGGATTGATAATGCAAAGTTAAGTAGGGATACCTGGGACTGATAATACAATGATCAGCAAGGATATGTGGGGACTGACAATAAAATGGTCAAATGGTCAGTAAGGATACATGAGAACTGATAATACAATGGTCAGTAAGGATACATAGGGACTGCTAATAAAATGGTCAGTAAGGATACATGGGGTTTAATAATACAATGGTCAGTAAGGATACATGGGGACTGATAATACAGTGGTCAGCAAGGATACATGGGGACTGACAATACAATGTTCAGTAAGGATACATGGGGACTGATAATAAAATGTTCAGTAAGGATACATGGGGACGGATAATACAATGGTCAGTAAGGGTACATGGGGACAGAGAATACAATGGTTAGTAAGGATACATGGGGTTTAATAATACAATGGTCACTAAGTATACATGGGGACTGCTAACACAATGGCCAGGAAGGATACATGGTGACTAAGAGCATGGTCTACAGAGCAGCAGTGATACCTGTCCTCCTTTATGCCTCAGCGACATGGACCATGTACAGCAGGCACCTCAAAGCACTGGAGAGGCACCACCAACGCTGCCTCCGCAAAATCCTGAAAATCCATTGGCAGGATAGACGCACCAATGTCAGTGTTCTTGCTCAGGCCAACATCCCCAGCATCGAAGCTTTGACCATGCTCGATCAACTCCGATGAAAGGATCACATCGTCCGCATGCCCGATACGAGACTCCCAAAACAACCGCTCTACTTGGAGCTCCGGCACAGCAATAGAGCCCCAGGTGGGCAGAGGAAACGCTTCAAGGACACCCTCAAAGCCTCCTTCAAAAAGTGCTGCATCCACACTGACACCTGGGAATCCCTGGCCCAAGACCGCACAAAGTGGAGAAGAAGCTTCCGAGAAGGCGTCGAACACCTCGAGTCTGTTCACTAGGAGCAAGCGGAAGCCAAGCGCAGGCAGTACAAGGAGCGCACGTCAACTCAAACACCCCACCCACCCCTTCAACCACCATCTGCCCCACCTGTGCCAGAGACTGTAGGTTCTGCATTGGACTCATCAGTAACCTGAGAACACATTTTTAATGTGGAAGCAAGTCATCCTCGGTTCCGAGAGACTGTCTAAGAAAGAAGATGGGGACTGGTAATACAATAGTCAGTAAGGATACATGGGGACTGACAATGGAACGGTCAGTAAGGGTATATGGGGACTGATAATGCAATGGTCAGTAAGGATATATCGGGACTGATAATGGAACGGTCAGTAAGGATATATGGGGACTGATACTACAACGGTCAGTAAGGATACATGGGGACTGATAATGGAAAGGTCAGTAAGGATACATGGGGACTGATAATACAATGGCCAGTGAGGATGCATGGGGACTGAAATTACAATGGTCAGTAAGGATACATGGGGACTGATAATGGAACGGTCAGTAAGGATACATGGGGACTGATAATACAATGGTCAGTAAGGATACATGGGGGCTGATAATACAGTCGTCAGTAAGGATACATGGGGACTGATAATACAATGGTCAGTAAGGTATACATGGTGACTGATAATACAATGGTCAGTAAGGATACACGGGACTGATAATACAGTGGTTAGTAAGGATACATGGGGACTGATAATACAATGGTCAGTAAGGATACACGGGACTGATAATACAGTGGTTAGTAAGGATACATGGGCATTGATAATACAATGGTCGTTAATGATATGTGGGGACTGATAATATTTGAATACCCGGGCAGATTATACAATGGCCAGTAAGGGTTCCTGGCTTCTGATATTGAATTGGTCAGTAAGGATACAAAGTGGTAGATAAAGTACTGGACAATGAGAATACATTGGGGCTGATAATACAATGGTCAGTAAAGATAGAGGGAACTGATAATACGCATCGTAATGATGAACGAGCCAGAATTACGTCTAATAGTAAAGAAGCAGCGGGCTAATATTATGGTAACCATAATATGATGGAGTTTGACATTAAGTTGGAGCAGATGAAACATCACACACTAACCGAGGTTTAAAAATAAGTAAGGATGATTTAGAAGGCGTGAGCTGTAAGATTAACTCCTTAAACTGGGCTGACCTATTAGCAGGTAAACCTACCTTTAGTTCTGAGCACCACACTTTAGGGGAGATATGTTGGCCTGGATTTAATGTAGCGTGCATTTAATAGAAGATTATCTAAACTCCAACAGTTAAATTTCGAGGGGAGAATTTAGAAGATTAATGGGTAATTTGATTGAAATTTTCAAGATATTAGAGTGAACTGATAAGGTAGATGGAAATAAACTATTTCCACTGTTTGGCCAATCTAGGATTAGGGGACATAGCTGGAAACTTACAGCCAAGCCCTTCAGCAGCTTTTTAAAAATGTATTCATTGATGGCAAATCCAGCTTTTACTGCCCATCCCTAAATGCCTTTGAGAAGGAGGTGGTGAGCTGCATTCTTGAACCGCTGCAGTCCGTGTGGTGAAGCTACTCCCACAGTGCTGTTAGGTAGGGAGTTCCAGGATTTTGACACAGTGATGATGAAGGAACGGCGATATATTTCCAAGTCAGGATGGTGTGTGACTTGGAGGGGATCTTGGAGGTGGTGGTGCTTCCATGCGCCTGCTGCCCTTGTCATTCGAGGTGGTAGAGGTCGAGGATCTGGGCGGTGTTGTCAAAGAAGCCTTGGCGAGTTGCTGCAGTGCATCTTGTGGATGGTACACACTGCTGCCACGGTATGGTGGTGGTGGAAAAATTGAATTTTTAAGGTGGTGGATTGGGTGCCAACAAAGCAGACTGCTTTGTCCAGGATAATGTCGAGCTTCTTGAGTGTGTCTATCTCCAACAAGCGAGAGTCAAACCAACGCCCCTTGACATTCAATGGCATGGCTGAAGCCACCACCATCAACATCCTGGGTGTCACCTTTCACCAGAAACATAACTCGACCAGCCACATAAATAACGTGCCAGCAAGAGCAGGTCAGAGCCTTGGTATTCTGTGGCAAGTGTCTCACCTCCAGTCTCCACAGTCTTTCCACCATCTACGAGGCACAATTCAGGAGGGTGATGGAATATTCACCACTTGCCTGGATGAATGCAGCTCCAACAACAATCAAGAAACTCGACACCATCCTGGACAAAGCAACCCACTTGATTGGCATCCCACCCACCACAGTAAACATTCACTCACTCCACCACTGGCGTACCATGGCTGCAGTGTGTACCATCTACAAGATTCTGTTCAGCAACTCGCCAAGGCTTCTTTGGCAGCACCTCCCAAACCCACAACCTTTATCACCTAGAAGGACAAGTGCAGCAGGTGCATGGGAACATCAACAATGGCAAGTTTCCCTCCAAGTCACACACCATCCTGATTTAGAAGTATCTCATCACTGGGTCAACATCCTGGCATTCCCTCCCTAGCTGCACGGTGGGAATAACTTCACCACACAGACTGCAGTGGTTCAAGAAGGTGGCTCACCACCACCTCCTCAGGGGCAATTAGGGATGGCAATAAATGCTGGCTTTACCAGCGACGCCTACATCCCATGAACGAAGATAAAAAATGCGGGAGTCTAGAAGGCGATGTTGCCTGCCTGGTTCCAGGGTTAAATATATCTCCTCAAGGCTGAAGAAGAACTTGGAGTGGGAGGGCAATGATCCAGTTGTCGTGGTCCACGTAGGAACCAGCGACTTATGTAGAACTGGGAATGAGTTTCTGCTGACAGAGTTTGAGGAGCTAGGATCCAAAATAAAATGCAGACCTTCACAGGTAGTAATCTCTGGATTGTTACCTGAGCCACGAGCAAATTAGCAGAGGGTCAAACTGATTAGAAGGTTAACTGAACGGCTCATGGTGTTGTGTGGGAGGCAGGGGTTTTGATTCATGGGGAACTGACACCTGTTCTGCTGAAAAAGGGAACTGTTTCGTTTGGACAGGCTCCACTTAATCAAGCCTGGGACCAGTGTCCTGGCGAATTGAAATAATAGGGCGCTAGACAGGGCTTTAAACTAATGAAGGGTGTGGTGTGGCGGTGTGGGGGGGGGGGAAGTATTCAGCAAAGGATAAGTTCAAATGCAGTAGGGAAAAAGTCAATGTACAATGGGCAGAAAACGCTGGTGGGAATAGCGTATAGGCCCCCTAATATTAGCAGTAGTTTCATGCAGTGTATAAATTTAATTAGAAATGCATGTAGCAAGGGTAATAAAGTAATGATGGAGGTTTCAATGGACATTCAAACTGGGAAAACCAAATTTCCATTAAAAGTGTGGATGACGAGTTCAGGGAATGCATTCAAGATAGATTTCTAGATTAGTATTTCAAGGAACCAACTGGGGAACAGGCTAATTTGGATCTAGTATTATACACTGAGACAGGGTTAATTAATAAACTTGTAGTAAAGGAGCCTCTGTGGAAGAGTGATCATAATATGCTAGATTTTATATTGCATTTGACAGTGACTTAGTTAAGTCAGAAACTAGGGACTTAAATCTGAACTACGTAGGTATGAGGGGCATGTTGTCGAACGTAGATTGGTTGGTAGATAAGGGCAAACAGTTAAATCAATTCACAACGAAGACCCCACGGGAAAAGTGGTCCAGCCATGGTTAATAAGAGAAGTTAAAGATAGTATTAGATTAAGGGAAGAGGCTTAGAAGGTTGCCGAAAAGAGAAACAAGCCTGAGGATTGGGAGGATTTTAGAATTCAGCAAAGGATGACCAAGACATTGATAAAGAAAGGGAAAATAGAATGAGAGTAAACTAGCGAGCGACATAAAAACAGACTGAAAAGCTTCTATAGGTATGTATAAAGGAAGAGATTAGCGAAAGCAAACGTGGGTCCCTTAGAGTCAGAGACAGGATAAATTACAATGGTGAATAAGGAAATGGCAGAGCCATACAAAGAATACTGTGTATCAGTCTTCACTGTAGAAGACTCAAAACACTTTCCGAAAATAATGGGGAACATTATTTAGAATAAGAAACTCAAAGAAGTTAGTATAAGTAAAGATATAAGTACTGGATAAATTAATGGACCTAATGGTTTAGATCCTAGGGTTTTGAAAGAGTTGCCTACAGAGACAGTGGATGCATTTGTTTTGCTCTTCCAGAAATCCCTAGATTTTAGAATGGTTCCTGTGGATTGGAAGTAGCAAATGTAACCCCGCTATTTAAGAAGTGAGGGAGAGCGAAAACAGGGAACTATAGGCCAGTTAGCGTTACATCAATACTAGGGAAATTGCTGGAACCTATTATTAGGGACGTGGCGATAGGGCACTTAGAAAATCATAGTATGATAGGGCATTCAACACGGCCTTACGAAAGGGAATCATGTATGAAAAATCTGTTAGATTATTTGAGGTTGTAATGAGCAGGGTAGATGATGTGGAACCAGTTGATATAGTGTGTTTGGATTTTCAAAAAGCATTTGATAAGGTGCCACACAAGAGGTTATTACACTACATTAGAGCTTGTGGAATTTGTGGTAATATATTAGCATGGATTGAGGATTGGTTAACGGGCAGAAAACAGAGACTAGAAATAAATTGGTAATTTTCGGGCTGGCAGGCTGTAACTAGTCGGGTACTGCAATGACCAGTGCTTGGGCCTCAACTATTTACAATCTATATCAATGAATTAGATGAGGGGATGGAGTATAATGTAATCCAGTTTGCTGATGATGCAAAGCTGGGTGGAAAAGTAAGCTGTGAGGCGGATGTGAACAGGCTGCAAAGGGGTATAGACAGGGTTAGGTGTGTGGGAAAGAAGGTGGCAGATGGATAATAACGTGGAGAAATGTGAAGTTATCCACTTTGGTGAGACAAATAGAAAAGCAGAATATATTTTAAAAAGCAGAGAGACTGGGAAATGTTGGTATTTAGAGGGGCATGGGTATCCATGTACACGAATCACTGTAAATTAAAGTGCAGATACAGCAAGCAATGAGGAAATCAAATGATATGTTAAAATTTATTGCAAAGAGATTGGATAATAAGAGTAAAGAAGTCTTACTGCAATTATATAGGGCCTTGGCGAGACCAAACCTAGAATACTGTGTACAGTTTTGGACTCCTTACCTAAGGAAGGATATACTTGCCTTAGAGGGAGTGCAAGGAAGGTGCACTAGACTGATTGTTGGGATGTGGGGATTGTACACTGATGAGAGATTGAGTAGAATGGGCCTATAGCCACTAGAGTTCAGAAGAATAGGAGGTTGTTAATCTTTGAATTCTGTACCCCAGAGGGCTGTGGATGCTCAGTTGTTGAGTATATTCAAGACAGAGATCGATAGATTTTTGGATAATAAGGGAATCAAGGGATATGGGTCCAGGACGGGAACGTGGATTTGCGATAGAAGATCGGCCATGATCTTATTGAATGGCAGAGCAGGCTTTATGGGCTGAATGTTCTACTCCTGTTCCTAGTTCTTTAGTTTTTATTTATTACCATGGCCTACAGAATGACATCGGTTTTCCCCAGTTCCCTCATTTTGACCTTGGTTGTCGCTGCATTAACTCCTCCAGTTTCCAATCCCATTACACACGGTGTTGGAACAAAACAGATGCGGCGGATCTTTGGGAAACATTTGAAGAGGTGGCAAAGATTTCACCCCCAGGAAAAAACAAGAGTTTGTAACATGGTGATTAAAATGTGTCAACTTATCGTGGGACGTGAGTTCCTTCATCTGCTTGGTTTGTGAGCTGAAACAGGAAATGTTGTGGCTATAATCTGTGGGAATGAGTTGTTCAGACTCAGTCTATTCCAGTTTGTTCTGTTGGTGCGTTTAAACCGGCATCATATCCATTAAAATGGCGGCAAGGCTGCAATCTCCCGTCAGTCCATCTTTACCCGGCAGTCGCTGCTGGCGCTCAGTGTTGGAGTTCCCAATAAGACCATTGGTTGTTCCCTCTTCTCACAGGAAACAATGGAGCGAGGGAAAATCGGGCAGGGTGTGAAACGGCGGCCGAATCACCACCGCCCGTTTAGCGCTCCAGCCCAAGACCAATTTCACCCCAATACTCTTTGTATCAGATTACTCCCAGTGTCTGCATTCCTTTATGTTCTTGGGCCTAGAAACTCGGCTCAGGCGGTGTCGAAAAACGGGCGGTGTTCGATTGGTCGACCATTATACGCAGCGCCTGATATTCAGTTTCATTGACTGCAATAGAACAGAATATCGGGAGCTGCATTAACGGGCGGCCGATCCGATACCGCCCGCATTGCGCCACTGCCCGAGACGAATTCCTAACCCTTTTAAATTAGTTTCTTCCATTATCTTCCCTGCAAGATTGCTTTGGAAACAATTATTTTTGAAATTACCAATAAAATGTTGCTGCCACTTAGAGTTGGAGGCGGAATTCTGATTAATTGAATATTTTATAATTGGTGGCCGATCCGATACCGCCCGTATTGCGTCACCACCCAAGACGAATTTCTAGGCCGTGCACGGAGATTACAGCAGGGAAACAGGCTATTCGGATTCATTAGTACACTGTTGGTGTTTATCCTAATCCCAAATAACCGCCGTTTTCCCAGATCCCTTTATCCCTTCCCTTCAACCATCTCTCCAATTTATTATTCGATATTAACACGGTCTCCACTTCAGTCATTACCTCTGATAGTGAGTCACACAGCCTTACAATCGTTTGTGTAAAATGTGTTCTCCAAGCTCTCTGTCCTAAACAGTTTACATTTAATTATGTGTCTCTGTCCCCACATCCGCAATGTGTTACTCCAACTATATGCAATGTTGTCTCTGCATTGCACTGACTCACGGACAGACAGTGGCCTGTGTAGAATTAGAACCATTCTTGTGTTTGGTGTGTCCTGTATATATCTGTGCTGTATCATTGTTAATATTAATCTGATTTCGGGTTGTTATGGTGAGGATGTTTGCAAAGGATCAATTGTTTCAATTAATATGAGCAACAGGCATAGTTATCAAAGTTCCTGAATCAGTGACTGTAAACTAATGTGCCCGTGTGAATTAAAGCGAGTGTGTCAGTGTCGGGGATTGGATCATTAATTCTTGCCTCTTCCTAGAATGAGGCGGAAGGTGTCGGACTGTTAAGATTCAGAATTAAACACCAATTCATTGCAACATCAAGCACACCACGTCGAAAACTGTAGATTAAAACAAGGACCCAGATTGTCCATTGATTGGTCGAATCATTAATTACAAACCCGCTCGGTTATACACAGTGTCCTGGCCAATGTATATCCATCAACCAACATTACTAAAACAGACGGTCAGGTCACTACCACATTGGTGTTTGTGGGAGCTTGTTATGCACAAATTGTCTGCCGCGTTACCTACATTACCTCAGTAACTGCACTTCACTAGTACTTCATTTGCTGTAAAGCGCTTTGGGACGTCCTGAGATCGGGAAAAGCACTATAAGAATGCAAGACCTATCTTTCTTTTCAATATTCTGGTCCAGTTCTATAATTACTGGCAGTAAAGTGCAGCATTGGTTAATAAAGTATTAAAATATGGGCTCATCTCATGGTATCAAGGTCTGAGCAAGACCACAAGTTGTCGTTATTTTAACCCACCGCTTCACTTGGCAAACAAGGGCTCCGCTATTGATAATCTAAACTCGTGTACGGAATAATAACATGGTTACATAAATAGTACAGCGCCGTGTTACCTAATTTCAAATCAATATGCATTAGCCGTAGAACCACTTAAATTTAAAGAATGAAAACCATTCGATCCATCGATATTGGTACCGGGTATTAGACTTGCATTCATATAGCTTATTGCACGACCTCAGCACGTCCCAAAGCGAGTGGTGAGATTCGTTTTCGATTGATAGGTCGATCCAAAACAGTTCCCACTGTCCCGTTCTCTCCCCGTAGCCCCCTATCAATGCAAACATAACCTCACTGCCCCGCTTTCTCTCTATAAACCTGTACCACTCCCAAACGAATTCCATTAACCATTCACTCCCCATAGCCCTGTCTCAATCCAAAGCGAATCTCATCGCCATGCTGTCTCCCAAAGCAATCCAAAACTAATCTCAATGTCCGCTCTCTCCCCAGAGCCTTTGCTCAAACTCAAACTAATCCCAATGCCCTGCTCCCTTCCCATAATCCTGTATCAATTCCAAATTAATCCCTCTGCCCCGATATTCTTTCCAAAGGCCAGGATGAATCCTGAAGAATCCCCACTGTCCTGCTCTCTCCCGATAGCGCTGTGTCAGTCCCAAACTAATCCCAGTCAGAAGAACCATGAACTATGCTGCCACACAGAGATCCCAGAGCAATGGGCTCCTCAATGCCATTAAACGTGCACAGCATTAAAACAGCCATAGAAAATTAACATATTTATTCCAGGTTTAATAAGCAGCTACCAGATGATGCAAAAAATAAAATAACGACACTCTTTCCATTGTCGTATGGTGGGACGTGGGGAAACCAGGGACAGACGTTGAGTTCAGGCTCTCATGAGGATTCCCGACTGCAGCAGAGACATTTAGGTTAAACATCTGCAGAGCTCTTGCCAAATGACTGAGAAATTAATGCTCACCTATCAGTAGATAGTAATGTCTGTATCATTGGAGCAGTAATTGCAACTAACAGCAAATTGGGATGCTTGTGTCTCTGGTACAGGAAGGTCACCTATCAGTAAATTCGGCTGTTTGTGTCTCTGGTACAGGAAGGCCACCTGTCAGTAAAATGGGATGTTTGTGTCTCTGGTACAGGAAGGTCACCTGTCTGTAAATTGGGATGTTTGTGCCTCTGGTACAGGAAGGTCATCTGTCAGTAAATTGGGATGTTTGTGTCTCTGGTAAAGGAAGGTCACCTGTCTGTAAATTGGGATGTTTGTGTCTCTGGTACAGGAGGGTCACCTGTCAGTAAATTGGGATGTTTGTGTCTCTGGTAAAGGAAGGTCACCTGTCAGTAAATTGGGATGTTTGTGTCTCTGGTACAGGAGGGTCACCTGTCAGTAAATTGGGATGTTTGTGTCTCTGGTACAGGAAGGTCACCTTTCAGTAAATTTGGATGTTTGTGTCTCTGGTACAGGTAGGTCACCTGTCAGTAAATTGGCATGTTTGTGTCTCTGGTACAGGAAGGTCACCTTTCAGTAAATTTGGATGTTTGTGTCTCTGGTACAGGAAGGACACCTGTCCGTAAATTGGCATGTTTGTGTCTCTGGTACAGGAAGGTCACCTTTCAGTATATTGCGATGTTTATTTCAATGGTACAGGATGGTCCCCTGTCAGTAATTGGGATGTTTGTGTGACTGGTACAGGAAGGTTACCTGTCATAAATTGGGATGTTAGGTCCCTTGCCTCATTGCTCAACGCTATGCCACTAATTCCACTGTTTCAATGTGAATGCAGGCCACCAAACAGACAAATGTTTCCTGTTCACATCGATCCATTCCGAGTGGTGGAAATAATGTTTGCCAAATGTAAAGCAGGCTAGATCTTTTCTGGCGTGGCAAAATTATTTCTGGAACTTATTTTCTTTATTTAGCTAATTTACCTATTAGGCACAGCAGATATTGCACCGTGGTCTTTAGCTGCTCCCTGAATTTGCTCTGTGTCACTGCATAAATAAACGTATTCGTGCAGCAACTCAAGAGCTGAAGCATATTTGCACTTTCTATGAGAATATATTTGGGGTCACTGAAGCCTTTTATTTTATAATCATTTGTAAATCGCTCATATAAGAACTGTACAACGTAAGTCACCCACAACAGGATGAAACTGCCCGAGATGGCGAAGAGTAAAACGATGGACTTTCTCCGGCTCTCCATCTCTGGGTCACTCGGATTCTCTCCATTGCTGTGGGCCCGGAGTCTCCTGCGGGCTCTACTGGCCGCGAGAATGTATCTGACGGTCAGAGCATTGAGCAGCAGAATCAGAAGGAACGGGAGACAAGGGGTTAAAAGGCGATCAGACCAATCAAATGCTGTCCATACCAGTGATGTATAACGGATATCCTTCAATCTACAATACCACGGGACATTATTAATTATGTAGATGGGCTCGTGCATAAAATACCAGGGAACACTTTTAAAACATCCCAGCGCACAGACCATTCCTATAACTACAGCCGCCGTTTTTTCAGTGCAATATTCTGTTTTCAACTTCTGGCAACAGATGGCTACAAATCGATCAAAGGTGAACGCGACCGTTAACCAGACAGAACTGTCTCTGGCTGCATGAATTAAAGTAATGCTGAGACTGCACACGGGAGTGATGGACAGAAAGCTACCTGGGAAATAAATACCCGGAATCCGGTTTAATATCACTGCGGTGATAATGACCAGGAGATCCGTCACCGCCATGGACACCAGATACCGAGTGATACATCTGGAGAGACCGCACCTTCCTCGGGACAGGATCACAATCGCCACTAAATTAACTGTAAGCGAAACACACAGAGAGAGTTTTCAGAAGAGACTCACAGCAGAAGTTTTAAAGTGACCGTAATTATATGATTTTCTGTTACAAATCAGACATCATCTAATTGAGTGGCGGAACAGGCTCGAGGGGATCAATGGCCTTCTCCTGTTCCTATGATCCTTTGTTACAGCATCGATACTTGATGTGATGGGAACTGATATAAATATCTAAAGTGGAGCATAGTCAAGCCAGAGACTTCGGGTGAATGAAAAATAATATTTAAACTCATAGGAAAAGTAAATCCATTCAAATAAATAGAAATTTCAAATAAGTAAAGGAGTCGATTGTGTAATGATGAATAAAATCTATCCATAAGTAATAAATATAGATTTAAGATAATGAATTTAACAAACACACAATCAACACCATAACAATGAAATAACAATCAAAATAAATCGTTTACAACCAATGAAACAAAGATTGTGGAGTCTTGTATTATGTGACCCCCTGACAGGTCTCTCAATGTACTTTAACTGCTTCACATTGACAGACACAGCAGCCAGTCCGTCTGAGGCAGGTCCCACAAACACCAGGGAGAACATTAACCAGTTAGTCTCGGAATGGCGGCATTGTTTGAGTAAATAATATGGTCTAGAGTAACAGGAGATATGCAGGCCCTTCTTCAATAGTCCAGCTAAACCGAATGAATGGGAGCAGGAGCCCGGAATGGGCTAACATCATTGTTCTGATTATTAATCGCACTTTGAGCTATAACATACCTTCAATAAGTTCATTCCTAAAACCAGATCATAACTTCATTACTTATCGAATTAATTAATCAGTTGTTAATTTATAAATCATTTAATCCAAACAGTAAGCAATTAAAGCATTTGAGAACTTCATCCAGGAGCGACATTATTTTGGAATCCAAGTAAGTCATTGATTTTTTTGTTATGAAATCCGGTACAAAAAAAGTGAATGCAAGAAAAACAGAAATTCCCTGTAATTCCTATAGCCATGTCTATTAATTGATGTCCCTTTGTGTTCTCATCGTGTGTTCAATTCGGAAACGGTCAGAGGCCCACGTTCACTAATCCCATCTTCCACTCACATTATCCGGGGGCTCTTCAGTTCAATATGGGATTGTCTTTGAACAGAGGGGCAGGGTTTCTGCATTCTACACAATGTTACACCTGTTGGAGTTCACTGCTTGTTTCACAGCCGATGAGCAGATGAGGAGCATAGGAGTAGGAGGAGGCCATTCAGCCCCTCCAGCCTGTTGCGCCATTCAATGAGATCATGGATGATGTGTACCTCAACTCAATTTACCCGCCTCAATTCCAAATCCCTTAATATCCTTACCAAAGCAAAATACTGCGGATGCTGGAAATCTGAAATAAAAACAGAAATGCTGAAAGTACTCAGGCAGCATCTGTGGAGAGAGAAACGGAGTTAACGTTTGAGGTCGATGTCCTTTCATCGGAACTGGAAAGTGTTACAGATATATCAGGTTTAAGTAAGTACAGAGGCATGGAAAGGAGGGATGGGATGAAGGAACAAACGTGAAGATCTGTGATAGGGTGTAAGGCAGGAGAGATCGAATGACAAAAGGCATACTGGTGCAAGGCAAAGGGGGTGGCAATGGGACAAGTAAAGGAACAAAAGATGGGTCTGGAAGAGATAAAAGGGGTGTGCCGGAATCAGCACCTGCTTTCCGATAAATGGGGCCAAAGGTCTGATCTGAAATTGGTGAACTTAGTGTTGAGTCCGGATTGTTGTAAATCGCCTAATCGAAAGATGAGGTGCTGTTCCTCGAGCTTATGTTGAGCTTCATTGGAACAGTGATAACATTAATATCCTTTCTTAACAAAATCTATTAATCTAATTTTTGACATTTTCAATTGACCTAGCCTCAATAGCTTTTGGGAGAGCAAATTCCAGATTTCCACTACTCTTTGTGTGAAGAGGTGCTTCCTGACATCAACCCTGAACGGCCTGGTTCTAATTTTAAGCTTATACCCCCTTATGCTGGACTTCCCCACCAGAGGGAAACATTGTCTGCATCAATCTTAACAAATTATTTTATCGTCTTAAACACCCAATAATCTTCTATACTCAGGAATACAAACCACGTTAATGCAACGTGTTCTCATAAGTTAAACCCTCTCAGCCCGGTACCATTCTGGTGAATCTGGGCTGCGCCCCCTCCAAGGCCAATAAATCCTTCCTGAGATGCGGTGCCCAGAACTGACTGCAGTTCTTTAGATGCGGTTCAAGCAGAGCTTTAGTATTCCAGCCCCTTTGAGATAAAGGCTAACATTTAATTAGATAATGAATAACTTACTGCAACACTTTACCTGGAACAGCGATAACTGCAAGGGCAGTGTAGTAAACGGCATATACTAGGCCTCTGGGCGGGGAATGCATTTTCTAGGAGAAGCAGCAGCGTCTGTTCGGGATCCCACATGCTCTGTTCGACATTCAAAGGATCCTTTATTATACTTGTTGTCAAACCCCAGAGACACAATTAGATAACATCAACATTAATGTTAGTTACAGTCATTGAACAAGCAATAATGTTAGTTACAGTCATTGAACAAACAAGTTAGGTGACATCCCCATTAACGTTAGGTACATCAGCTTAATGTTACTTACAATCATTGAACAAACAAGTTAACGTGTCGGTTTTACCTTTATTTTAGATGCAATAGAATGGATAAAATGAAGGTTACACTGTGTTATAAAAAGCATTATTTTCTTTATGGAAGGAAATCTGCTGTCCATACTCAGTCTGCCTATATGTGACTCCAATCTTACACCAACGTGGTTGACTCATAGCTGCCCTTTGAAGTGGCCTAGCAACCCAGGCAGTTGTATCAAACAGCTAGAAAGGAACACAAGAGTAAAACCGGATGGACCATTGGCTGTGATCTAGGCATAGAATTCGGGACAACCAAGTTGACACTGCAAATTCCTCCTCACTAACATCTGGGGACCGCTGCAAATGTTGGGAGAGCTGCCACATAGATTAGTTCATCAACAGCTTAAGAGTCATACTCCCAGAATCATACCTATCGGCCAAGCTCCCAAACTCCTCCATCGCTATCCTTGGGCATGTCCTGTCCCACCAATAGGACAGACCTACTAGCGATGTGGTACAGTGGAGGTGTGGCCCTCAGATTCCTCAACGTTGACGTTTTGCCGCATGACAGGTCATGGCTTCAGATCAAACATGGGCAAGGAAACTTGCTGATTATCAACCCCTACCCTCTCTCAGTTGATGAATCAGTACTTTGCAATGGTGGGAACGACTTGCGGGAAGTAATGAAGGTAGAAACGGCATAGAATATACTCTGGGTGGGGGATTTCAATGTCCATCACCCAGGGAGCTCTGAAGGATATAGCTGCCAGACTGTTCTTGCAGAGACCCAACACGAGGGAATAACCTACTTGACCTCGTCCTCACGCATCTACCTTTCATGGATGCATCTGTCCATGACAGCATTGGTAGGAGCGACCACCACACAGTCCTCATGGAGACCAACTCCCGTCTTCACTCTGAGGACCACCTCCATCGTGTTGCACGCCAATACCACCATGCTGTGGGATATGTAAAGAACAGATGTAGAAGCTCAAAGCTGGACATCCATGAGGCGCTGTGAGCCATCAGCAGAAGCAAATTGTATTCCACCACATTCTGTAACTCAGGGCCTTGCATACCCCTCTCTCCTCCTTCACCATCAAGTCAGGTAACCAACCCCGGTTCAACGGGAAGTGTGGAACAGGCTGCCGAAAAGCATCACCTAAACATAAGGTGCCAACCTGGTGAAGCTACAATAATGCACCAGATGCAAATAAATATAGGAACGGGAGCAGGCCATTCAGCTCCTAGAGCCTGATCAGTTCTGGGCACCGTGCCTCAGGAAGGATAGATTGAGCTTGGAGTGGGTGCAGCACAATTTTGCAGAATAATACAGGGTTAAAAGGGTTAGATATTGAGGATAGATTGCATAGATTAGGCTTGCATATAGAAGAGCAAGGGGTGATATAATTTGGGTGTGTAATGTGATTAAAGGATTTGAATAGCTAGTTAGATAGAAACTATTTCCTCTGGTGTTCAGCAAAATGGGGACGAAGCTTATAATTAGGGCCAGGCCTTAACGGGTGAAGTCAGGAAACACCTCCTCACACAAAGTGCAGAGAATATCTGGACCTCTCCCCAAAAATCTGTTGAGGCTGCGGGTAAATTGAAAATTTCAAAACCGAGATTGATAGATTTTTATTAGGTAAGGTTATCAAGGGATAGGGAAACACGATGGGTAAATGGAGCTAAAATACAGACCAGTCATGATCTAATTGAATGCTGGAACATGCTCGAGGGGCTGAATGGTTTACCCCTGTTCCTGTGTTCCTGGATGTTCCTAAGTTCCGCAATTTGCATCTACCCAACAATGTGCAAAACTGCCCAGGTATATTGTGTCCACAAAAATGACCGGATACAGCCACCCCGGTCAGTTACTGTTGCACTGGCCTACTCTCAATCCTCAACAAAGTGATGTAAGAAGTCATCGGCAGTGCTAGCACCCGATACTTATTCACCACTAAACAGTTTGGGATCCGACAGAACCACTCGGCTCCAGATCTCATTATAGCCTTGATTCAAACATGGAAACAAGAGCTGAATTCCAGAGATGGAGTGAGGGAGAATGCCCTTCATGTTAAGGGTGCATTTAACCGAATGTGGCACCACGGAAAGAAAGAAAGGCTTGCATTTATATAGCACTGTTCACGACCTCAGGACGTCTCAAAGCGCTTTACAGCCAGTGAAGTACTTGTGAAGTGTAGTCACTGTTGCAATGTAAACACTAAGACAGAAGTCAATGAGGATCAGGGGGAAACTTTCCATTGGATTTATCCTGCCTAGCAAAAAGGAAAATGGTTGTCGTTGTTGAAGGCCAATCATCTCAGCTCAAGGACACCGCTATAGGAGTTCCTTGGGGCAGTGTCCTAGGGCCAAGCATCTTCAGCTGCTTCATCAACGACCTTCCTTTATCATAAGTGCAGAAATGGGGATTGTCGCTCTTGACTGCACAGTGTTCAGTGCCATTCGCAACTCCTCAGATAATGAAGCAGTCCATGCCCGCATGCAGCAAGACCAGGACGACATTCAGGCTTTAGCTGATAAGTGGCAAGTAACAGTTTCACCAGACAAGTGGCAGGCAATGACTATCTCCAACAAGCGAGCGTTTAACCACCGCCCCTTGATATTCAATGGCATTACCATTGCCGAATCCCCCACCATCAACATCCTGTGGGTCACCATTGACCAGAAGCTTAACTGGACCAGCCGCATAATTGATGTGGCTCCAAGAGCAATTGAGAGGCTGGGTATTCTGCGGCAAATGGCACTCCTTCTGACTCCCAAAAGTCTTTTCAGAACCTACAAAAAGCAATTAAGGAGTATGATGGAATACTCTCCACTTCCCTGGGAGGTGCAGCTCCAACAACATGCAAGATGCATGATACTATCCAGGATAAAGCAATTTGCTTGATTGGCACCCCATTCACCACTTTAAACATCCACTCCTTCCACCATCAGGGCACCGTGGCTACAATGTGCTCTATTTAAAGGATGCACTGGAGCAAACCATCAAGACTTCTTGGACAGCAGCTACCAACCCCGCGACCTCTACCACTTAGAAGGACAAGGGAATCAGGTAATGGAAGTTTCACCAGCTCCACGTTTCTATCAAGTCACGCACCATCCTGACTTGGAAATATATCGCCATCCCTTCATTGTCTCTGGGGGGAAAGCCTGGACGCCGTACATAACAGCACTGTGGGAGGACCTTCACCAGGCGAACCGCAGCGGTTCCAGAAGAAACCCTAGCACCACCTGCTCAAGGACATCTATGGATGGGCAATAAATGCTGGCTTTGACAGCGACACCCACATCCTGAGAAGGAATCAAAAATACCAAATGTCTATATTCTGATCCAAACATTGGAACCACATTGCAGCTTTTTGATGTTTTTCTTCAAAGTATTTCAGAACATCTATCTTTTAAACTTGTTATGTATATACAGGAACTGGGTCGTACTAACCAGTAATCGTCGATATCCATTCAATGCTCAGTTAGGAGATTTGCTCTGAAATGACAGAATGTGTGTCAGAATTAGCGAGAATCTCCCTGGTCGTTTGGCAGGAATAGCCCTGGAAGTTCCTGTTCCCGATCGGTATCCGGGGACCCGCCTGCTGGAAAGGTCCCGTGTGTGAGTATGGGCTGGAGAAAGGATCTGTCTCAGCTCAGACTCCCCGCTCTACTGGGCGAATAGTCTGTCCACTCTCACTGTCCGGAGCCAAACATGAAGAATGGCGACCTTGGTGAGGTCCTGGGGAGAGGCCGGGGCTACCTCCGGTGCTGGGGAACCGGATCCAGCACGAGGCACCGCCAGCAGGAGACAAGGAGAGAAAACTGAGAGAGAAACCCGCATTCTCACAGCATGGGTGGGGAATCGCCACACGGGAATAGTTCATTTAAAATGTGTTCATAATGGATTTGCGGTGGGCGGCCTTCTTTCAATTGCATCCTGAGAACTCTCAACCAGCTCATGGATTTCCTTATCTCCAAGCTGTTGAACTTCTTCGCAGCGGCCTTCATTGCTTTCTCCTGGTCCTTCGATCCCCAGCTACCATCTCCAGCCCATTTCCCCACTCACACCCACTCTACACTCCGACCGTGTCTTTCCGCAGTTTCCCGCATCTCTCTCATGGTTCATTCATATTCATTATCTCCATAAGACCCACATCTGCTCCATGGATCCCAGCAGATTTTATTCCCCACCGGTCAACTCCACTCCCTTTTCGTGGTGCTGAATTACATTGTCAATGGTTCCCTTTCCATAGGCACCTTCCTGACCCGTTCAAACCTGTAGTCCTCAGCCCTCCTCAAAAAACCACCACTGACCCAAAAGTCATTTCTAACTATCGCCCTGTTTGAATCCCTCCAGTCCAGATTCCCTCCCTTGTCACACTACCAGATCATTTGAGAAGAATGTTGTCGGCTGGTCTGAGAGTTTCCACTGAAATCAAGTGGCACCTGATAGAGAAAGGCAATCCCAAGAGTCTTCAGGTCCCTCAGATCCAGCCCTATGCAAAGGGTCAGCTTGCAAGGAGCAGAATGGTGACGTGTGGTGTGCAGCGACCATGATATGGCCGAGTAATTCATCTCTGGCGGTATCGGATTGGTTGTTCGATGTACGCAGCGCCTGATATTCGGTTCCAGTGCAGTCACATCTTCTTATCCATGCGAAGGTCACTGTTAACTATGTCGCATTTCTCAGAATGATTCAAAACAGCTGAAAACAACTGAATTGAATGATGTAGAGATTCTCTCTCTCG
Organism: Somniosus microcephalus; assembly: GCF_052327205.1. Taxonomy (NCBI): domain Eukaryota; kingdom Metazoa; phylum Chordata; class Chondrichthyes; order Squaliformes; family Somniosidae; genus Somniosus; species Somniosus microcephalus. The sequence goes on along the minus strand of NC_140990.1, from coordinate 133,895,581 downwards.
TCCACTGTAACATTGCCGAAAGAGACCCAGAAACACCGGGAAAACAGTGTAAAACATACAATGAATTCCCCAGATATGCGATGGCCCTCGTGGGTTGGAAGGTGGCAAACGTAACCCGGCTATTTAAGAAATGAGGGAGAGAGAAAATGGAGAACTATAGACAAGCTAGCCTGACAGCACCAGTAGTGAAAATGCTAGAAACTATTGCAGGGACGAGGTAACAGGGCTCTTAGAAAATGATGGTGACATGTGGTGTGCAGCAGCCTTGACTCTCCAGTAGCTAGAAAATCACATCTCCTTATCCCTCGTGCGAAAGTCACGGGTAACATGGTCGTGTTTCTCTGAATTATTCAGAACATGTAAAACAGCTGAGGTGACTGTTCCATAGATTCTCTGGTCTGCTGTATCTTTGGTGGAAGTGACCCAGAAACCCCAGGAAGACAGTGCAAAGATATAATGGAAACACTGAGTGCCAGTGGTGGCTCATTGATAGCAATCTCATTTCTGAGTCAAAAGGTCGAGGCTCCAAGCTCCACTCCAGGGACTTAAGCACATAATCCAGGCTGACACTACAGCACAGGACTGAGCGAGTCCAAGTCCGCCCCGTCTGCCCTCTCAGGTGGAAGTAAAAGACTGCATGCCACTAATGGAAGTAGATTAGGGGAGTTCTACGTAAGAACATAAGAACATAAGACATAGGAGCAGGAGTAGGTCATTCGTCCACTCGAGCCTGCTCCGCCATTCAATAGGATCATGGCTGAACTGATCTTGGCCTCAACTCCACTTCCCTGCCCGCTCCCCTTAACCATTGACTCCCTTACCATTCAAAAATCTATCTACCTCCACCTTAAATATATTCAATGACCCAGCCTCCACCGCTCTCTGGGGAAGAGAATTCCAAAGATTCACAACCACCCGAGAGAAGAAATTCCTCCTCATTTCCGATTTAAATGGGTGCCCCCTTATTCTGAAATCATGCCCCCTAGTTCTAGACTCCCCCACGAGGGGCAACATCCTCTCTACATCTACACTGTCAAGCCCCTTCAGAATCTTATATGCTTCAATAAGATCCCCTCTCATCCCTCTAAATTCCAATGAGTATAGGCCCAACCAGCTGAAACTTTCTTCAGAAGACAAGCCCTTCAGCTCCGGAATCAATCTCGTGAACCTTCTCTGAACTGCCTCCAACGCAAGTATATCCTTCCTTAAATAAGGGGACCAAAATTGTACAGAGTACTGCAGGAGTGATCTCACCAACGCCCTGTACAGTTGTAACAGGACTTCCCTACTTTTCTACTCCATTCCTGTTAAGTCTGTGTGTTCCAGTTATGGTTAATATGAATCACTGCACACAGACCACAAGAATAACTTTAACAGGTCTTTACTAGTCGAAGGTCAGGGCTGAACTACCCAGCAAATTACTACACAGCACTTATATACCGGTGTGGTCACCACCGGTATTACCGTATACAGCAGCCAAAGAAAGTAGTACCTTTCTTAAGGTGGACCAGGCTTAAGTTCTCTTAAGGTGGAACAGGTTACATACACCACAATCCTCCCTTTTTAGTTTAACAGTCATATCCCCAAATAAACATAACATATATACATATATAACTTCAGGTATAACAGTTCAAAGGTTCAGTCTCTCAGGAGGCTTTCTGATTCGGCTTGGATAACACCTTTCAGTGGTCTCTGATTCTTGTTGTTGAGGTGCCTCCTCTAGTTGGTTGCCAATGTATTGGGTGTCATCATCATCAAATACATTCTCGGCCGAGGTAGATGCTTTAGGTTCATGAACGTCTTCCACAGCTGTCTCTGTCACAACCATGGGTTCGACCCTTGCTCTCGACTCTACCAGTTGATCCGCATGATGCCTTATCACATTATGACCAATATCTACGGTGTACATCAGAGGTCCTTGTCTGGCCCGGATTGTTCCGGACTGCCATTTGTCATTTCCATAGCCCCTTGCCATCACTGTTTGTCCTACGTCGAAAGTTCGAGTGGTCTTGCTGTTAATATGCCGAAACTGTTTGTTTTCCACTTCCCTCCGCACATTTGGTTTTAACAAGTCCAACTTGGACCGCAACCTCCTGTTATAAAACATCATAGCAGGACTTTGGTTAGTCACGGCATGATCGGCGTTTCTATATGACATCAGGAACTTATCGACCTTGTGTTGCAGCGGAATCTGATCATCATTCATGGCCTTAATAGCCTTTTTGAATGTCTGGACAAATCTTTCAGCCAACCCGTTTGCCGCCAGATGATATGGGGCAGAGGTATAATGTTTAACTCCATTCTTCTTTAAGAATTGTTGGAATTCTTCCGATACAAACTGTGGTCCGTTGTCTGAACAGATCTGTTCTGGCAATCCATTCCTTGCGAATATTGTTCTTAACACCGCAATTGTCTTTTCTGAAGTAGTGGTATTCATCTTGATGACTTCTGGCCATTTGGAATGTGCATCCACCGCGATTAGGAACATGGAGTCCATGAATGGACCAGCAAAGTCAATGTGTACGCGTTGCCATGGGGCTGAAGGCCATTCCCATGGGTGTAGCGGTGCTATCGGAGGTGCATTTTGCACTTTTTGACACCCAGCGCAGCTTTTCGTTGACTCCTCAATCTGTTGGTCAATACCCGGCCACCATACGTAAGCCCTAGCAAGACTTTTCATTTTAACTCCCCCCAGATGACCTTCATGTAGTTCTTTTAAAACTCTTTCCCTTAACTTGGGAGGAATAATCACTCTTGTCCCGTACATCAAAGTACCATGGCAGACGGACAGCTGGTCTCGCCTTGCCGAGAATGCCGGTAACAGAGGATCACCCCGTGTTGGCCATCCTTTCACTGTCACCTCGTAGACTCTGGACAGTGTCGGGTCGTTCCTGGTTTCTCTTTCAATACTTGCGTTGGTGACAGGTAAACACTCGATAATGGTCGAATGAAATAACTCAACAGGGTCAACTTCCGTCGTGTCTTCATCTGCAGGTAGTGGCAGGCGCGACAGGCCATCAGCATTGCCATGCTGTTTCATACCTTTGAATTCTATCTGATATTGGTGTGCCCCTAAGAAAAGAGACCATCTCTGGAGACGCTGTGCTGTCATCACCGAAACACCCTTCTTAGGGTTAAAAATGGACACCAACGGTTGATGGTCCGTCAGAAGTGTGAATTTTTGGCCCTGTAGGTAATGATTAAACTTCTTCACTCCCCATACAAGGCTAAGGGCCTCCCTATCGATCTGCGCATAGTTGCGCTCAGCGGAGGTCAATGATCTGGATGCAAACGCGACTGGCCTTTCCGTGCCATTTGGCAATTTATGTGAGAGTACTGCCCCAATACCATATGGAGAAGCATCACAAGCCAACCGAATAGGCAGTGTCGGGTTGAAGTGAGCCAACACTTCCTCTGAGGTGATCAATTCTTTGCTTTTGCGAAATGCCTTCTTACAGTTTTCGCCCCAGTCCCATGGTACCCCTTTCTGTAAAAGAGCGTTCAATGGATGCAGCACCGTGGATAGATTTGGCAGAAATTTATGGTAGTAGTTAATTAATCCTAGAACCGACCTCAACTGAGAGACATTCTCTGGAGCGGGAGCCTTTACAACTGCCGTTATCTTGTCAGGAGACTTATGAAGCCCCTCCCGGTCAATGACATGACCACAGTACGAGATCCGCTTCTGGAAGAACTCACATTTCTGCCGATTTACCCTAAGTCCATACTCTTTCAGTCTGTTGAGCACCAGTTCCAAGTTAGCGAGATGCTGTTCATCACCATCACCTGTGATCAGAATGTCGTCCAGGTAACATTGTGTGCCTGGAATTCCCTGTAATACCTGCTCCATGGCCCTCTGCCAAATTGCTGGAGCCGATGCCACACCAAAAACCAGCCTATTGTACCGATACAAACCTCGATGCATGTTGATCGTGAGGTATTGGCGTGACTCTTCTTCAACCTCCATCTGCAAGTACGCCTGCGCCAGGTCTATCTTGGTGAAGTGTTTCCCGCCAGACAGTGAAGCGAAAATATCCTCAATTCGTGGAAGCGGATACTGCACCATGTGAAGCACCGGATTAACGGTGATCTTGAAATCTCCACAGGTGCGAACCTTCCCTGGATCTCCTGGCTTATTGTTCGCAGGACGTTTCATAACGGGAACAATGGGCGTAGCCCACTCACTCCGATCTACTTTAGACAGTACCCCTGAACGTTCTAGTGCTTCCAGCTCTGCTTCAACCGCAGGTCGTATTGCATAGGGTACCGGTCTGGCTTTAAAAAATTTTGGTTGTGCATGTTCATCAATCTTGATGTTTGCCGCAATTCCTCTCAGTGTTCCCAGTCCCGGCTGGAACACCTCTTTAGCCTCATCCAATATTCTGGACAATCGTTTAGGTTTGACAGCTGTTTCCCCGGAATCTACCGTTAGTGCTTTCAAGGAGTGCCAGTCCATATTCATTTTCCTAATCCACTCCCGTCCTAGTAGTGGTGGACCTCCTTCAGGTAGCACATATAAGTCCATTACTTGGCTTCCTTCGCCCTTGTGGACCACTTCTACCTCTATTTTTCTGATGGGGTACACTCTTTGCCCCGTGTACGTTTTCAATATAATCTCCGTATCCTGTAAGGGAATATGTTGGAATAACCTTCTGTAATCTTTCTTATTCATGACCGTCAATGCCGATCCAGTGTCCAATTCCATTTTTACTTGGACTCCTGCTATCTTAAGAGTGACCCAAATTGTCTGGAGGTCTGTATCCTTACCAACGTTGTGTATTCTTAAGCTATCCAGTTCATTACTGCTAGCGTCTGAATCTGACTTCTGTTCAGTCAAACTGTTCTTTGTCACCTTATGTACCTTTGCATATTTTCCTTGCGGTGACTTTTTATTGCTGGTCTTCTTTCCTGACCGGCATACTTTAGCTATGTGGCCAAACCTGCCACACGTTCTGCATTCTTGGTTTTTAAACCAACACTGGTTCTGATCGTGCATTGTCTTTCCACAACGATAACATTTGACAGAACTCAAACCGAATTTGTTTGTACCGAGTTCCGGTGGCCGTAGCTACATTACTGCCGTGCCTCTCGCTGCGGCCTCATGTGCTGCTGCCATAGTGACCGCCTTCTCGAGAGACAGCTCATTCTCCTCGAGCAGTCGCCTTTGTGTATCCTGTTTAAATAAACCACACACAAATCTATCTCGAAGTGCCTGTCAGTCCCATTCCAAACTGACAATATTTTGCTAGCTTACATAATTCCATCAAATATTCAGCATTGCTTTCATTTTGCCGCTGTCTTCTATCGTAAAATTTAAATCGTTCCGCTAGCATCAGCGGCGTGGGGCTAAGATGATTTTTTAGGACAGTAACAATCTGTTCGAACGTCTTATCCGCCAGTTCATCTGGTGATAACAGGTGTTTCAATTGCCCATATGTCTTCGCACCCATTAAGTTTAGTAATGTTAGTGCTTTATCTGTCTCAGGAATTTTATTTGCCTTACAATAGTTTTGTATGCGTTCTACATACATAGCCCAGTCTTCTATATCACTGTCGAAGGCATTAATGTTCCCATGTTTAGGCATCGTAGCAATTTATCGTATTTTTAATGTTATCTAAGATGGCGGCTTCCCGCTCTTGCCGTCGTACTCCGCCCACAAAATGGCGGTTTTCCCGCACTTGGCAGTCTTCACCCGTCCCCCGACGCTGTCTCCGCTTCACCGTGGCTCTCGCGCCTTCAGTTTCCCCAGACGCTGCGCCTTTAGCCCGAATGCGGCCCTTATCTCCGGTCGCGATCGATGTCCCGCGATGCGCCTCTCGCTCGAAAGCGGCCCGGCCCTTACCTCTGGTCGCGATCAACCTCACCGCCCTTATTCCTCCGTCTTCCCAGCCCCGTCTGTACAGCCAACGCGGTTGACTTTCTGTCGCGTCGCTGCCCGGCTTGCCCACCACGAGGTAGTAGAAGAAGCTGACAGTCGCCGATGGAGGCTTCGAGGTCAGGATGTCTTCTGCACTCCGGTTGCTCGATGCCTGCCGCTCGACGTGTCTTCCCATAGGTGATGAGGGTGGAACCTTTCTTCGACGTCCTGCCTGTGGACGAAGTTGCCGTGGAAATTACTGCAGCAGGGTAAGAATCGGACTCGTCGCCACTGTTAAGTCTGTGTGTTATAGTGAGAATTACTACACAGACCACAAGAGTAAATTCAACAGGTCTTTACTGGTTGGAGGTCGGACTATACCGATTACAATATTATTACACTGTGCTTATATACCGGTGTGGTCACCACCGGTATTACGTACACAGCAGCCAAAGAAAGTAGTACCTTTCTTAAGGTGGACCAGGCTTAAGTTCTCTTAAGGTGGAACAGGTTACATACACCACAGATTCCCTGACGGCTCGGAGCGGCCGATAGCTTTTGCGTCACGCTCATAAGAACATAAGAACATAAGAAATAGGAGCAGGAGTAGGCCAATCGGCCCCTCGAGCCTGCTCCACCATTCAATAAGATCATGGCTGATCTGATCCTAACCTCAAATCTTCTATCACTCTGCATCCACCCGAACCCATGTGATCTCCCGGGAGAGGCGAAAAACCAGATAAAGACCCAATGGCCAATTTGGGAGAAAAAAATCTGGGAAATTCCTCTCCGACCCATCTAGGCGATCGAAATTCTTCCAGGAGATCACTCTGTCCCTATATTTTCTACAGTACTTACCTTCTGTAAAGGCGATCTCCACCCCAGCCAGGAACAGGAATAAAACCATCTCCTGAAATCTAACAGAATTAGAACACAGTAGGAGCAGAACAAGGCTACACGGCCCCTGGGCCCACTCCACTACCCACAGGGCCATGACCATTCCGAACCTAGACTCATGTCCAATTTCCTGCCCGCTCCCCGTAACCCTTAATTCCCTTTACTTCTAGGAAACTATCTATTTCTGTTTTAAATTTATTTAATGATGTAGCTTCCACAGCTTTCTGGGGCAGCAAATTCCACAAACCTACCACCCTCTGAGTGAAGAAGTTTCTCCTCATCTCAGTTTTGAATGAGCAGCCCCTTATTTTAAGATTATGCCCCCTAGTTCTAGTTTCACCCATCATTGGGAACATCCTCACCGCATCCACCCGATCAAGCCCCTTCACAATCTTATATGTTTCAATAAGATCGCCTCTCATTCTTCTGAACTCCAATGAGTAGAGTCCCAATCTACTCAACCTCTCCTCATATGACCACCCCCTCATCCCCGGGATTAACCGAGTGAACTTTCTTTGTACTGACTCGAGAGCAAGTATGTCTTTTCTTAAGTATGGACACCAAAACTGTATGCAGTATTCCAGGTGCGGCCTCATCAATACCTTGTACAACTGCAGCAATACCTCCCTGTTTTTATATTCCAACCCCCTAGCAATAAAAGCCAACATTCCATTGGCCTTCTTAATCACTTGCTGCACCTGCATACTAACTTTTTGAGTTTCGTGCACCAGGACCCCCAGATCCCTTTGTACTACAGTACTTTCCAGTTTCTTGCCATTAAGATAATAACTTGCTCTATGATTTTTCCTGCCAAAGTGCATAACCTCACACTTTCCAGTATTGTATTCCATCTGCCAAATCTCTGCCCACTTACTTAGCCTGTCTATGTCCCTTTGCAGGTTTTTTATGTCCTCCTCACTCACTACTTTCCATCCCATCTTTGTATCATCTGCAAACTTTGATATGTTACACTCGGTCCCCTCCTCCAAATCATTAATATAGATTGTAAAGAGTTGGGGACCCAGCACTGACCCCTGCGGAACACCACTAGTTACTGGTTGCCAATCTGAGAACGAACCATTTATCCCAACTCTCTGCTTTCTGTTAGAGAGCCAATCCTCCACCCACGCCAGAATATTACCCCCAATCCCGTGATTTTTTTATCTTGAGCAATAAAAGTTTGTGTGGCACCTTGTCAAATGCCTTTTGGAAGTCTAAATACACTACGTCCACTGGTTCCCCTTTATCCACCCTGTATGTTACTTCCTCAAAAAACTCAAGCAAATTTGTTAAACATGACTTCCCCTTCATGAAACCATGCTGAGTTGCCCTATTAAATTATGTTTATCCAAATGTCCCGTTACTGTCTCCTTAATAATGGACTCTAACATTTTACCAACCACAGATGTTAGGCTAACAGGTCTATAGTTTCCAGCCTTCTGCCTACTACCCTTTTTAAATAAGGGTGTTACATTAGCAGTTTTCCAATCTGCCGGGACCTTTGCTGAGTCCAGTGAGTTTTGGAAAATTATTACCAATGCATCCACAATCCCTACCGCTACTTCCCTCAAGACCCTGGGATGCAAGCCATCAGGTCCAGGGGATTTATCCGCCTTGAGTCCCATTATTTTACCAAGTACCACTTCCTTAGTGATTTTAATTGTATTTAGTTCCTCCCCCCCTAGAGCCCCCTGTTTGTCCAGTGTTGGGATATTCTTAGTGTCCTCTACTGTAAAGACTGATACAAAATAATTGTTCAGTGTTTTTGCCATCTCCATGTTTCCCACCATTAATTTCCCGGTCTCATCCTCTAAGGGACCAACATTTACTTTAGCCACCCTTTTTCTTTTTATATAACTATAGAAACTTTTACTGTCTGTTTTTATATTTTTTGCTAATTTACTTTCATAATCTATCTTCCCTTTCTTAATCAATCTTTTTGTTATTTTTTGCTGTCTTTTAAAGACTTCCCAATCTTCCATCCTCCCACTAGATTTGGCTACCTTATATGCCCTTGTTTTTAGTCGGATACTATCCTTAATTACTTTACTTAGCCACGGATGGCTATCTTTTCTTTTACACCCTTTTTTCCTCAGTGGAATATATTTTTTTTGGAATTTGTAAAATAACTCCTTAAATGTACACCACTGGTCATGTACCGTCTTACCCTTTAATCTATTTTCCCAGTCCACTCTAATTAATTCCGCTCTCATACCTTCATAGTCTCCTTTATTCAAGCTCAGCACGCTTGTTTGAGATCCAACCTTCTCACCCTCTAATTGAATATGGAATTCAACCATGTTATGGTCACTCATTCCAAGGGGATCCTTTACTAGGACATTTTTAATTAATCCCGTCTCATTACACAGGACCAGATCTAAGGTTGCTTGCCCCCTGGTCTCAGCTGTGCGTAACTATGCCCAGATCGACAGGGAGGCACTCAGCCTGGTGTGGGGGGTGAAGAAATTCAACCATTATCTACACGGACAAAAATTTACCTTGTTGACTGACCATCAACCCTCGTCTCCATATTCAACCCTAAAAAGGGCATTCCCATTATGACAGCGCAAAGGCTACAGAGGTGGTCCCTTTTCCTAGGGGCACACCAATATGACATAGAGTACAAAGGAACAAAACAGCATGGGAATGCTGACGGGTTATCGCACCTACCGTTGCCAACAGTGGAAGAGGCGCATACAGTGGACCCAGTGGAGATGTTCCAGTCGACCATAGTGGAATGTCTACCGGTGACAAATTCTACCATTGAAAAAGAAACGCGAAATGACCCGACTCTCTCATGAGTCTACGATTTAACGGTGAAGGGATGGCCAGCACATGGCGAACCACTGTTGCCAGCATTCTCGCAAAGAAGAGAACAGCTGTCAGTGTGCCGAGGAACCTTGATGTGTGGATCCAGAGTGGTGATTCCACCCAAACTCAAGGATAGAGTGCTAAAGGAGCTTCACGAGGGGCATCTGGGTGGAGTGAAAATGAAGAACTTAGCCAGAGCGTTTGTGTGGTGGCCAGGTATCGATGGAGACATCGAAGAAATGACTAAGAGCTGTCTAGGGTGCCAGAAGGTCCAAAACACCCCACCACAAGCCCCTCTACATCCATGGGAGTGGCCCTCATCTCCATGGCAAAGGGTACATATCGACTATGCTGCTCCATTTATGGACTCAATGTTCTTAATCGCGGTGGATGCACACTCCAAGTGGCTGGAGGTAATAAAGATGTCCTCCACCACCACGGAAAAAACCATCACAGTATTAAGGATCATATTCGCCAGGAATGGGCTGCCTGAACAGATCTGTTCTGATAATGGACTGCAATTTGTATCCGAAGAATTCAGGAAGTTCTTAAAAAACAATGGGGTTAAGCACTACAAGTCCGCCCCATACCATCCCGCCACCAATGGATTGGCTGAAAGGTTTGTCCAGACCTTCAAGAAGGCCATAAAGGCCATGGGTAATGAATACATAAATCTACAACATAAGGTAGATAACTTCTTGTTTGCGTACAGGAATGCAACACATGGGGTTACAAACCAAACCCCCGCCATGATGTTTTTCAATAGAAGACTAAGATGCCGGCTGGATTTGGTCAAGCCAAACGTCAGAAGGGACGTAGAGAACCAGCAATTTCAAAGCATGAATGAAAGGCCAACTAGAACCTTCCAGATAGGTCAACCAGTTTTGGCCCGGGACTACCGTACCGAGAAATGGCAGCCTGGAACTATTTGCACACAACTAGGACCGCTGATGTATACCGTGGACATTGGAGAAAGCATAATAAGGCACCATGCTGACCAGATCATAGAGTCATCCGAAAAAGGACAACCTACACCACAACTTTATATGCCTAGTGATGAAGCAGAGATACCCATAGTATCTACCTCCGATCCGGTGACACTGGAACCAGATGAACCCGACACTGGCATTGAAGCCGAATCGACCTTGCCAAAAGAACCTACTACACCACCGAGACATTATCCGGACCGAGTCAGGAAGCCTCCAGAGAGACTGAATTTGTAATTGATTAACTTCAGCAAATGTGTATATTATTGTTCTTGTAAAAATGTTATTTAATGATTACTTAAAATGTTATGTACTATTTATCTAAAAGGGAGGAATTGTAGTGTATGTACCTTTAAGAGGAACTATGTTTTTGAAGCCCCTGTATACTGTAGTACCAGTAGTGACCACTCGGGTATATAAGCCTGTGTAGCGTCTTGTGTTGTTAGTTCACCTCCAGACTTTGTTCAGTAAACACTTGTTAAATCAACTCCTGCATTCCGTGTCTCCATTAACACACGGATCTAACAGAATTGATTAGATTATAAAGTGTCATCTTTATAGCTATAATTATTAAACTATAAGAGATACCACCATAACAGTAGGCAGGGTAGTTTAGGGATAATGAGACAATTATTGAAGAAAAGTAACTGCTGGGAACCACAGAAAGTGTCCTTGTAAATCACAGACAAGAGAAGTCCAGCTATCTTTCCCTCGCTTCCTTCCAAAACTCAGCAGAGAAAACAAAGTAGAGTCTGGTGCCAGAGATGGATCACTACAGGGTATAAAGGTGAGGGGATCCTGATGTAAGTGAACATCCGGGACTGGAGACACCAGAGATCAAGCTCAGGGAGCCCGAGGTTCCATCCAGTGGGCTGACCTCGTGTAAGTTACTGTGGACACGCGGGACTTGCAAGTTTACTCTGATTGATGGATCAATGTAAGGTATGGTAGAGGACGGAGAATCTGCTCATCTTATATTTCTAATAAGGTATTAAAGTTGCTGACACTGGACTCTCGATGCTGCCAATTAATAAGACAAGGAATTAGCTAGAATCGTATACCCCTAAGTCTCTTTGCTCCTCTACTCATTTTTAAGATTTAACATTTAGTGTACATTGCATCACCCTTTGTTTCATCCAAAAATGTATCTCCTCACATTTCTCCGCGATAAATTTCTGCTATCATCTACCTGCCCCATTTACTAACCTGTGGATTCACTCTGAAGTAACTTACAGTCCTCTTCACAGTTCCCACGCCCCTATGTTGGTCTCACCTGGAGATTTTGATCTTGTGCCCCACATACCCAAGCCCAGATCATTTCTCTATATTTCCCCTGTAGGGCTGCCTGGGGATTGCTGTAAAATCCACAGCCCCACTGCAATTAGACTGGAGCCTCTCCTGTCAGATCAGATAATATTGCTGTCTTGCCAAATATTTAAACACTGAATTACCAGAGTTTACTACAGATATGGTGGATCCAAGAAAAATTAGTAACTGGTCCAGTACTTGATGAATTCAACAATGTACATATGTCCCAGTGTGTTATTTTATTCAGAGGTTTACCCAACAGCCTCGCTCACGGGGGGCTGAGTGTTTGTGACAGTTTTTAATGACACCAAGCATTGGAGTTTCAGGCTATTTTATTATCCTTACTCCAAATGCATTCTACTTGCTTGTAAACTCTTTCATGTCCGGATTATCACACTGTTATCACTCTGTACATGGAGTTCGACATCGTGAGTGTCGAACTGAACCCAACGAAAGTCAGCATCTTCAGGGGTGGAGAGGGAGGGGAACCAGTGAGTGTGGAACTGATCCCAGCCAGAGTCAGCACCTTCAGGGGAGGAGAGGGAGGGGAACCAGTGAGTGGAGAACTGAACCCAGCCAGAGTCAGCACCTTCAGGGGAGGAGAGGGAGGGGAACCAGCGAATGTGGAACTGATCCCAGCCATTATCAGCACCTTCAAGGGAGGATAGGGAGGGGAACCAGCAACTGCGGAACTGAACCCAGCCATAGTCAGCACCTTCAGGGGAGGAGAGGGAGGTGAACCAGTGACTGCAGAACTGAACCCAGCTAGAGTCAGCACCTTCACGGGAGGAGAGGGAGGGGAGCCAGCGAGTGTACAACTGAACACGGCCACAGTCAGCACTTTCAGGGAAGGAGAGGGAGTGGAACCATTAAGTGCAGGACTGAACCCAGCCAAAGCCAGCACATTAAGGGGAGGGGAGGGATGGGAAGCAGCGAGTGCAGAACTGAACCCAGCCAGAGTTAGCACCTTCAGGGGAGGAGAGGGAGTGGAACTTGTGAGTGTAGAGCTGAACACAGCCAGAATCAGCACCTTCAGGGGAGGAGAGGGAGGGGAACCAGTGAGTGTAGAACTGAACCCAGCCAGAGTCAGCACGTTCAGGGGAGGAGAGGGAGGGGAGCATCAGTGTGACTGTAAAAATCACCGAGACACACGCAGCCGAGAGAGCGTGTTCCAGTGCAGTGATTGTGGAAAGAGATTTAACCAGTTACACAGCCTGAAAAATCATCGCACCATTCACAGCGGGGAGAAACCATACATGTGTTCTGTGTGTGGACAAGGCTTCAACCGATCGTCCAACCTGGAGAGACACAAGGACACCCGCACCACGGAGAAACCGGGGAAATGTGGGGCCTTTGGGCAGGGATTCAATTACCCATCCCAGCTTGAAACTCACACCGGGAAGAGGCCTTTCACCTGCTCCATGTGTGGGAAAGGATTGAACCAGTCCTCCCATCGCTCACACACCAGTATCTTCACAAGGGACAGAAACCATTGAAATGCTCCGTGGGTGGAGAGGGATTTAGTAATCCTGCCGATTTGTGACACATCAGCGAGTTTACATGTGACTGCAGGTCTTCGATTCCGCTGTTATTAATCATATCCAGAACTGTTTAATATTCTAGACAAACTTCAAATAAACCAAATGGCATTGAAAGGCCTGACCAGTCATTGATAAAGTTTTCATAACCTCCTTGTTTTTGCACTCTATGCCTCTATATATAAAGCCCATATTTATGTTTGCGTTTTAACAACCTTATCAACTTGTCCTGCCTCCTTCAAAGATGTGTGTCTGTACGCACTCAGGTATCCCTGTTCCTACAGTCCCTTTAAATTGTACCATTTAGATAATACTGGTTCTCCTAATTCTTCCTGCTAAGATGCATCACTTCACGCTGCTCTGCATTCAATTGCATTTGCAATGTGTCTGCCCATTTTACCAGTCTGTCTCTGTCCTCCTCAAGTCTGCTCCGATCCTCCTCACATTGTACTACATTTCCAAGTTTTGTGGCATCTGCAAACTTTGAAAATGTGCCTCCAACACCTAAGTCCAGGTCAGTAATATATATCAAAAAGAGCAGTGGCACTAATACCGACCCCTGGGGGACATCACCGTATACTTTCCTCCAGTCTGAAAAATAACCATTCACCACTACTCTCTGCTTTCTGTCTCTGAGCCAAGTCTGTGTCCATTCTGCTGCTGCCTCTTCAATCCCATGGGCTTGCATTTTGCTAACAAGGGTATTACATGGCATTTCATTAAACATTTTTGGAAAGTCCATTTACACATCAACAGCACTACATTCATCAACCCTCTCCATTTATCATTCAACACTCAATCAAGTGTGTTTGACATGATACGCCATTAACAAATCTATATATAACCCATGGTCTTCCAAGTAACAATTAATGTTGCCCTGGATTTTGCTCACTAGAACTTTTCCTGCCACCAATGTTAGGCTGATTGGCCTGCAGGTAACGGATAAATCCAATCCCCTGTATTGAACAGCGGTGGTACATTTGCAACCCACCCATCTTCTGGCACCACTCCTGTATCCAAGGAAGGTGGAACTATTGTGGCCAGGGCCTCCGCTATTTCCACCCTTCCTCCCCTCAACAACCTAGGATGCATCCCATCTGGACCGGGTGACTTTTCTACTTTGGTCATTGCCAACTTTTTCATCTATTTTTATCCTGTACAATTGCTGCACCCTCCTCCTTTCCCGTGACATTGGCAGGTTTCTCCTCTGACAGATTCAAATCAATCACTAATTGTCTGAATGTAATGTAAGCATTTAATGAATTTACATTATAAGTCACATTTACACATCAAGTGGTTGACAAAAAATTAAAATCAAACATATAATTGCCTGTTATTACTAATGAATTTTGATTCCACCAACAAATATATACCCCCCCCCCACCTTGTGACTGCACCTTGATGTGCTGGGAGGGCTTGCGGGCTACCCTGACCCTTAAAACTATCCACTCATGAGTACAACGAAATAAATAAAGCATTTAAATTCTTGAAGGAAAATGGCACAGAATGAAGGTGGATTCTATAACGAAAGGCATGCTGGAGATGAAGGAATGGAGAGCCATTTATCCACGTTTACTGACGACACTGTTAATTGGCACAATAAATAGTGTAGATGGATTCAGTACTAAACGAATGCCCGGAGTGCAAAAAGGGCATAAAGGTGGGAAAGAAAAAAATCGATTTGAATATGGAAGGTCAATAATTTGTTTTTTTTTAGCTACATTAAGAGAAAAAGTTGAAACTTTGGATGAAGTGGGGCCACTGAATGAGTGATCGTGTGAGGGCCTGATAACTGATGCTACACAGGCTGCAAAAGGTCTAAGTAAGAGTTTTGCTTCAGTTTCTACGAAGCAGGGGACGGGTTGTTTATTGAACTGTAAATGGGAACTAGAGGGTGTTTCAGAGGTAAGCTGTGACACTATTCACATTACCACCAGCATGGTTGATGAACAGATGTGCAATCTTAAAATGAACCAATCTCAGGGGCCGGGAAAGATTCACCCGAGGATGCTTGTGAAGATGAGAGAAAATTGCAGGAACTCAGGCATCAATCTGCGAGAAATTATTAAATGCTGCAGAGGTGACTGGGCCTGGAGAAGGGCAAAGGCCTATATTCTAAAAAGGTGGCAAAAGTGACCCGAGAAACTGCAGACCAGTGAGATAGAGGCCATTGTGTTTAAAGTAATGGAAGCCCTGATTAAAGATAAGATAATGGAACATCTGGATAGAAATATCGGCCCAGAAATTCGGTTCCCAACGCGTGAGTAAGCACGGAGTACTCACACGTGGACCCGATGGAAGTGCTGGTTTCTTGCATGCACTACGCATGCGCGGGAAACCGGCATTTCCGATGCTCTGAACAAAGGGGTTCAGAGGTCGAACGCGTGCGCACGGGAGTCTGCGCGTGCACGTTGAACTTCCTTTTTTTTACAGGTTTTTCCGTGTGTGAAGGCCTCTACATTTTACACATTTAAAAACCAGGCGTAAGGACTTCATTTTAAAAGGTAAGTGGTCAATTAATTAAAATTAGAATTTTTTTTCCAGAGGTTTATTATTTTAAGGTAAGTGTGTTTTTAGCCCATTTTTTATAAAATTATTTTTTTCAAAAATTAAAATTATTGTTTAAAATAGTTATTTAATGTTATTTATAGCTTATTTAAAAAGTGTGATTTTTTTTAAATATTTAGTTGAAGGGTAAGTACTGTTTTGGGGGCCGGAGTTTTCATTAGTTTGACAGTTCTTTCTGTCAATCTCATGAATGGGCTTTTCCCTCCTCCGATTGTTTGCCCATGGCGCACGTGAGCCCAGTGGACACATCGCACTAACTATGATGCTGGATCACGCAAGCACAGCGTGCCAGAGCTAGACCGGGCCACAGAGAGGAAATCCACACAGGCCCAGGCCTCAACTGCCGGTGCGCTAGGTAAGTGTAGGTCGGGGGCTTTCACCCACGGGAAACCCCCGACACGAATTTCTGGGCCATCATCTTAAAATATAACCAGTATCTGTTCATGAAGGGGAGGCCTTGCCAATCTAGTTAACTAGTTCTCTTTGAGGGTGTGACAAAGGAGCTGGACAGGGGTGAGGCAGTGGGTGAGGTGCACTTGGCTTCAGTCAGGCCTTTTATACACTTCCTCGGGAAAGGCTGGGACTGAAAAGAAAGATCGTGAGAATCAGTGGGAATATTTTACAAGGGATGTGTAAATAGTCCATCGATAGACCCAGGGAGTGGCGATACAGGGATTGTCAGCGGACTGCGAGAATGTTACCATTGGGATCACACAGAGACCTGTTTGGACCTCTGTTACTTCATATCTTTATAAATCATCTGGAAATAGCAATCACAGCGTTGCCAGATGAAACAAAGCTGGTGAAGGTGGCAGACTGCAAAGCTGAAGAGGATAAGCTACAGGAGGATTTAAATACCTGGAAATTGGGCAGACAGGCGACAGATGTCATTCAATGTAGAGAAAGGCAAAGTGCGTCACATGCAGACAAGGCAGCCAGGAAGGGACAGGCAATTAAATTAAATGAAATTAGTCTCCATGGAAAGTGAAAGAGATCTGGGGTTCGTGTTGACAATAAATTGAAGCTATCGCAAAAATGAATAAAGCAAATCAGACGTTGGGCTGTATTAAAAGGTAAATACTGAGCCGAGATAGCGAGGCAATCCTGCCCCACTTTATAAATCATTGGCACAACCGGGCTTAGACTACTGTGTACAGTTCTGGACACCACAGGGAATTGCAGCTATTGAATGGGCACGGAAGAGAGTAGCCAGAATTACTGGAGGATGGAGGGATTGGATTGCGAGGAGTGATTCTGTAAATTAAGCAAGTTCACACAGGAAAAGAGAATGTCGAGAGGTGATATGATCGTTGTTTTTAGGATTCTAAAGGGACCAGATAATGTAGAGCACGACAAGTCATTTCACCTTGTCCAGACAGTAGAACCAGAGGACACGACCTGCGCTTGAAGGGGGTCAATCCAAACCCAATCTGCTGAAACAGTATTTAATTGAGTGAGTGGACAATCTGCGGGACAGGCTCCCTAGGGAGACAGTGGAAGCAGTTAGTGTCGATACATTCAAATGGAAATTAAATAGATATCATTCCTACGATAAATGTTGGGGACACAGTGTGTGAGTAATTAGAGACATGACATGTGGTAAGTGCAGTGTGCTCGGGAGGAACAGGTAACTGTGGTTCTATGGTTCCTAAAGCTCTCCACCACTGGAGTTTTCCTCACGTCGTCTCTGGGTCTGTTGTAGACTAATTGATCGAGATTGATCACTGTGACTGGGCACCAACTCTATTATCATTGTATCGGGGGACTTCCAAGATGGTAGAAAGCGAACTAGACTGGAATGCATAAACTATAGTGAAGATAATATTCTCATTTAGTATGATATGTTTCATATTTGTACGATTTTGCTGTTTATGGATTTGCTCAATTACAAAGGGTGCGCGTTCGATACCTTAATTTTATTTTGTTTACTGACACTGGGGGTGTCGTCCCAATTGACCACAGAAAAGAGCAGAAAGTGACCTGGATGGTCGTTTGTCTTTTTCCTCCAGCATTTCCTCTGTTCCTGTGTTTATGGACACGGTGCCCAGTGAGTGGAGAACAATGCGTGGGGACAGCGTGTGCTCCCATTTCTGAGCGTATCCGACCCTCAAGATCCACACCATTCCCAGGAGGGATATTGGGTCCCTTTATTAAACAGTTAAATTTGATATCCAATCACAGATCAGAGGTCAGACTCCACATGAATGTAGAGATACTCCAGGGCCCTCGGGCTGGTGGGAATGTACCAGGCCTGAGTCAGCACCGACAAGAGAACTGGAAACTAACTGAGAACGGGTTACAACACTGAATTGTGCGCTGATGCAGTGTTCCTCAAACATTCTTAAATTCACATTGGGTAAGGATCTTAGAGTGAGTGACTGTGTAACTGGGAGGGGAGGCCGTGTCTGACACGGACAAGAAGAGCACAGCATGGAATATAAGGTACAATTCAGGCTATAACTTACTATTTTCATTATTTGAATAATTTAACAATTAGACTCAGTGGATATTTCACCCATTTCTTTAGTTCCTCTCTGAATTTACTCTGGGTCCCTGCATAAATAAATGGGTTGATGCAGGAACTCAAAAGCTGAAGCATATATTCGCTTTCCTCCAGAATAACATCTGATTCCTTGACATTTGAACCTGTGAAATAAATAATTTTCGTAATCTGGACAAAGAGGAAAGTTCTGAGTAATAATAGCACATATAACAGGATGAAACTGCCCGAGATACAGAAGAGTAAAATGATGGACTTTCTCCGGCTCTCCATCTCTGGGTCACTCTGATTCTTTCCATTGCTGTGAGCCTGGAGTCTCCTGCGAGCTCTATTGGCCGCTAGAATGTGTCTGACGGTCAGAGCATTGAGCAGCAAAATCAGAATGAATGGGAGTCACGGGGTTAAAATGTGGTAAATCCAGTCATGTGTGACCCATGCAGGTGAGGTATAAAATATTATTTGTATGTTGCAGAGCCAGGGTATGTTGTTAACTGTGTACAAAGGTTCATATATGAAATATAAGAAGGTATTTTTGAAGCAGCTCACGGCTCAGACCGTTCCAATAACTGCCGCCGCCGTTCTCTCGGTGAAATATTTTATTTTCAGCTTCCGGCAACAACTGGCCACAAATCGATCAAAGGTGAAAGTAACCATTAACCAGACAGCACTGTCTATGACTGCATAGACTAGAGCAACAAGGAGACTACAGACCCGAGTGAGGGACAGGAAACTGAATGGGAAATAAATACCAGCAATCTGGTTTAAGATCACTGCGGTGATAATGACCAGAAGATCTGTCACTGCCATGGACACCAGGTACTGCGTGATACATCTGGAGAGACCGCACCTTCGTCGGGGCAGGATCACAATCACTGCCAAGTTAGCTGTAAAAGTGAGAGAGAGAGATTGGAAGAGTGTGAGCGAGAGGGATAGAGAGCGAATGAGTGTGAGAGCGAGTGCAGGAATATTACTGGTCCGTTTTCCAACAAACATTTCCATTTGACAGGATTTTGAGTGAAATTTACAGATTTCACAAGTGATCCTGAGTTGAAAACAGATCACTTATGTTATGGGCACCTGTTTCTGTGTTTAAAATAATCTTCCAGGTTAAACATAAGACAGGCCAATGATATCGGAAGGTATAATAATATAATGAATCATAATGGAGGACAAGAAAGCATCGGAAACACGTCAAAATCAAATAGACAAAAAATTGCATATCAGCAAAGCAGTAGAGAAGTTTTTTAAGAGGGTAAAAAATAAAACCGACAATGAAAGTGGAAAGTATCATGAAAATAGGAAAAATGCATTTAAAACGGATGAGGTCCTGCGGAGGATTCAAAACACCCTCATCCGATGAATTACTGTAAAATTATTCACTTTTGGAAGGCAACATGCGCCAAAAGATTCGCAAACAGCGAGGGGCAGACGGACAATTGGCGCTTCTGACTTTGCGGAGTGGATGTTGCGAGGGCACTGTGAAAACTCCGAGCTCTTCTTCTGATAGTCACCTGCGCTCTTAAGTGTCCATCGGATCCAGTGGAAACGGCAGACGATGAAGTCTCAGTCGCTGAAAGGTGCCTCCAACAATGCAGCACATGCTCAGAACTGAACAGCGCTGCTGGGATAAATGATCAGCTGAGTCTTAGAGTAGATATCGAACATAAAACTTTGTGCCTCAGATACAATGTCATACTCAATGTCAATAACAAAGTAGAACAGTGAAAACAGTGTGATAATTCATCCACAGTGACAGTGTCAGTAACACAATAGAACCCCATGTACACAGTGATAACAGTGTGATAATTCAATGACGATGGCAGTGTCAGTAACACAATAGAACTATATGTACACAGTGATAGCAGTGAGATAATTCACCCACGGTGACAGTGTCAGTAACACAATAGAACTCCATGTACACAGTGATAACAGTGTGATAATTCACCAACAGTGACAGTGTCAGTAACACAATAGAATCCATGTACACAGTGATAACTGTATGATAATTCACCCACAGTGACAGTGTCAGTAACACAATAGAACTCTATGTACACAGTGATAACAGTGTGATAATTCACCCACAGTGACAGTGTCAGTAACACAATAGAACTCTATGTACACAGTGATAACAGTGTGATAGTTCAACCACAGTGACAGTGTCAGTAACACAATAGAACCCCATGTACACAGTGATAACAGTGTGAAATTTCACCCACAGTGACAGTGTCAATAACACAATAGAACTCCATGTACACAGTGATAACAGTGTGAAATTTCACCCACAGTGACAGTGTCAATAACACAATAGAACTCCATGTACACAGTGATAACAGTGTGATAATGCAATCACAGTGACAGTGTCAGTAACACAATAGAACTTCATGTACACAATGATAACAGTGTGATAATTCACCCACAGTGACAGTAACACAACAGAACTGGATGTACACAGTGATAACAGTGTCATAATTCAGCCACAGTGACAGTGTCAGTAACACAATAAAACTGCATGTACACAGTGATAACAGTGTGATAGTTCACCCACAGGGGCAGGGCCAGTAACACAATAGAACTCTATGTACACAGTGATAACAGTGTGATAGTTCACCCACAGTGACAGTGTCAGTAACACAATAGAACCCCATGTACACAGTGATATCCATGTGATAATTCACCCACAGTGAAAATTGTCAGTAACACAATAGAACTCCATGCACACAGTGATGACAGTGTGATAATTCACCCACAGTGAGAGTGTCAGTAACACAATAGAACTCCATGTACACAGTGATAGCAGTGTGATAATTAACCCACAGTGACTTTAACAAAATAGAACTCCATGTACACAGTAATAACAGTGTGATAATTCACCCACAGTGACAGTAACACAATAGAACTGAATGTACATAGTGATAACAGTGTGATAATTCACCCACGATGACAGTGTCAGTAACACAATAGAACTCCATGTGCACAGTGATAACAGTGTGATAATTCAGCCACAGTGACAGTAACACAATAGAACTGAATGTACACAGTGATAACAGTGTGATAATTCACCCACGATGACAGTGTCAGTAACACAATAGAACTCCATGTAAACAGTGATAACAGTGTGAAAATTCACCCACAGTGACAGTAACACAATAGAACTGAATGTACACAGTGATAACTGTGTGATAATTCACCCACACTGACAGTGTCAGTAACACAATAGAACTCCATGTAAACAGTGATAAGAACCTAAGAACATAAGAAATAGGAGCAAGGCCCTCGAGCCTGCTCCGCCATTCAATAAGATCATGGCTGATCTGGGGCTCAAAGCTACTTCCCCGCACGCTCCCCATAACCCTTCACTCCCTTATCTTGCAAAAAACTGTCTTTCAACACCTTAAATATATTTAATGACTCAGCCTACACAGCTCCCTGGGGCAGAGACTTCCACAGATTTACGACCCTCTGAGGGAAGAAATTCCTCCTCATTTCTGTTCTAAAAGGGCGCCCCTTTATTCTAAA
Organism: Somniosus microcephalus; assembly: GCF_052327205.1. Taxonomy (NCBI): domain Eukaryota; kingdom Metazoa; phylum Chordata; class Chondrichthyes; order Squaliformes; family Somniosidae; genus Somniosus; species Somniosus microcephalus. The sequence goes on along the minus strand of NC_140990.1, from coordinate 133,873,599 downwards.
ACTATGCCCCAGCGTTCTAGATTTCCCCACACGCAGAAACATCCTCTCTGCACCTATCCTGCCGTGCCCCGTCAGTATCTTATATGTTTCAATAAGATCACCTCTCATTCTTCTAAATTCCAATGAATATAGGCACAGCCTTCTCAACCTTTCCTCAAAAATCAACCCCCCTCATCTCAGGAATCAACCGAGTGAATCGACTCTGAACTGACTCCAATTCAAGTAAAGCCTTCCTTAAATAAGGAGACCAAATCTATACGCGGTACTCAAGGAGTGGTCTCACCAATACAGTGTACAGGTGTAGCAGGACCTCCTTGCTTTTATACTCCAACCCCCTTGCAATAAAGATCAACATTCCATTTGCCTTTTTGATTACTTGCTGTACCTGCATGCTAACTTTTTGTGCTTCATGCACAAGGAGCCCCAGGTACCTCTGAACTGTAGCATTTTGTAATCTCTTCCTATTTAAATAATAATTTGGTTTTTCCTTTTTCCGGCAAAAGTAGATAACCTCGCACTTTACACATCATACTCCATTTACCCAATCTTTGACCACTCACTTAGCCTGTCTATAACCCTTTGCAGATTCTTTGAGTCCTCTGCACAATTTGCTTTCCCGCCCAACTTTGTATCATCTGCAAACTTGGCTACATTACACTCCGTCCCTTCATCCATGTCATTAATTAACATTGTAAATAGTTGAGGCCACAGTATCGATCCCTTTGGCACCCGACTAGTTACCGTCTGCCAACTGGAAAATGAGCCATTTTTCCCAACTCTCTGCTTTCTGTTCGTTAGCCATTTCTCCATCCATGCTAATATATTACACCCAACTCCATGAGCACTTACCCTATGCAGTAGGCTTCTATGTGGCTCCTTATCAAATGCCTTCTGAAAATCCAAATACACCACATCCACTGGCTCACCTGTGTCCACCCTACTCGGTACCTCCTCAAAGAACTCCAGCAAATTTGTTAAACATGATTTCCCTTTCATAAAACTGTGCTGACTCTGCTTGAATGCATTATGATTTTCCAAATGCCCTGCTACTGCTTCCTTAATGAAGGACTCCAGCATTTTCCCAACGACAGTTGTTAGGCTAACTGGTCTATAGTTTCATGCTTTCTGTCACCCTCCTTTCTTAAATAGGTACGTTACATTTGCTGTTATCCAATCTGCTGGGACCTCTCCAGAGTCCAAGGAATGTTGGTATATTGCAACCAATGCATACACTATCCCTGCAGCCACTTCTTTTAAGCCCCTGGGTTGCAGGCCATCTGGTCCAGGGGACTTGTCGTCTTTTAGTCCCATTACTTTACCAATACATTTTCCTTAGTGATAATGATTGTCTTTACTTCCCCCCTCCCTGTGGCTCTTTGATTATCCATTATTGGGATGTTCTTAGTGTCTTCTACCCTGAAAACAATACAAAATATGTGTTCAGACTCTCTGCCATTGCCCCGTTCCCCATTATTATTAATTCCCCAGTCTCATCCTCAAAAGGACCAACGTTTACTTTAGCTACTATCTTCCTTTTTATAAACCTGTAGAAGCTCTTACTATCTGTTTTAATATTCTTGCCAGTTTACTCTCATAATTCATCTTCTCTCTCTTTATCATTATTTTAGTCATCCTTTGCTGGCTTTTTAAAATGTCCCAATCCTCTGGTCTCCCACCAATCTTGCCAACATTGTATGCATTCGTTTTCAATTTGATACCATTCTTTACTTCCTTAGTTAGCCATGGTTGGTGCTCCCTTCTCTTAATATCTTTGTTTCTCACTGGAATATATTTAACTCAGCAGTTATGAAATATCTCCTTAAATGTCTGCCACTGCATTTCAACTGTCTTACCCTGTAATTTATTTTTCCAGTCCACCTTAGCCAATGTGATAATTCACCCACAGTGACAATCTCAGTAGCACAATAGAACTCCACGTACACAGTGAAAACAGTGTGGTAATTCACCAACAGTGATTGTGTAAATAACACATTTGAGCTCCATGTACACAGTGATAGCAGTGTGATAATTCACCCACAGTGCCACTGTCAGTAACACAATAGAAATACAGGTACACAGCGAAAACAGTGTGATAATTCACCCACAGTGACAGTGTCAGTAACATAATAGAACTCCATGTACACAGAGATAACAGTGTGATAATTCACCCACAGTGACAGTGTCAGTAACACAATAGAACTCCATGTACACAGTGATAACAGTGTTACAATTCACCCACAGTGACAGTGTCATTAACACATTAGAACTCCCTGTAAACAGTGATAGCAGTGTGATAATTCACCCACAGTGACAGTGTCAGTAACACAATAGAACTCCATGTACACAGTGATAACAGTGTGGTAATTCACCCACAATGACAGTGTCAGTAACACATTAGAACTCAATGTACACAGTGATAGCAGTCCGATAGCTCACCCAGAGTTACAATGTCAATAACAAAATACTGTAGAACTCCATGTACACAGTGATGGCAGTGTGATAATTCACCCACAGTGACTGTGTCAGTAACACAATAAAACTCCATGTACACAGTGATAACAGTGTTATGCTTCACCCACAGTGACAGTCTCAGTAACTCAATAGAACTCCATGTATACAGTGATAACAGTGTGATAATTCACCCACAGTGACAGTGTCAGTAACACAATAGAACTCCATGTACACAGTGATAACAGTATGATAATTCACCCACAGTGACAGTGTCAGTAACACATTATAACTCCATGTACACAGTGATAACAGTGCGATAATTCACCCACCGTGACAGTGTCAGTAACTGAATAGAGCTCTATGTACACAGTGATAACAGTGTGATAATTCACCCACAGTAATATACCAATAACACAATTGGGGTATTTGCACACCTTTATTATGGCGCTGATATTTCTCAGCATGCTGCCCCTCAGCAACATCATCCGAAAACACAGCACCAGGTTCCACGTATACGCTGACGACACGCAGCTCTACCTCACCATGACCTCTCTCGACCCTTTCACTGTTTCTGATTTGTCACACTGCATGTCCGATACCAGCACTGGATGAGCAGAAATGTTCTCCAACTAAATATTGGGTAGACCAAAGCCATTGGCTTCTTTCCCGCCACCAACTCCATTCCTTAGCCACCGACACCATCATTTCCCTTGCAACAGTCTGAGGTTGGACCAGACTGTTCGCAACCGTGACCTCCTATTTGACCCTGAATTGAGCTTCCAACCACATATTTGCTCCATCACCAAGACCGCCTACTTCCACCTGCATAACATCACCCGTCTCTGCCCCTGCCTCAACTCATCAGCTTTTGAAACCTTCACCCATGTTTTTGTTACTTCTACAGTTGACCATTGCACCACACTCCTGGCCGTCCTCCAATTCTCTACCATCCATAAACTTGAACTCATCCAATACTCGACTGCCCATATCTGAACTCGCACCAAGTCCCATTCACGCATCAACTCTGTACTCACTGACCTACATTGGCTCCTGGTTAAGCCACGCCTCAATCTTAAAATTCTCATCCTTGTTTGCAATTCTCTCCAAAGCTTCGCTCCTCCCTATCACTGTAAAATCACCAACCCTACATCACTCCGAGAGCATTGACTATCTCATTCTTTAAGACACTCCTTAAACCGTACCTATTTGCCCCATCATTTGTTGTGCTAATATCTCCTTGCATGGCTCGGTGATAAATTTTGTTTGATAACGCTCCTGTGAAACATTTTACTACGTTAAAGGCGCGATATAAATGCAGGTTGTTGTTGTTGATAATATGACGCATAACACATCAAAAATAACACAATGGGAAATATATGTACACAGTTATAATTGTGTGATAATACCACTCACAGTGAAATGTCAATAACACAATAGGAAATATATGTACAAAAACAAAATATGATGAACGCTGAAAAAATGAAATAAAAACAAAAAATGCCTGGAATACCCAGCAGATCAGGCAGCATCAGTGGAGAGAGAAACAGAGTTAATGTTTCAGGTCAATGACATTTCGTCACACCTGGAAAACGTTAGAGATATAACAGGTTTTAAGCATCTACAGAGGCAGTGAAAGTGGGGAGGGGAGGAAAGAAGAAAAGGAAAGGTCTGGGATAGGGTGGAAGGCAGGAGTGGTTAAATGACAAAACAGATGATGGTTCGAGGCAAAAGGGGATGCTAATGGGACAAGTAAAGAAACAAAACATGGTCTAGAGGAGGTGCAAAAGTCAATGGCAGAATCATTACCAACAGCTGCTGTTCAAAAAAAATGGGAGGGGTGGTTATGACCTGAAATTGTTGAACTCAGTGTTGAGTCCTGAATGTTGTAATGCGCCAAATCGAAAGATAAGGTGCTGTTCCTTGAGCTTACCTTGAATTTCATTAGAACAGAGCAGGAGGCCTAGGACAGAGAGGTCAGAGAGTGAGAGGGATGGCGAATTAAAATGACAAACGATAAGAACAGTGTCACGTTTGTGGACTGAACGGAGGTGTTCAGCAAAGTGATCACCAATCTGCTTTCGGTCTCCCCAATGTAGAGGAAACAGCATCGTGAGCAGCAAATACATATTACTACATTGAAAGAAGGAAAACTAAAAATATACACACAGTTATACTAGTGTGATAATAACACTCACCATGAAAAACTTATAACACAATATGAAATATATGTACACAGTTATACTAGTGTAATGACAACATTCGCGGTGAAATACCAATAACACAATAGTAAACATATGTACACAGTTATAATAGTGTGATAATACCACTCACAGTGAAATACCAATAACACAATAGGAAATATATGTACGCAGTTATAACAGTGTGATAATAACACTCACCGTGAAACACCAATAACAATAGGAAATATATGTACACAGTTATAATAGTTTGATAATACCACTCACAGTGAAATGCCAATAACACAATAGGAAATATATGTACACAGTTACAATAGTGTGATAATACCACTCACAGTGAAACACCAATAACACAATAGGAAATATATACACACAAATATATACCACTCACAGTGAAATACCAATAACACATTAGGATATAAAAGTCCACATTTTTCATAGTGTGATAACATCACCCTCAGTGCAGCGTTATATACAGTGGAAATTCAATAAAACATCACTCGGAGCTAATAGACTGGAACCGCGGAAGTGGTGGCAATACACATATTGGAGTAACGAGTACTCAAAATAGGCAGTGATTCCGTTAAAGGGGAGAAATGATGCTGAGAAAGGGAAGAAATTATTGCGGTAAAGTGGAGGAATTATACCGTCCAAGAGGAGAAATGATTCCATTAAAGTGGATAAAATATACCATGAAACGGCAGAAATGGCACAGTTAAAGGGAAGAAGCATTCCTGGTAAATAGGAGCAGTGACACATTAAACAATGATACCCATAACTAGCAGCTAACTCCAATACTTTACCTGGGACCCCGATAGCTGCAATGACGGGATAGTAAAGGGCAAACACCAGACCTTTTTGTATCCCATGCATTTCTCTCAGAAGCTCTGAGCATGCTCTGCATTCCACTCACAGATTGTCACATTTATACTTGACTAGCTGGGGGTGCCCGGCGGTGCCGAGGCTTTTTTGAGGGCATGTTGTTGTTGGAAGAGAGAGAGAGAGCGACTGGGGGGAAGAGAGAGAGCGACTGGGGGAAGAGAGAAAGTGACTGGGGGGAAGAGAGAGAGCAACTGGGGGGAAGAGAGAGAGCGACTGGGGGGAAGAGAGAGAGCGACTGGGGGGAAGAGAGAGAGCGACTGAGGGTAAGAGAGAGAGCGACTGGGGGGAAGAGAGAGAGGGAGAGACTGGGGGGAAGAGAGAGAGCGAGAGACTGGGGGGAAGAGAGAGAGCGAGAGACTGGGGGGGAAGAGAGAGAGCGAGAGACTCGGGGGTAAGAGAGAAAGCGAAAGAATGGGGGGAAGAGAGAGAGCGAGAGACTGGGGGGAAGAGAGAGAGCGAGAGACTGGGGGGAAGAGAGAGAGCGACTGGAGGGAAGGGGAAGGGGAGGAAGGGGAAGGGGAATGGGGAGGGGGAGGGGGAGGGAGGGAATGGGGAAGGGGAGCAGGAGGGGGGAGCGGGGGGGAGGGGAGGGAGGGGGTAGGGAAGGGGGTAGGGAAGGGAGGTGGGGAGAAGGTGGGGGAGGGAGGAGAGGGGGAGGAGGGAGAGAGTGGAGGGAGAGAGGGGAGGGAGAGGGAAGGAGAGAGAGAGAGAGAGGGAAGGAGAGAGAGACAGAGAGAGAGAGGGAAGGGAGAGAGACAGAGAGAGAGGGAAGGAAAGAGAGAGAGAGGGAAGGAGAGAGACACAGACAGAGACAGAGAGGGAAGGAGAGAGAGAGACTGGGGGAGAGGGAGACGGGGAGAGAGAAAGAGTAGAGAGACTGGGGGAAGAGAGGGAGAGAGAGAGAGACGGGGAGATAGAGAAAGAGAGACTGGGGATATAGAGAGAGAGACTGAGGGGGAGAGAGATAGCGACTGAAGGGAAGAGAGAGAGACTGGGGGAGAGAGAGAGAGACAGGGGAGAGAGAGAGAGTAGAGAGACTGGGGGAGAGAGAAGAGAGAGACTGGGGAGAGAGAGAGAGAATGGGGAGATAGAGCGAGAGAGAGAGAGAGACTGAGGGGGAGAGAGAGAGCGACTGAGGGGGAGAGAGAGAGAGCGACTGGGGGAGAGAGAGCGAGAGAGAGACTGGGGGGGAAAGAGAGAGACTGGGGGGTGGGGGGGAGAGAGAGAGAGACTGAGGGGAGAGAGAGAGATGGGGAGAGAGAGAGAGAGAGATTTGGGGGGAAAGGGAGAGAGTGGAGGGAGAGGGAGAGAGTGGGGGAGAGAGAGAGAGAGACTGGGGGGAGAGAGAGACTGGGGGAGAGAGAGACTGGAGAGGAGAGAGAGAGACAGGGGGAGAGAGAGACTGGGGGAGAGAGAGACTGGGAGAGAGAGTGACTGAAGGAGAGAGAGAGAGACTGGGGGAGAGAGAGAGAGACTGGGGGAGAGAGAGAGAGACTGGGGGAGAGAGATGGGGAGAGAGAGCGAGAGACTGGGGGAGAGAGAGTGACTGAGGGGGAAGAGAGAGAGACGGGGAGAGAGAGAGAGAGAGAGAGAGACTGGGGAGAGAGAGAGAGAGAGAGACTGAGGGGGAGAGAGAGAGCGACTCAGGGGGAGAGAGAGAGACTGGGGGAGAGAGAGAGAGACGGCAGAGAGAGAGAGAGAAAGAGAATATAAACTGGCAGACTACCTCACGACCATCAGAGACACAAAACAGAGACAGACCCTCACCAGGTACAGACTAAGCGACCACCAACTGGAAATTGAAAAAGGCAGATACAAGAAATCCTGGCAGCCTAGAGAGAATAGAATATGCGATCAATGCCTGGCCGGCGAGGTTGAAACAGAAATGCATTTCCTCCTAAAATGCAAAAAATTCAACACATCAAGAAACATATTATTCAACAAGCTAAGCCAAACAACCCCAGATTTCAAGGAATTGGATGACCTGTCAAAATTGAGATTAGTCCTGGGAGAAGGAGACAGACCATACCTTGGGGCCAAATATGTAACAACATGTCACAACCTGAGGACTGTTTAAAATTAAGACTGTTTAAAATTAATATTGAACGTACCAAATGAAGTACAAGGACTGTTTAAAATTAATATTGTTTAAAAGTAATATTGTATGTACCCAACAAATGTCAAATCGATTGACACCTACAGAATGTTGGAAAACTGTACCTTTTTGCTATGTAAGCTTTGGCAATATGGTTCTCTGTAAACTTTCATGCCAATAAAGCATTTGAATTGGAATTGGAATTGGAGTAGAGAGACTGGGGGGATAGAGAGGAGAGAGACTGGGGGAGAGAGAGAGAGACTGGGCGAGAGAGAGGAGAGAGACTGGGGAGAGAGAGAGAGACTGGGGAGAGAGAGAGAGAGACTGGGGTGAGAGAGAGAGAGACTGGGGGAGAGAGATGGGGAGAGAGAGCGAGAGACTGGGGGAGAGAGAGAGAGAGACGGGGGAAGGTAGAGAGAGACTGGGGAGAGAGAGAGATAGAGAGACTGGGAGACAGAGAGAGAGAAATAGAGAGACGGGGAGCAAGAGAGAGATTGGGGGAGAGAGAGACTGGAGGAGGGAGAGACTGGAGGAGAGAGAGAGACGGAGAGAGAGAGAGACTGGGAGAGAGAGAGAGAGACGGGGAGAGAGAGAGTAGAGAGTCTGTGGGGCGAGAGAGGAGAGAGACTGGGGAGAGAGAGAGAGAATGGGGAGATAGAGAGAGAGAGAGAGAGAGACTGAGGGGGAGAGAGAGAGACTGGGGAGAGAGACGGGGAGAGAGAGAGCGACTGGGGGAGAGAGAGCGAGACAGAGACTGGGGGGAAAAAGAGAGACTGGGGGGGTGGGGGGAGAGAGATAGAGACTGAGGGGAGAGAGAGAGAGATGGGGAGAGAGAGAGAGAGAGGCTTGGGGGGAAAGAGAGAGAGTGGAGGGAGAGGGAGAGAGTTGGGGAGAGAGAGAGAGAGACTGAAGGAGAGAGAGAGAGACTGGGGGAGAGAGAGAGAAACTGGGGGAGAGAGAGAGAGACTGGGGGGAAGAGAGAGAGACTGGGAGAATACAATACAGAAACACACTCAGAACCAAATAAGAGCAATAAATTAAGAATACACTCAGCTCCATTGAGGAATCCATTGGTTCCAATTATTTCTGGGACAACTGGAATTCATTACACAAAAAACAACACGACGAATTGGCCATTCAAAATGGAGACACATGGGAAAACCACTTTGAAAAATTATACCAGAAAAACACACTAAGGCCAGAGCAACACCAAATATGCAAAAAACTGGAAAAGCTCGAAATGGCCATAAAAGATAACCAAAACCCGCTAGACTCCATAATAACAGAAAAAGAACTTTTTGAAAAACTCAAGGACCTGCGACCAGGAAAAGCTTGCGGGGCAGACGGCATACTAAGCGAGATGATTAAACACACAGACGATAAAATGAAACTGGCTATCCTAAAACTCTTCAACTTGGTTCTGAGTGTCAGTTACTTCCCTGATATCTGGAACAAAGGACTCATAACGCCCATATACAAAAGTGGGGACAAAGTCGACCCAAATAACTATCGAGGCATCTGTGTAAACAGTAACCTGGGGAAGGTATTCTGTAGCATCATAAACAAAAGACTTATAAACTTCCTTGAGGAGCACAATGTCTTGAGTAAAAGCCAAATTGGATTCCTGCCAAACTATAGAACATCAGATCATATCTTCACCCTACAGACCCTAATTGACAAACACGTTCATCAAAACAAAAGCAAAATCTACGCATGCTTTATAGATTTCCAGAAGGCTTTCAACTCCATCTGGCATGACGGTTTATTCCTGAAACTTATCGAAAGCGGGGTATGGGGAAAAACATATGATGTAATTAAATCAATGTATACAAACAACAAATGTGCAGTTAAAATTAGAGACAAACATACAAAATACTTCCACAGGGGCGGGGGGTGACGCAGGGGTCGCCAATCTCACCGACACTCTTTAATATTTACATAAATGAATTGGCAAAACTACTTGAACAATCTACAGCACCCGGCCTCACCCTATATGAATCCAAGGTTAAATTCCTCCTCTATGCAGACGACCTGGTTCTGCTGTCACCAACTAAGGAGGGTCTACAGCAGAACCTGGATCTGCTGGAGTCGTACTGCCAGACTTGGGCCCTGACAATAAATCCCCAAAAAACCAAAGTACTTGTGTTCCAGCAAAGATCCAGACATCAGGGACCCAAAATAAATTTCACACTAGGAACAACCAAAATTGAATAAACCACTAACTACACATACTTGGGCTTAAAAATCAGTTCTACGGGAAATTTCAAACTGGCTGTGAATGAACTGAAAGAGAAAGCAAGAAGGGCTTTCTATGCCATTAAAAAATCAATCCAAATAGAAATCCCAATTAGCATTTGGCTCAAAATTTTCAAATCAGTAATTGAACCAATTGCACTCTATGGCAGTGAGGTGTGGGGACCGCTAACACAACAAGAATTTGCAAAATGGGACAAACACCCAATTGAGATCCTACATGCAGAATTCTGTAAAAGTATCCTCCGGACTCAAAGGATAACCGTAAACAATGCATGCAGGGCAGAACTAGGCCAATATCCATTAATAATCACTATCCAAAAAAGAGCCACCAAATTTTGGAAACACCTAGAAATGAGCAACCCCCAATGCTATCATTACGAAGCCCTGAAATGCCAAGAGAGGACCATAAAGAAGAATACCCTCAGTCAATTGGTCCTGGGACTCAGTGAAGTAACTACTAACACTACTAACAATAACCAGCCCCAGGACAGTGACAGCGTAACACAAAGAATTCGACCCAACACAATCGTCGCTAAGCAAAAGGAAAAATACCTGTCATATTGGGCAGAAACAACAAAAACTCAAAGCAAACTCAATTGCTACTTGGCCCTAAACAGACAATACAACATGGCTGATTACCTGACCATGGTAAAGGATAGCAAACTGAGAAAAACTTTGACAATGTACAGACTTAGTGAACATAACCTGGCGATCGAAAAAGGTAGACACAGACAGATCCGGCTACCAAGAGAGGACAGGATATGCTCTCACTGCAGTCAGGGAGTGGTGGAGACAGAGATGCACTTCCTCATAGCTTGTAGAAAATATCAGGGCATAAGGGAGATTTTCTACCCAAAATTCACAAAAATATGTCCGGAATTCAGAAATTTGAATGACGACCAAAAACTCCCATACCTACTAGGGGAAGAGAGAAATTGTGTAACACTAGCGGCACACTATGTTACAGCTTGCCATAAACAGAGGGACAACCACTAAAGATAAGAAAAGAGTATATATAAATTATATGAAAGTATATTTATACACTCAGGGATATATCTGTTTATACACTGTATGGATAGATCTGTATTTTTGTGAACAAACATGAATGTTTTCCGATGCTTTGGCAACATAAGATGTAACTTGTCATGCCAATAAAGCGATTTGAATTGAATTGAATTGAATTGACTGGGGGGAGAGGGAGAGAGTGGGAGAGAGAGAGAGAGAGACTGAGGGGAGAGAGAGACTGGGGGAGAGAGAGACTGGAGAGGAGAGAGAGAGACTGGGGGAGAGGGAGACTGGGGAGAGAGAGACTGGGGGAGAGAGAGACTGGGGGAGAGAGAGACTGGAGGAGAGAGAGAGAGACGGGGGAGAGAGAGAGAGACTGGGGGGGAGAGAGAGAGACTGGGGGAGAGAGAGAGAGACGGGGGAGAGAGAGAGAGACTGGGGGGAGAGAGAGAGACTGGGGGGAGAGAGAGACTGGGAGAGAGAGAGACTGGGGGGAGAGAGAGTGACTGAGGGGGAAGAGAGAGAGACGGGGAGAGAGAGAGAGAGAGAGACTGGGGAGATAGAGAGAGAGAGAGAGACTGAGGGAGGAGAGAGAGAGCGGCTCAGGGGGAGAGAGAGAGACTGGGGGAGAGAGAGAGAGACGGGAGAGAGAGAGAGAGTATAGAGACTGGGGGGATAGAGAGGAGAGAGACGGGGGAGAGAGAGAGAGACTGGGCGAGAGAGAGGAGAGAGACTGGGGAGAGAGAGAGAGACTGGGGAGAGAGAGAGAGAGGCTGGGGGTGAGAGAGAGAGAGACTGGGGGAGAGAGACGGGGAGAGAGAGAGAGAGACTGGGGAGAGAGAGAGAGAGACGGGGGAAGGTAGAGAGAGACTGGGGAGAGAGAGAGATAGAGAGACTGGGAGACAGAGAGAGAGATAGAGAGACGGGGAGCAAGAGAGAGATTGGGGGAGAGAGAGAGAGACTGGAGGAGGGAGAGACTGGAGGAGAGAGAGAGACGGAGAGAGAGAGAGACTGGGAGAGAGAGACTGGAGGAGGGAGAGTCTGGAGGAGAGAAAGAGACTGGGAGACTGGGGGAGAGAGAGACTGGGAGATAGATAGAGAGAGAGAGAGAGAGAGAGAGACTGAGGGGGGAGAGAGAGAGAGACGGGGAGAGAGAGAGAATCTGGGGGAGAGAGAGAGAGACTGGGGGAACAGAGAGAGACTGGGAGACAGAGAGAAAGAGACTGGGAGACAGAGAGAGAGATAAAGAGACGGGGAGAGAGAGAGAGATTGGGGGAGAGAGAGAGATGGGGAGAGAGAGAGAGAGACTTGGGGGGAGAGGAGAGAGTGGGGGAGAGAGAGAGACTGGGGGGAGAGAGAGACTGGGGGAGAGAGCGACTGGAGGAGGGAGAGTCTGGAGGAGAGAGAGAGACTGGGAGAGAGAGAGAGAGAGAGCGAGACTGAGGGGGAGAGAGAGAGAGACGGGGAGAGAGAGATAAACTGGGGGAGAGAGAGAGACTGGGGGAAGAGATAGAGAGACTGGGAGACAGAGAGAGAGAGACTTGGGGGGAGAGGGAGAGAGAGGGAGAGGGCTAGAAATTCGGTATCGCCCCGTTTGGAGAGGGAAGGAGAGAGAGAGAGAGGGAAGGAGAGAGAGAGAGAGGGGGAAGGAGAGAGAGAGGGAAGGAGAGAGAGAGAGAGAGGGAAGGAGAGAGAGAGACAGAGACGGAAGGAGAGAGAGAGAGGGAAGGGGAGAGAGAGACAGAGACGGAAGGAGAGAGAGAGAGGGAAGGGGAGAGAGAAAGAGAGAGAGCGGGAAGGAGAGAGTAACAGAGAGGGAGAGGGAAGGAGAGAGAGACAGAGGGAAGGAGAGAGAGAGAGAGAGGGAAGGAGAAAGAGACAGAGAGGGAAGGAGAGAGAGACACAGAGAGAGAGGGAAGGAGAGAGAGAGAAAGAGAGGGAAGGAGAGAGAGACAGAGAGAGGGAAGGAGAGAGAGAGAGGGAAGGAGAGAGAGAGACAGAGAGGGAAGGAGAGAGAGAGAGAGAGAGAGAGGGAAGGAGAGAAAGAGACAGAGAGGGAAGGAGAGAGAGAGAGAGGGAAGGAGAGAGAGAGAGGGAAGGAGAGAGAGACAGAGAGAGAGAGGGAAGGAGAGAGAGAGACAGAGAGGGAAGGAGAGAGAGAGGGAAGGAGAGAGAGAGAAAGAGAGGGAAGGAGAGAGAGAGAGAGAGAGAGAGGGAAGGAGAGAGAGAGACAGAGAGGGAAGGAGAGGGAGAGAGAGGGAAGGAGAGAGAGAGAGGGAAGGAGAGAGAGACAGAGAGAGAGAGGGAAGGAGAGAGAGAGACAGAGAGGGAAGGAGAGAGAGAGAGGGAAGGAGAGACAGAGAGAGAGAGGGAAGGAGAGAGAGAGACAGAGAGGGAAGGAGAGAGAGAGAGGGAAGGAGAGAGAGAGAGAGAGAGAGAAGGAGAGAGAGAGGGAAGGAGATAGAGAAGAGAGGAAGAGGCCCGGCCCGAGTCACCCCAGCTGAGTAGGCTGGGCACAGTGAAACCATTGATTTCTTTATGTCAGCACAAATACTGCTCTGACATCATAGCAGCTCTTCGACATCATAGTCACTCAATGCTAATGAGCGGGGTGAAGGGGGGTTGAAAGGGGGAGTGGTAAAGGGGGGGAAGGGGGGCAGGGGGGATGGGGGGAATGTGGGGGAGAGGGGGTGAAGTGGGGGAGGTGAAGGGGGGTGAAGGGGCGGAGGTGAAGGGGGGTGAAGGTGGCTGAAGAGGGGGTGAAGGGGCGGTGGGGGTGAGGGGGGAGCCTGCTCTGTTTTTCATCCCTTTTTTTTCTCCCCCTCCCCCGCCTCCCTCTTCCCCTCCCCCTCCTCCCCCATCCTGCTCCCTCTTCCCCCCTCCTCCTCCCCCTCCTCCTTCTTCACCCCCTCCCCCTCCTCGCTCTTTACCCCCTCCCGCTCCTCGCTCTCTCTCCCTCCCTCCCTCCCCCTCTCCCTCCCTCCCTCCCCCTCTCCCTCTCTCCCTCCCCCTCTCCATCTCCCTTCCGGTACCAGAATGGAGTCAGTCTGACATTGGGAGGCCGGGTGCCCATCGCTCCGAAGTGAGCCCAGGGTTGCACATCGTGAACGCGGCAGGCCTTTGGAACCGATTGGCCGGGCGGCAGACGAACGCCTTTCGCTGCAGTGGTGGGGGAGAGAGCGACACCGCCGCTCACCTGCTCTCTTCCCCCGGACTTTCGGGCTGCACGGGGAAGAGAGAGAGAGAGAGACTGAGGGGGAAGAGTGAGACGCCGAGGGCCTTCAGCAGGTTCGACAGATTCCGGGAGAGAGAGACGCCGCCGCTCAGCTGCTCACTTCCCTCTTCCCCCCGGGCTTTCGGGATGTGCGGGGAAGAGAGAGAGAGAGAGACTGGAGGGGGAGAGTGAGATGCCGAGGACCTTCAGCAGGTTCAACAGGTTCCGGGAGAGAGAGACGCCGCCCACCGCTCAGCTGCTCGCTTCCCTCTTCCCCTGGGGTTTCGGGCTGCGCGGGGAAGAGAGAGAGAGAGACTGGTGGGGGGAGAGTGAGACGCCGAGGGCCTTCAGCAGTCTCGACAGGTTCTGGGCGTGCTGGGAATCTGCTGAACTCAAGGCCCAGGTTTCCCGCGCTGCTAGGCCATGGCTCCGCGCATCCACTACAATAAAGAGATTCGTAAATATCAAAGTTCAGGTTTTTAAGCACCCCATAGCTAAGAAGACAGCTGCACAAAAGAACCTAACGGGGTACACACGGAAAATGGGGAAAATAAACACACAGAAAGTGGGAAAAAAAATCGTTAGGAATCAAGATGGCGGACACTCACCTCAGTTGAGAATGATTAGGCCCGCCCACACATGCACTGATTGGTCAACCATCAGGTCACTGAAGTGTAGGATTGGTCAATCATCACGTCACTCAACTGTAGGATGGCCCGCCCGCACACGCAATGAACCCGCCCCCGTGATGCAGCAATTGGTCGACCGTCGGGTCGCTCGACTGTATGATTGGTCAACCTTCACGTCACTCAATGCTAATGAGGGGATAATGAGCGGAATTTTGAACGTTTTTGGATACCGTCGGCACAATTTTTGTCTCACCGAAAATAAATATGCTTATGACCGTTCCGGAATCGTAAGCTTTCTTTTGATGTAACACACGTGTAGGTACTCTCTATAACCTTTGAGTGTATAGAGGACGGAGAGACAGACAGACAGAAGAGCAATTATTATATATATACAGACTAGCTGAAGTGCCCGGCGGTGCCGAGGTCCTTTTGAGGGCATGTTGTTGTTGGAAGAGAGAGAGAGAGCGACTGGGGGGAAGAGAGAGAGCAACTGGGGGGAAGAGAGAAAGCTTCTGGGGGGAAGAGAGAGAGCGACTGGGGGGAAGAGAGAGAGCGACTGGGGGGAAGAGAGAGAGCGACTGGGGATAAGAGAGAGCGTGACTGGGGGGAAGGGGGAAAGGGGGGGAAGGGGGGAAAGGGGGGAAGTGGGCGAAGGGATGAAAGGGGGGAAGGGGGGAAGAGTAGGGGGGAAGGGGGGGAAGGGGAGGGGAGGGGGGAAAGAGGGGGAAGGGGAGGGTGGAAATGGGAGGGGAGGGGGGGAAGGGGGGAAGTGGAGGGGAGGGGGGAAAGGGGAGGGGAGGGGGGAAAGGGGAGGGGGGATAAGGGGAGTGGAGGGGGGAAATGGGAGGGGAGGGGGGAAAGGGGAGGGGATGGGGAAAGGGGAGGGGATGGGGGGAAAGGGGAGGGGAGAGGGAAAGGGGAGGGGTGGGGGGAAAGGCAGTGAGGGGGTGGGGGAGGAAGGGGGAGGGGAGGAATGGGGGAGTGGGGGAGGGGGGCGGGGGGGAAGGGGAGGGGGAGGGGGGAAGGGGAGGGGGGAGGAGGAGGTGGAGGGGGGAGGGGGATGAGAGGAAGGGAAGGGGAGGGGGAGGGAAGGGGAGGGGGAGAGGGGGGTGAGGGGGGAGGGAGGAAGGGGGAGAGGGGGAGGAGGAGGGGAGAGGGAGCGGGAAGGGGCGGAGGGGGGGAGGGGGAGAGGGGGGGAGGAGGAGGGGAGGGGCAGGGGGTGAGGGAGGGGGGAGGGGAGGGGGAAAGGGGGGAGGGGAGGGGAGAGAGATAGGGTGAGGGGAGGGGAGGGGGAGAGGGGGTGAGGGGAGGGCGAGGGGGGAGGGGAGGGGGAGAGGAGTGGAGGGGAGGGGGAGGGGAGTGGGGAGGGGAGGGGAGAGGAGGGGGAGGGGAGGGGGAGAGGAGGGGAGGGGAAGAGGGGGGAGAGGTGCTGAGGGGTGGGGGAGGTAGGGGAAGGAGGGGGGAGAAAGGGAGGGGGGAGCCAGCAGACCGTCTCCCCTCTGCCGGCAATGGCTCCGCTGAGCTCCGTGCCACCCCACGCACTGACATGACGAGCGCAGCGCCCCGGTCAGCCCGAGCCCCGCCCTCCCAAGGCCGGGCCTGAGGCGGCTTGAGCTGGCCGATTGCGGCTGGCCGGGCCCAGTTGTCTTGGTAACCCTCCTCCCCTCTCTGCCTCCTGATCTCCGGGACCGGGCCCGGGCCTGGGCCTGGGCGGCTTGAGATGGCCGATTGCGGCTGGCGAGCCCGGTTGCCGGGGTAACCCTCTCCGCTCCCCCTCCCCTCCCGAGCCCCGCCCCCCCGCTAACCTGCTCGCTTCCCCCTGGCCATGCTCTGTGTGGAGCTGCGCGGGCGCCATGCAGCGCGAGCGCGAATTAAGCGCGAGGAGCTTGCAGTGAGCCCAGCCAGCCTTTACCAAGATGGCTGGCCGCTGGTTCGGAATCGGGCCCAGCGGGGGGGGTGGGGGGTGAGGGGTGGGAGGAGCTTGCCACAAAACAATTGCGTAGGGTCCAGCATGGCTGGCAACAGGCGCCCAGGCTTCGAGGCTTACCTGCAAAAACGGGGAAAGGTAGGAAAATTAATGAGATTAGATAAAAGATTTAGAATGTAATTAACTTTTTTTTAAAGCAAATAGGGCTAGATTTTCAGTATAGACAGTTTTGGGGCGCTAACCTTAGCGCCCGCCCGAAGTTAGCGCCCGCCCCAAAGTAGCGCCCCGTTGCCGGAAATTCAGTGGCTTCGCCCTAAGAGATTGGTGGAGCGCTAAAAGAGGCGTTCCACTCCTATCTTTAGGCGCTAAGCCGGCGGTCCAGAGGGATAGCGCCCAGGCGGGGCGCAGCGCGGGTGCGGTCATTTTTGGACTGACAGCAGACCCCGTGGCGCCGACCAGCTCTTAAAGGGGGAAGGGACGAATTGGTCTGCTGCCACGCCCTGCACACTGCAGCCTTGCAAAGAGGCCTCAACGCTGCTGCTCAGCCCCAGGGAGTCATGGCAACGCCAGAGAAGACCCGTCAGCGTGCCCTGTGCTTCTCAGAGGGTGATCTGGACATAATGGTCACAGCTCTGGAGGTGAGGCGCAAGATCTTGTTCCCAGAGAGTGGGAGGAATCCAACCCACCACGACTACACCAAAGCCTGGAAGCAGATCGCCCAGAGGGTGACGTTCACCGGCGATGCCCCCAGGACCCACAAACAATGTCGTAAAAAATACAATGATCTGACCAGGATTGTGAAGGTGAGTAGCCTTTCCAGTCTCCTCCTCATTCTTGCATGTACACCTGACATGATGGGCAAAGGGAGCTGAAAGTCCTATTGGCCAGCCCTCAGCCAGCAGCATTGGGACAGTCATGAGCATCACATGGCCATTCGGCACTCTACACTTTGTCCAAGCTATTCCACCATGGGAGGCAGTGCACACTACATCAGGGCTTCACTCTGTCCACGCTATTCCACCATGGGAGGCAGTGCACACTACATCAGGGCTTCACTCTGTCCACGCTATTTCACCATGGGAGGCAGTGCACACTACATCAGGGCTTCACTCTGTCCACGCTATTCCACCATGGGAGGCAGTGCACACTACATCAGGGCTTCACTCTGTCCACGCTATTCCACCATGGGAGGCAGTGCACACTATATCAGGGCTTCACTCTGTCCAAGCTATTCCACCATGGGAGGCAGTGCACACTACATCAGGGCTTCACTGCACACTTACAGCCCGTCCTTTCTCTTGCAGGCTAAAGTAGCGGCTAATCACCAGGCACGTGCCAGGGGTGGCCGCGCCAAGCTGCAGAAGCTCACTCGGCTGGAGGAGCGCGTGTGTGTGCTCATGGGAGCCCGTGTGATTGTCCCCACAGCGTGCGGAGTATCCGACCCTCCACTGCCCGGCAATGGTAAGGACCTCACCTTTTGGCCCTCTCGCGTCGCACTGGCCCATCCGAGCTACCTCCTTTGCCACTGTCCCACCAATGCGCTGAATGCCACCAGTCCTAACTCCCTCGCTGACGCCGTCTCCTCACTCTGAAGCTACTCTTGTGCATTCCTGCTTTCAGCTGGTGACGACCAGGACCCTGAAGCTGCCAGTGACAGCATCTCCGACCAGGAGGAGGAGGAGGAGCAAGCCGGACCTTCGGGGGAACAGTCACGTCCCGCAGGAGAGGAGGAAATGCTTGACACCTCCTCACTGGACGAGTGCCTGGAGGAACTGTCGCAGGGCAATGCAGCTTCTGGGACCAGTGGCGTCCAGCCACCCAGGAGCCGTGCGCGTGGCCCGTGGCCTTCCCCCCAAAGGGGGGAAGGATCAGAGGGGAGTGCTGCTGTTCGGCACACTCACCGCCACCAACGCGGCAAGGGTCCCCTAGTTCGGCCCCCTCCTCCCCAGCGGGAGAGTCGCGACTCCAGTCCGGACACCTTCACCTCGGAGGAGGTGCGGAAGCTGGATAAAATGGCCGAGGATTCGGACCGGCGCCACACGGAGCTCATGAGCGTGGTGGGGCGCATGCCTGAGGCGATCGAGTCGCTGGCGACCAGTGTGCGCGAGTTCGGGGCAGCAACAGCCGCGAGTGGCCGCATGCTGACTGATGCCATCAAGACCCTGGCGGCTGTGATGCGCACACACACCAGGACCACAGGGGCACTCACTGCTGCCACACGCGCTGTCTCAGGCAGGCATCGCCAGGGCAGCCGTCGCGCTGGGCCATCCCAGCAAGCCGCCCCTCGGCTGATTGTTGCGGATCCTGCAGTGCGGGCCCGGCCGAGTGCCACCGCGCCACAGCACCAGCCAGCGCATCCCACACGCCAGCTGGCCCACATTGCGCCATCCGTCACCGCCATTCCCCCACTGGGGCGTCAAGGGCAAGCGGCTGCAGCTGATGATGGCCAGGCTCAGGTGCGCCACACAGCAGACGGCCCCTCGAGGCCTAAACGCCGTGTAGGCCGCCCCCCAGCGGCATCTGGCGGAAGGGCATCTGAGCCTCAGGCACCTTCCCCCAGCCTCGCAGCAGCCACTGGGCAGAGCTTGCGAAGGAGCAGCAGGCCGGGCAGGGGAGGCAAAAGGCTGGGCAAGGTCTCGCCCTCGTGGGCCACTCAATAGAGGGTGTGGGCAGCTTTCCTTTTATATGGCGGTGGCCATCTTTATTTTGCCCATGGTTGTGTTGTTGGAGGGCTTATTTTTTGCGTTAGGCCGACGTTGAGGCCCGGTTTGAAGAAAGGTGGAGTGACTCCTCCCCAGTTTGTGGGAGTGAGTCGTTTGTTGGGCTTTTTGTGGGGCCCGTTTATTGTTTTTGGGGATTCATGTGGGAAGGGCTTTTCATTTTTGTGTAATAAAAAATTATCTTTATTCATGCAGTCTCCATGGTTGTTCTTCTTAGTGTTTGTTGGCTTCGCCGGCTGAGGGCTTGCGGAGCGGCTGCATTCATCTTCCCTCATGGCCCCTGGCCATTTCCTGACAGGGGGCTTAGAAGTACCGTGTAATAAGGTGGCGTCGTGCGGCCCTTGGCCCTGGTCGCTCCCTCCTGGGAACGCACTCCTGCTCCTCCTCCTCCTCCTCCTCATGCTCCTCCTGCTCCTCCTCCTGAGGTGCTGGTCCAACGTCAGGTGGCAGTGCCTGAGTCCTGCGGATAGCCAGGTTGTGTAGCATGCAGCAAACCACCACAAATTGGGAGACCCGGTCCGGCGAATACTGGAGAGCTCCTCCGGAGCGATCAAGGCAGCGGAACCGCTGCTTGAGGACCCCAATAGTTAGCTCGATGATGTTGCGGGTGGTTTGATGGCTCTCGTTGTAGGCCTCTTCAGCAGTGGTCCTGGGCGCGTGGAGCGGGGTCATGAGCCAGGTGCACAAAGGATAGCCTTTGTCCCCGAGTAGCCATCCTCTTGGGGGAGGCTGTGCCTGGAACATGTCATGCACAGTACTCTGCCGCAGGATAAAGGCATCGTGGCTGCTGCCTGGGAAGCTGGCATTGACTGCCATGATGCGCTGCTTGTGGTCACAGACCAGCTGCACATTCAGAGAATGGTAGCCATTCCTGTTGCGATACTGCTCGCCATGCTCCAGAGGGGCCCGCAAAGCCACATGCGTACAGTCAATGGCGCCCTGCACCAAGGGGAATTCCCCGAATCTGGAAAATCCCAATGCGCGCTGATGCTGGCTCTCCAGGGCCATGGGGAAGGAGATGAATTGGCTTCTCCTTCTGAACAGTGCTTCGGTCACCTGGCGGATGCAGCGATGCGCGCCATACTGGGAGATGTTTGCTATGTCCCCAGCAGCGTATTGGAAGGAGCTGGTGGCATAGAATTTCAATGCCACCGTCACCTTCACTTCCACCGACAGAGACGTCCTGCACCTGAGCTTTGGCCGCAGATCTCGGCGAAGCAGGTGGCAGATCTCTGCAATCACCTCCTTTCGGAATCGGAGCCTTTTAACACATCGCGCGGCACTCATGTTTAGGTAGGAGCGCTGCTGGCGGTATAGCCTGACTGGGTAAGGCCTACGTGGCCGACGCCTGTAGCCCCCTCTGCCTCTAGCCAGGGCTGCCCCTCTCACAATGCGTCTGCGAGCCCTACGGACATGGAGCTGCAGCTCCGCGTTGGCACCCCATGCAACCCCCACAAATCCTGGCAAACACTCTAATTTCCAAAAGGCCACTTGCAGCGCTCTGGCCTGAGTCCAAAAATACCTGGCTCTTGCTCCTTGAAACCAGTTAGCTATCCTCCTTGTTGTGTCTCCAGAAATGCGTTGCACAAGAGTGTTTTCTGGAAAAAGGCTGGCCTTTATACTGGAGAGTACGTCCCCTTTAATTTGCGCCCCCCGGGGCCCGCGCTGGTTGTGTTGCGTTCCTTTTTCCAAACGCTCCGGCCGCCAGCCGCACAATGGGGCGGTCCGACTGAAGTTTGGAATCGGGGCACACAAAGGGCGTTGCACGAGGATGTGACGTCATTTTCTGCGCGCGCATCCGGGCGGGCGCTAAACTTTGCGCCGGCGCTAACGGGCAACTTAATTTGGGGCGGGGCACAAACTGCGCTGCGCCCGGGCGCTACACGCATAGCGCCCGAAAAACACTTCTCTTAAGGCGCTAACTGCTGGCGCAAGCGACTGAAAATCTAGCCCTATGTGTTTTCAAAGCAACTTTTTTTTTAAAGACGCAGAAAGCGGGAAAAAGAAATGAAAAGTTTGGAATCAAGATGGCGGCAACCCACCTCGGTTCAGAATGATAAGGCCCGCCCACACACGCACCGATTGGTCGATCGTCAGGTCACCGAAGCGCAGGATTAGTCAATCATCCCCTCACAAGACTCTAGGAGGGCCCGCCCGCACACGCCAGGAACCCGCCCCCGCCACGCAGTGATTGGTCGACCGTCGGGTCACTCAACCATATGATTGCTCGACCTCGAAGTCACTCAATGCTACTGAGCAGATAATGAGCGTAATTTTGAAAGTTTTTTGGATACCACGGGCACAATTTTTGTCTCACCGAAAAGTAAATATGCTTATGACCGTTCCGGAATCGTAAGCTTTCTTTTGATGTAACACGCGGGTAGGTACGCTCTATAACTTTTGAGTGTATAGAGTACGGACAGACAGACAGGCAGACAGACAGACAGACAGACAGCAGAGCAATTATCTATATATATAAAAGAGCTCTTCTGTCTGTCCCGATGTCTGTCTGTCCCGATGTCTGTCTGTCCGTCTGTCTGTCTGTCTGTCCGTGTTCTATACGTTTGAAAGTTATAGAGCGTACCGACGCGCACGTCGCCTCAAAAGAAAGCTTGCGATTCCAGACCAGTGATAGGCGTATTTACGTTTCGGCCGGACAAAAATCGCGCCCGCGGTATCCAAAAAACGTTCAGCGTTCCGCTCATTAGCATCTCATTAGCGACCGTGTGACGTCGAGGTCACCCAATCATACGGCGGGTTCCTGGCGCGTGCCATCCTACAGTTGAGTGTCGAGTGACTCGACGATTGACCAATCCTACGCTTCGGTGACCTGACCGGTCGACCAACGGTGCATGTGTGAGCGGGCCTTATCCTTCTGAACCGAGGTGAGTGGCCGCCATCTTGCTTCCATTCTTTTTCCTGCTTTCTGCGTCTTTCTTTTCAAATATACATTTCCAGCAAAATAAAATTGAATTTATTAAATTGTTTTAAAAAAAACTTCTTCATTTGTAAATATTTTTTCTAAACTGAACATTCTTTTTCCTACCTTTTCCCGTTTTTTTGTTAGGTCTGAAAGCCTTGGGCAGCACGGTGGCATAGTGGTTAGCACTGTTGCCTCACAGCGCCATGGGACCCGGGTTCGAATCCGGCCTCGGGCGACTGTCTGTGTGGAGTTTGCACATTCTCCCTGTGTTTGCGTGGGTTTACTCCGGGTGCTCCGGTTTCCTCCCACAGTCCAAAGATGTGCGGGTTAGGTTGATTGGCTATGATAAATTGACCCTTAGTGTTAGGGGGATTAAATACGTGGGGTTACGGGGATAGGGTGGGATATGTGTTGGTGTAGGGGTTACGGGGATCGGGTGGGATATGTGTCGGTGCAGGCTCGATGGGCCGAAATGGCCTCTATCTGTACTGTGTGGTTTCTGTGATTTCTGTGACTTTCTTGCCCAGCCAGGCCCGAGCTAGGGCTTCTGCTAAGCTCCTCACCGCCGCTCCCCCCCCGTCACGTTACCCGGGGCAACGGCGTCAGCCATGAGGGTCAGGGTGCGCGCGCAGCAGGAGCAGGTGAGACGCGGCGTCGGATCTCGGCCTTGGTGAGCGGGAAGGGTTACCCCGGCAACCAGAGCTGCAATCGGCAGAATTCAAGCCGGCTCGGCCGGGGGAGGGGTGGGGCTCGGAGAGCGGGGCGAGGCGGCTGGTGCTTGGAGAGCGGGGCTCTCGGCCGGGGGGGCGGGGCTCGGAGAGCGGGGCTCTCAGCCGGGGGGGGCGGGGCTCGGACAGCGCGGCTCTCGGCAGTGCGGGACGGGGCGGCGTCAGCCACGAGGGTCAGGGTGCGCGCGCAGCAGGAGCAGCTGAGACGCGGCGTCTTGAAAAAGAAAAGAAAAGGTAACCCCAGCAACGGAGCCCGCTGTGGCTCTCGGGCTGGGAGGGTTACCCCGCCAATGGGGCACACCGGCCGTCTTGAAACCAGCTCGCGTCTCCTGAATGCGCGGGGGAAGAGGCCCGGCGCACGCCTGACAGGTAAGGAGGGTCTTCGTTCACGTTGGGCGGGTTCCTCGGGTGCTGATCCCTGGCGGTGTGGGGCCGGAGCCCGGCTCTTACCTTGCCCCGGAGAGCGGGTGGATGGCGGGGCCTGGAGTAACATATCGGCCGCAGCGGCAGCTGAGCTCCGGTGAGCGGCGGCGGGCCGCAGCGTCAGCTGAGCTCGGGTAAGTTGGGCCGGACCAAAGGCGAGGGGGGGAGGGAAGGGAGAGAGGGTGCGGGGGAGGGAAGAGAGAGAGAGGGTGGGGGGGAGGGAAGAGAGAGAGGGTGGGGGGGAGGGAAGAGAGAGAGGGTGGGGGGGAGGGAAGAGAGAGAGGGTGGGGGAGGGAAGAGAGAGGGTGGGGGGGAGGGAAGAGAGAGGGTGGGGGGGAGGGGAGAGAGGGTGGGGGGAGGGAAGAGAGGGTGGGTGGGTGGGTGGGAGGGAGGGATGAGAGAGAGGGTGGGGAGGAGGGAAGAGAGAGAGGGTGGGGGAGGGATGCCGTCGCGCGCCCTCTTTCCCCCGTCGCGCGCTCTCTTCCCCCCCGTCGCGCGCTCTCTTCCCCCCGTCGCGCGCTCTCTTCCCCCCGTCGCACGCTCTCTTCCCAGTCTCTCTCTCTATCACACTCCCAGTCTCACTCTCTTCTCCCC
The DNA here is from genome assembly GCF_052327205.1 of Somniosus microcephalus. Classification (NCBI taxonomy): domain Eukaryota; kingdom Metazoa; phylum Chordata; class Chondrichthyes; order Squaliformes; family Somniosidae; genus Somniosus; species Somniosus microcephalus. The sequence goes on along the minus strand of NC_140990.1, from coordinate 133,849,554 downwards.
CAGTCTCTCTCTCTCTCTCCCCAGTCTCTCTCTCTCTCTCACCCCCGTCTCTCTCTTCCTTCCCTCTCTCTCTCCCTCTCCTTCCCTCTCTCTCAATCTCTCCTTCGTCTCTCTCTCTCCTTCCCCCTCTCTCTCTCTCCTTCCCCCTCTCTCTCCTTCCCCCTCTCTCTCCTTCCTCTCTCTCTCCTTCCCTCTCTCATCTCTCCTTCCCTCTCTCTCTCTCTCTCCTTCCCTCTCTCTCTCTCTCTCCTTCCCTCTCTCTCTCTCTCTTCCTTCCCTCTCTCTCTCTCTCCTTCCATGTCTCTCTCTCTCCTTCGCTCTCTCTCTCTCTCCTTCAATCTCTCTCTCTCTCATGCTCCCAATCTCTCTCTCTCTCTCACTCCAATCTCTCTCTCTCTCACGCTTCCAATCTCTCTCTCTCTCACACTCCCAATCTCTCTCTCTCACGCTCCCAATCTCTCTCTATCTCACGCTCCCAATCTCTCTCTCTCTCACACTCCCAATCTCTCTCTCTCTCACACTCCAATCTCTCTCTCTCACACTCCCAGTCTCTCTCTCTCACACTCCCAATCTCTCTCTCTCTCACACTCCCAATCTCTCTCTCTCACACTCCCAGTCTTTCTCTCTCACACTCCCAATCTCTCTCTCTCTCACACTCCCAATCCCTCTCTCTCACACTCCCAATCTCTCTCTCTCTCACACTCTCCCAATCTCTCTCTCTCACACTCCCAATCTCTCTCTCTCTCACACTCCCGATCTCTCTCTCTCTCACACTCCCAATCTCTCTCTCTCCCACAAACCCAGTCTCTCTCTCTCTCACTCCTACTCTCTCTCTCTCCTTCCCCCTCTCTCTCCTTCCCCCTCTCTCTCCTTCCCTCTCTCTCCTTCCCTCTCTCTCTCTCTCCTTCCCTCTCTCTCTCTCTCCTTCCCTCTCTCCTCTCTCTCTCCTTCCCTCTCTCTCTCTCTCTCCTTCCCTCTCTCTCTCTCTCCTTCCATGTCTCTCTCTCCTTCGCTCTCTCTCTCTCTCCTTCCCTCTCTCTCTCTCTCATGCTTCCAATCTCTCTCTCTCTCACGCTCCCAATCTCTCTCTCTCTCACGCTCCCAATCTCTCTCTCTCTCACACTCCCAATCTCTCTCTCTCACGCTCCCAATCTCTCTCTATCTCACGCTCCCGATCTCTCTCTCTCTCACACTCCCAATCTCTCTCTCTCTCACACTCCCAATCTCTCTCTCTCACACTCCCAGTCTCTCTCTCTCTCACACTCCCAATCTCTCTCTCTCTCACACTCCCAATCTCTCTCTCTCACACTCCCAGTCTCTCTCTCTCACACTCCCAATCTCTCTCTCTCTCACACTCCCAATCCCTCTCTCTCACAATCCCAATCTCTCTCTCTCTCACACTCCCAATCTCTCTCTCTCACACTCCCAATCTCTCTCTCTCTCACACTCCCAGTCTCTCTCTCTCACACTCCCAATCTCTCTCTCTCTCTCACACTCCCAATCGCTCTCTCTCTCACACTCCCAAGCTCTCTCTCTCCCACAAACCCAGTCTCTCTCTCTCTCACTCCTACTCTCTCTCTCTCACACTCCCGATCTCTCTCTCTCACACTCCCGATCTCTCTCTCTCTCACACTCCCAATCTCTCTCTCTCTCACACTCCCAATCTCTCTCTCTCTCACACTCCCAATCTCTCTCTCTCTCACACTCCCAGTCTCTCTCTCTCTCACACTCCCAATCTCTCTCTCACACTCCAATCTTTCTCTCTCTCACGCTCCCAATCTCTCTCTCACGCTCCCAATCTCTCTCTCTCTCACACTCCCAATCTCTCTCTCTCACATTCCCAATCTCTCTCTCTCACACTCCCAATCTCTCTCTCTCTCACACTCCCAATCTCTCTCTCTCACACTCCCAATCTCTCTCTCTCTCACACTCCCAATCTCTCTCTCTCACACTCCCAAACTCTCTCTCACACACTCCCAATCTCTCTCTCTCTCACACTCCCAATCTCTCTCTCTCTCACACTTCCAATCTCTCTCTCTCTCACGCTCCCAATCTCTCTCTCTCTCACGCTCCCAATCTCTCTCTCTCTCACTCCCAATCTCTCTCCCTCACACTCCCAATCTCTCTCTCTCACACTCCCAATCTCTCTCTCTCTCTCACACTCCCAATCTCTCTCTCACACTCCCAATCTCTCTCCCTCACACCCCCAATCTCTCTCTCTCTCACACTCCCAATCGCTCTCTCTCTCACACTCCCAATCTCTCTCTCTCCCACAAACCCAGTCTCTCTCTCTCTCACTCCTACTCTCTCTCTCTCACACTCCCGATCTCTCTCTCTCACACTCCCGATCTCTCTCTCTCTCACACTCCCAATCTCTCTCTCTCTCACACTCCCAATCTCTCTCTCTCTCACACTCCCAATCTCTCTCTCTCTCACACTCCCAGTCTCTCTCGCTGTCACACTCCCAATCTCTCTCTCACACTCCCAATCTTTCTCTCTCTCACGCTCCCAATCTCTCTCTCACGCTCCCAATCTCTCTCTCTCTCACACTCCCAATCTCTCTCTCTCACACTCCCAATCTCTCTCTCTCACACTCCCAATCTCTCTCTCTCTCACACTCCCAATCTCTCTCTCTCACACTCCCAATCTCTCTCTCTCTCACACTCCCAATCTCTCTCTCTCACACTCCCAATCTCTCTCTCTCACACACTCCCAATCTCTCTCTCTCTCACACTCCCAATCTCTCTCTCTCTCACACTTCCAATCTCTCTCTCTCTCACGCTCCCAATCTCTCTCTCTCACGCTCCCAATCTCTCTCTCTCTCACTCCCAATCTCTCTCCCTCACACTCCCAATCTCTCTCTCTCACACTCCCAATCTCTCTCTCTCTCACACTCCCAATCTCTCTCTCACACTCCCAATCTCTCTCCCTCACACTCCCAATCTCTCTCTCTCTCACACTCCCAATCTCTCTCTCACACTCCCAATCTCTCTCCCTCACACTCCCAATCTCTCTCCCTCACACTCCCAATCTCTCTCTCTCTCACACTACCAATCTCTCTCTCTCACACTCCCAACCTCTCTCTCACACACTCCCAACCTCTCTCTCTCACACTCCCAATTTCTCTCTCTCTCACACTCCCAATCTCTCTCTCTCACACTCCCAGTCTCTCTCTCTCTCACACTCCCAATCTCTCTCTCTCTCACACTCCCAATCTCTCTCTCTCACACTACCAATCTCTCTCTCTCTCACACTCCCAATCTCTCTCTCACACTCCCAGTCTATCTCTCTCTCACACTCCCAATCTCTCTCTCTCTTACACTCCCAATCTCGCTCTCTCTCACACTCCCAATCTCTCTCTCCCACAATCCCAGTCTCTCAATTCAATTCAATTCAATTCAAATGCTTTATTGGCATGAAAGTTTACAGGAAACCATATTGCCAAAGCTTACATAACAAAAAGTACAGTTTTCCAACATTCTGTAGGTGTCAAACAATTTTGACCTTCGTTGGGTATATACAATATTAGTTTAAACAATATTAATTTAAACAGTCGTTGAACATCGTTGGGTACATTCAGTATTAATTTTTAACAGTCCTCAGGTTGTGACATGTTGTTACATATTTGGCACAAAGGTATGGTCTGCCTCCTTCTCCCAGGACTAATCTTAATTTTGACAGTTCATCCAATTCTTTGAGATCTGGGGTTGTTTGGCTGAGCTTGTCAAATAATATGTTTCTTGTTGTGTTGAATTTTTCGCATTTTAGGAGGAAATGCATCTCTGTCTCAACTTTGCCGGCCAGACATTGATCACATATTCTATTCTCTCTAGGCTGCCAGGATTTCTTGTATCTTCCTTTTTCAATTGCTAGTTGGTGGTCGATTAGTCTGTACCTGGTGAGGGTCTGTCTCTGTTTTGTGTCTCTGATGGTCGAGAGATAGTCTGCCAGTTTATATTCTCCTTTTAGGGCCCGGTAACATTCTAATCTGCTTTGGTTATTTTGTTCCAATGTTCCAGGTAGGTTTCTTTGCATTGTTTAATGATTTGGTTCACTCGGATTGGTGTTTGGACGGCAGTGTTGGTCTGGGACTGGTCAGGGTCCGGCTGAGTAGGAGTACTTAGTTTCAGTAGCAGCTGACTCAGGGGACTCTTTTCTGGGTTTAGCTCTTGGGTCTGGAAGGCTTTAAAATGAAGGGTGTCTGGGGAGCTAGATTTGAGGTGATTTAGGAAGTTTAGTGCTCGTTTGTGGATGTTTATTATCAGTGGGTATCTGCCTAGTTCGGCTCTGCATGCATTTGTTGGTGTTTTCCTTTGGGTGCGAAGAATGCTTCGGCAAAATTCTGCATGTAGGGCTTCTATTGTGTTGTTTTTCCCATTTAGTGTAGCTATGGTGATTGAGCGGGCCCCATACTTCACTACCGTACAGCGCAATGGGCAGGATTATGCTGTCAAAATATTTTGAGCCAGATTTTGATTGGGATTTGGATGTTGTAGAATTTTCTTTTATGGCAAATAGGGCTCTTCTCTCTCTCTCACTCCTAATCTCTCTCTCTCTCACACTCCCAATCTCTCTCTCACACTCCCAGTCTCTCTCTCTCTCTCTCTATCACACTCCAGTCTCACTCTCTTCTCCCCCAGTCTCTCTCTCTCTCTCTCTCCCCCAGTCTCCCTCTCTCTCTCTCACCTGTCTCTCTCTCCTTCCCTCTCTCTCTCTCTCTCCTTCCCTCTCTCTCTCTCTCTCTCCTTCCCCCTCTCTCTCTCTCCTTCCCCCTCTCTCTCTCTTCTTCCCCCTCTCTCTCTTTCCTTCCCCCTCTCTCTCCTTCCCTCTCTCTCTCTCCCTTCCCTCTTCTCTCTCTCCTTCCCTCTCTCTCTCTCTCCTTCCCTCGCTCTCTCTCTCCTTCCTTCTCTCTCTCTCTCCTTCGCTCTCTCTCTCCTTCCCTCTCTCTCTCTCTCTCCGTCCCTCTCTCTCTCTCCTTCCCTCTCTCTCTCTCCTTCCCTCTCTCTCTCTCTCCTTCCATCTCTCTCTCTCCTTCCATCTCTCTCTCTCCTTCCCTCTCTCTCTCTCTCCTTCCTCTCTCTCTCTCTCTCCCTCCTCTCTCTCTCTCTCCTTCCCTCTCTCTCTCTCCTTCCCTCTCTCCTTCCATCTCTCTCTCACTCTCTCCTTCCCTCTCTCTCTCTCTCTCTCCTTCCATTTCTCTCTCTCCTTCCCTCCTCTCTCTCTCTCTCTCTCTCCTTCCCTCCCTCTCCTTCCCCCTCTCTCTCTCTCTCTCCCTCTCTCTCCTTCCCTCTCTCTCTTCCCGCCAGTCGCTCCCTCTCTCTCTTCCAACAACAACATGCCCTCAAAAAAGCCTCGGCATCGCCGGGCACCCCCTCCCCTCCCCCCACTCTTTCACCCCCTCTTTCCCCCCCTCTTTCCCCCCCCTCTCTTCCCCCCAGTCGCTCTTTCTCTTCCCCCCCAGTCGCTCTCTCTCTTCCCCCCAGTCGCTCTCTCTCTTTCCGCCCAGTCGCTCTCTCTCTTCCCCCCAGTCACTCTCTCTCTTCCCCCCAGTCGCTCTCATCTCTTCCCCCCAGTCGCTCTCTCTCTTCCCCCCCAGTCCGCTCTCTCTCTTCCCCCCAGTCACTCTCTCTCTTCCCCCCAGTCGCTCTCTCTCTTCCCCCCCAGTCGCTCTCTCTTCCCCCCAGTCGCTCTCTCTCTTCCCCCCAGTCGCTCTCTCTTCCCCCCCAGTCGCTCTCTCTTTTCCCCCCCAGTCGCTCTCTCTTTTCCCCCCCAGTCGCTCTCTCTTTTCCCCCCAGTCGCTCTCTCTTTCCCCCCCAGTCGCTCTCTCCCCCCCACAGTCGCTCTCTCTCCCCCCCACAGTCGCTCGCTCTCCCCCCGACAGTCGCTCTCTCTCCCCCCCACAGTCGCTCTCTCTCCCCCCCACAGTCGCTCTCTCTCCTCCCCACAGTCGCTCTCTCTCCCCACCACAGTCGCTCCCTCTCCCCCCCACTGTCGCTCTCTCTCCGCCCCAGTCGCTCTCTCTTCCCCCCCAGTCGCTCTCTCTTCCCCCCCCCAGTCGCTCTCTCTCTCTCTCTCTCTCTCTGTCTCCCAGTCTCTCTACCTCTCTCTCTCCCCAGTCTCTCTCTCCCTTCCCCTGTCTCTCTCCCCCAGTCTCTCTCTCTCTGTCTCTCCCGTCTCTCTCCCCCAGTCTCTCTCTCTCCCCCAGTCTCTCTCTCTCTCTCTTTCTCTCCCCCATCTCTCTCTCTCTCCCCCAGTCTCCCTCTCTCCCCCTCAGTCGCTCTCTCTCTCCCCCCTCAGTCTCTCTGTCTCTATGTCCCCAGTCTCTCCCTCTCTCTCCACATCTCTCTCTCTCACCCCTCAGTCGCTCTCTCTCTCCCCCTCAGTCTCTCTCTCTCTCCCCCTCAGTCTCTCTCTCTCTCTATCTCCCCATTCTCTCTCTCTCTCCCCAGTCTCTCTCCTCTCTCTCCCCCAATCTCTCTCTCTCACACTCCCAATCTCTCTCATTCACAGTCCGAGTCTCTCTCTCTCTCACACTCCCAGTCTCTCTCTCTCACGCTCCCAATCTCTCTCTCTCTCACACTCCCAATCTCTCTCTCACACTCCCAGTCTCTCTCTCTCACACACTCCCAATCTCTCTCTCTCTCACACTCCCAATCTCTCTCTCACACTCCCAATCTCTCTCTCACACTCCCAATCTCTCTCTCTCTCTCACTCCCAATCTCTCTCTCTCTCTCACACTCCCAATCTCTCTCTCTCACACTCCCAATCTCTCTCTCACTCCCAATCTCTCTCTCTCTCTCTCTCACTCCCAATCTCTCTCTCTCACAGTCCGAATCTCTCTCTCTCTCACACTCCCAGTCTCTCTCTCTCACGCTCCCAATCTCTCTCTCTCACACTCCCAATCTCTCTCTGTCATACTCCCAATCACTCTCTCTCTCACACTCCCAATCTCTCTCTCTCACACTCCCAATCTCTCTCTCTCTCACACTCCCAATCTCTCTCTCACACTCCCAATCACTCTCTCTCACACACTCCCAATCTCTCTCTCTCTCACACTCCCAATCTCTCTCTCTCTCTCTCTCACACTCCCAATCTCTCTCTCTCACACTCCCAATCTCTCTCTCACACACTCCCAATCTCTCTCTCTCTCACTCCCAATCTCTCTCTCTGACACTCCCAATCTCTCTCTCTCACACTCCCAATCTCTCTCTCTGACACTCTCAATCTCTCTCCCTGACACTCCCAATCTCTCTCTCTCTAACACTCCCAATCTCTCTCTCTCACACTCCCAATCTCTCTCTCTGACACTCCCAATCTCTCTCTCTCTCTCACTCCCAATCTCTCTCTCTGACACTCCCAATCTCTCTCTCTCACGCTCCCAGTCTCTCTCTCTCACACACTCCCAATCTCTCTCTCTCACACACTCCCAATCTCTCTCTCTCTCACACTCCCAATCTCTCTCTCTCTCACACTCCCAATCTATCTCTCACACACTCCCAATCTCTCTCTCTCACACTCCCAATCTCTCTCTCACACACTCTCAATCTCTCTCTCTCTCACACTCCCAATCTCTCTCTCTCACACTCCCAATCTCTCTCTCCCACACTCCCAATCTCTCTCTCTCTCACACTCCCAATCTCTCTCTCTCACACTCCCAATCTCTCTCTCCCTCACACTCCCAATCTCTCTCTCTCACACTCCCAATCTCTCTCTCTCACACTCCCAATCTCTCTCTCACACTCCCAATCTCTCTCTCTCACACTCCCAATCTCTCTCTCTCTCTCACACTCCCAATCTCTCTCTCTCTCACTCCCAATCTCTCTCTCTCACACTCCCAATCTCTCTCTCTCTCTCTCACACTCCCAATCTCTCTCTCTCTCACACTCCCAATCTCTCTCTCACACTCCCAGTCTCTCTCTCTCACACTCCCAATTTCTGTCTCTCTCACACTCCCAGTCTCTCTCTCTCTCACACTCCCAATCTCTTTCTCTCACACTCCCAGTCTCTCTCTCTCTCACACTCCCAATCTCTCTCTCTCTCACACTCCCAATCTCTCTCTCTCTCACACTCCCAGTCTCTCTCTCTCTCTCACACTACCAATCTCTCTCTCTCACACTCCCAATCTCTCTCTCACACTCCCAATCTCTCTCTCTCTCTCACTCCCAATCTCTCTCTCACACTCCCAGTCTCTCGCTCTCTCTCTCACATTCCCAATCTCTCTCTCTCACACTCCCAATCTCTCTCTCTCTCACACTCCCTATCTCTCTCTCTCTCACACTCCCAATCTCTCTCTCTCACACTCTCAATCTCTCTCTCTCACACTCCCAATCTCTCTCTCTCTCACACTCCCAATCTCTCTCTCTCCTTCCCTCTCTCTCTCTCTCTCTCTCCTTCCCTCTCTCTCTCTCTCCTTCCCTCTCTCTCTCTCTGTCTCTCTCTCCTTCCCTCTCTTTCTCTCTCCTTCCCTCTCTCTCCTTCCCTCTCTCTCTCCTTCCATCTCTCTCTCTTTCCTTCCATCTCTCTCTCTCTTTCCTCCCCCTCTCTCTCTCTCTCTCGCTCCTTCCTTCTCTCTCTCTCCTTCCCTCTCTCTCTCCTTCCCTCTCTCTCTCTCTCTCCTTCCCTCTCTCTCCTTCCCTCTCTCTCATTCCCTCTCTCTCTCTCTCCTTCCCTCTCTCTCTTCCCCCCAGTCGCTCCCTCTCTCTCTTCCAACAACAGCATGCCCTCAAAAAGCCTCAACACCGCTGGGCTCCCCCAGCTAGCATATATATAGATGTCAGGCCCCAGGGAGATAATCAGATGGCTGGATCTTTTATATTAATTACACTAATTGAAACAAACCGATTAGTGCAGCCGACGCCAGTATCGTGCTTATGTTTTGATGGAATGGGATGTCTTTGAAAAGCTCTGACCCGGCTTTAAAGTGAAATACACAGAGATTACAGTATGATCACGGTTCGATTTCCTCATAAGATATGATAAAACACCGAATAAGAGGCTGCCAAGGTGAAAGTGACCCTGCAATAGGAGGAATTCACAGGTTTAAACCCCTCCACGCTGGGTTTCGAGGTCTCAGCACAAGCAATAATTGACCAGAGAAACTCTGGTCCTGCAGCCGAAAACGCAGCCAAAATCTCGCTCCTGGTCATTATGCAGCTCCATCCGGGTAAGCACGGGTCACGTGCAGCTGTCTCCAAATTCCTCTGAGAGTGTACTCCCACTTTAACCAACTCTCTGTGCATTTAGTGTGAACAGCTTCAGTACAGCACAGCTATATTCAGTGTGGACAGGTCCAGTTCAGCACAGTTACACTCAGTTTGGACAGGTCCAGTTCAGCACAGTTACATTCAGTGTGGACAGATCCAATTCAGCATGGTTACATTCAGTGTGGACAGATCCAGTTCAGGACAGTTACATTCAGTGTGGACAGGTCCAATTCATCACAGTTACATTCAGTGTGGACAGGTCCAGTTCATCACAATTACATTCAGTGTGGAAAGGTCCAGTTTGGCAGAGTTACATTCAGTGTGGACAGATCCAGTTAAGCACGGTTCCATTCAGTGTGGACAGGTCCAGTTCAGCACAGTTAGATTCAGTGTGGACAGGTCCAGTTCAGCAAAGTCACATTCAGTGTGGACAGGTCCAGTTCTGCACAGTTACATTCAGTGTGAACAGAGCCAGATAAGCACGGTTACATTCAATGTGGACAGGTTCAGTTCGGCACGGTTATATTGAGTGTGGACAGGTCCAGCTCAGCAAAGTCACTTTCAGTATGGAAAGGTCCAGTTCAGCAAGGTTACATTCAGTATGGACAGGTCCAGTTCAGCAAGGTTACATTCAGTGTGGAGAGGTCCAGTTCAGCACAGTTACATTCAGTGTGGACAGCTCCAGTTCAGCAAAGTCACATTCAGTATGGACATGTCCAGTTCAGCAAGGTTACATTCAGTATGGACAGGTCCAGTTCAGCAAAGTCACATTCAGTATGGTCAGGTCCAGTTCAGCACAATTACATTCAATGTGGACAGCTCCAGTTCAGCAAAGTCACATTCAGTATGGACAGGTCCAGTACAGCACAGTCAGATTCAGTATGGTCAGGTCCAGTTCAGCAAGGTTACATTCAGTATGCAGAAGCCCAGTTCAGCACAGTTACATTCAGTGTGGACAGGTCCAGGTCAAAAACGTTACATTTAGTTTGGTCAGGTTAAGTTCAGCACAGTTAAATTAGTGTGGACGGGTCCCGTTCAGCACAGTTACACTCAGTGTTGCCAGGTCCAGGTCAACAAGGTTACATTCAGTGTGGTCAGGTTAAGTTCAGCACTGTTAACTTAGTGTGGACAGGTCCCGGTCAGCACGTGTACATTCAGTGTGGACAGATTCAGTTCAGCACAGTTAAATTAGTGTGGACAGTTCCAGTTCAGCACAGTTACATTCAGTGTGGACAGGTCCACTTCAGTCCGAGACATTTGACACATCTCTACCTCCATTACCAGTGTATGCCCAGGCTGTTTGTCCGATACTCTATCTTGGAATTCCACCAGTTAAATGTCAGGTAGAATTACGCCATTTTTTTGGGCCCGCCACAATATCTGTATCCACGCCACCATCTCAATCCCCAGCTACTGCTTCACACTTTATAGAGCCTTGATCAGGTCCCGGATGGAGCTGGAAGCTCAGACAGCCTGTGTTCAGTTCTCAATGTGACGCTCAATTATTATATTCACGTTTTGTTACCTTTTTAAACCGTTCGCTGTAAATCGTTCTCTGTGAGTTTGTTAATGAATCTGGAATGACAAATTGACTAACTTAGACTTTGCTGATTTCCTTTCTCCAAGGCTCCTCCACATAGCTCCATTTTCCCTATCACACTTTCTTTATTTCCACGACAGGTATTTTTCCCCCGACCTGTCTGGGTTGTCAATGAACTCAAGTCCCTTCGTTTAAGGAGCCGCTGCACCACACAGTGTCCCATCAGAGGCACGACACCTTTACCTGGCCTTTTTATGTCAAGTCCGATATGTCGAATGACTACAGAGTGACCAGGCGCCCCATGCAGTCGCCTCTAATATTATGGTCTGTAGAGTCACATGTCAAGTTATATTGCAGAGCAGGGCTCTGCTCCATCACAGCCTGAGACAGTGCAGTACATGGCAGAGTAAATCTCCCATTAAACACTCCATCAAACAAACCCAGGGCAGGTACACCACTGGTTAGATACAGACTAAAGCTCCCTCTACAATGTCCAATCAAACACTCCTAGGGCAGGTACAGCACGGGTTAGATACAGAGTAAAGCTCCCTCTACACTGCCAATCAAACATTACTAGGGCAGGTACAGCATGGGTTCGATACAGAGTAAAGGTCCCTCTACACTGTCCCATCAAACACTCGCAGGGCAGGTACAGCACGGGTTAGATACAGAGAAAAGCATCCTCTACAATGTCCAATCAAACACTCAAAGGACAGGTACAGCACGGGTTAGATAGAGAGTAAAGCTCCCTCTACACTGTCCCATCAAACACTCGCAGGGCAGGTACAGCACGGGTTAGATACAGAGTAAAGCTCCCTCTACACTGTCCCATCAAACACTCGCAGGGCAGGTGCAGCACGGGTTAGATACAGAGTAAAGCTCCCTCTACACTGTACGATCAAACATTCCCAGGGCAGGCACAGCATGTGTTAGATACAGAGTAAAGCTCCCTCTACAATGTACCACCATACACTCCCAGGGCAGATACAGCATAGTTTAGATAAAAAGTAAAGCTTCCTCTATATTTTCGCATCAAACACTCCCAGGGCAGGTACAGCATGGGTTAGATACAGAGTAAAGCTCTCTCTACACTGTCCCATCAAACACTCCCAGGACAGGTACAACATGGTTCGGTATCTGACACAGGCACGCCAGGGAGGTCAACCCCTGAGAGTGATTCCCAGACCCTGGGGCCAATCAGACACACAAACACTCTCTCGACAGCTTTCTGTTATACACACCGACTCTCTCCATTTTACAGTTGTACACACAAAGTGTCTCCAGCTTTTAGACAGTATTTGAGACAGATGAGAGGAGGGATCACATGGTGGTCCGGGGCATTTTGAGCCTTTTGCGCAAGTGGGCATTGCTGTGTATAGGTTGTGTGATAGACGGGAGAAATCCAATTCTGATCCAATATCATTTTAGTTTTGTTCAGGGCACGTGTGCGAGTGGAATCCTATTAATGGAGAGAGCACTATAGAATGTATTTTTGTTTTGGATTAACCTCTTTAAAGGAGTCGCAAGTCCAAGTGATTTACAAAGACCACGGAGAAAAGTAACCACTTCCAACCATTCTCCAATCTCAGTGACACTTATTAACCCTGACCCTCTGTCTCCTGATTCCTAATTCCCTTTCTCCCTGCTTTCCTCCATTCCATTTTACACCATCTCCCTGAACTCAATGAACATCACCCCAGGGTTCCTTTCTCCCTGCTCTCCTCCATTCCCACTGCTACCACCTCGCTGAACTCACTGATCACCACCCCAGGGAACATTTCTCCCTGATCTCCTCCGTTCGCTCTGATACCATCTTCCTGAACTCACTGATCACCACCCCAGGGAACATTTCTCCCTGATCTCCTCCGTTTGCTCTGATACCATCTCCCTGAACTCACTGATTATCACCCCAGGGATCCATTCTCCCTGCTCTCCTCCATTCCCATTGATACCATCTTCTTGAAATCATTGAACATCTCCCGAAGGACCCTTTCTCCCTGCTCTCCACCATTCCCTCTGATACCATCTCCCTGAACTCATTGAACGTCTCCCCAGGGATCCTTTCTCTCTGCTCTCCTCCATTCCCACTGATACCATCTCCCTGAACTCACTGATCATCACCCCAGGGATCCTTTCTCCCTGCTCTCCACCATCCCCTCTGATACCATCTCCATGAACTCACTGAACATGACCCAGGGATCCTTTCTCCCTGCTCTCCTCCATTCCCTCTGATACCATCTACCTGAAATTATTGAACATCACCCCAGGGATACTTTCTCCCTGCTCTCCTCCATTCCCTCTGATACCATCTACCTGAACTCACTGAAGATTACCCAGGGATTTTCCCCTGAACCTTAAGACCCCTTCCTTCACCGTCTCATCTTTCGTTCGATCCAGACCACAGAAACATCTCCAGAGGTTTCTGGTCAGATCCGTGTATCCTCCGGCATTTTCCTTCTGATGCGGCGATACTTTTGCTCTAAACTCATGGGAGTCCGGGCATGAGGTCTCCTGTAGTAGAATAGCACAACGGGTTGTGGGAGGGAATAATCAACGGCGCTACTGAAGGGGCTTGGAAATAAGTTTGGGAATGGATGGATTCGGTGAGTAAACTCTGTCTCTGCCCCAATCTATCTCCCGCACATCTAAGCTATGGTTACCCTTTCACACCATCATTGCTTCTCCCCATCTCCCTGTTCTGTCTCCAGGCTCGGGGACTCTCAGCGGTTGCAGGGCATCTTTAATAGCTCCCGGACTGACCTCCCAGATCACCGCCCTGAGTCAGGGGTCAAAGGCTGCACAAACTGCGGCTCTTCAGCACTGAACGGAAGTTGAATCAATGACCCTGAATCAATGGGAGTAACAGCCTATCCCGGTACTTTGATGGACTAAAAGAATTGTGGCATCATCCACTGCAGGGCAAACCAGCGGCCTTATTTGTATTATATTATCTCGGTGATTATCGTGTGACGTGCGGTCAGCCATATTTGTGTCACGTGCTGTCGGCTATGTTTGTGTGACATGTTGTCGACAATGTTTGTGTCACATGCTGTCGGCCATGTTTGTGTGATGTGCTGTCGACCATGTTTGCATCCGTGCTGTCAGCCATGTTTGCGTGCTGTGCTGTTGGCTATATTTGTGTGACAGGCTGTCGGCCATGTTTGTGTGACGGGTGTCAGCCATGTTTGTGTGACATGCTGTCGGCCATGTTTCACAGAATCACACAGAAACCCCACAGTGCAGATAGAGGCCATTTCAGCCCATCGAGCCTGCACCGACACATATCCCACCCGATCCCCGTAACCCCTACACCAACACATATCCCACCCTATCCCCGTAACCCCACGTATTTAATCCCCCTAACACTAAGGGTCAATTTATCATAGCCAATCAACCTAACCCGCACATCTTTGGACTGTGGGAGGAAACCGGATCACCCGGAGGAAACCCACGCAAACACGGGGAGAATGTGCAAACTCCACACAGACAGTCGCCCGAGGCCGGATTCGAACCCGGGTCTCTGGCGCTGTGAGGCAACAGTGCTAACCACTATGCCACCGTGCTGCCCCCTGTTTGTGTGATGTGCTGTCGGCCTTTTTTGTGTGACGTCCCTGTGGTGATTATTCCTTGTTTAGTAAAAGTATTGTGATTGGTTGTTTGTTAACTGCCTTGGGATATATGTTGTAATCTCATTGGTAGTTGGTGTCACATGATGTGTGGTGGCCACCTTAAATTCAGTTCTTTTCCAGCTTTGGTTGGAACTGGATGTGGAAAGATGTGCTGCAGATTTTAAAGTTAATAAAGCCTAGTTTTGGAAGGCAAATCTATTCTTAATTTCAAATTATTAACTTTATGTTAGAATGGAGCAATATCTTCAACCAGAACGATTCAAGGCTGACCCCAATTCTGCTGGAGTGGATGATAAATGGAAACATTGGTATTGTACATTTAAAAACTTTTTGGGCGTGTTGGATCAAGAGTCTCTAAATAAGCTGAATATGCTGATCAACTACATTGCTCCGGATGTATATAAATATATTTTGGACTGTAAAACTTATGAAGTGGCTATTTCTACATTGGAAAAGATTTTTGTTAAACCAAAGAATGAGGTATTTGCACGTCACCTTCTATCTGCCCGTAGGCAGCAGGTGGGAGAATCTTTGGATACTTATTTACAAGCACTTTGGTGCCTTAGTGTTAACTGTAATTATAAGGCCGTGACGGCTGAAGAATATAAGGAAGAATCGGTACGGGATGCTTTTATTAATGGATTACTGTCTAGATCAATTCGTCAGCGGTTGTTAGAAAATAAGACTTTCGATCTTAAAAATGCTTTTGAGCAAGCTTCTACATTGGATGTGGCTCAGAGAAGTTTGGATTCTTATGCTCTTTTTAATCGGCCTGCGACTATGGTTTCGGCAGTTTCGGATGAAAAGGAATTATGTGGACTTAATGGGAGTGGTTTACTAGATTCTGAAACAGTTTCTACTTCGGCGGCTGTTGCCTCTATGATTCAGAAGTGTTATTTTTGTGGGAATATCCGGCACCCTCGTCTGAAGTGTCCTGCTCGGGAGGCTGTGTGTAGTAAATGCGGCAAGAGAGGTCATTATGCACGCGTGTGCAAATCATCAGGTTCAATTACCTCCTCCTCTCCTGGTGTGGGAGGGCCCTCCTCTACCACCTCCTCCTCTGTGACTATTCAGCCTTTAGATAGGGCATTTATTGCATCAATTTCAGCTGCATTTGCTCATGGCCTAAACAAAGCTATAGTTACGGCTCAAGTTAATGGGTTGGAAGTGAAGGCCCTTATAGATACGGGCAGTACTGAGAGTTTTATAAGTCTTCAGTTTGCGAAGGAGAAGCATTTGAAAATTTCGCCTGTTACGTATCAGGTGTGTATGGCTCAGACCACCCTTACTTCACAAATAGCTGGTTGTTGCTTTGTGAAAATGATTCTTCTAGGTAATACGTATACTGATATACGCCTATCTGTTTTGCCTAATCTCTGTGCGGATATTTTGATTGGACATGATGTGCTTCAGTTACACGAGTCTCTTAGTCTTTCATTTGGAGGGACTAAGCCACCTTTATCTATTTGTGGATTAACCTCTTTATCCATTTCTCCATTATCACTTTTTTCCAATTTGATGCCGGATTGTAAGCCAATTGCTACCAAGTCAAGAAGATATAGTAGTCAGGATAGAGAATTTATTAATTCTGAAGTTCAACGTCTCTTATTGGAAGGAATCATTGAACCTAGTTGTTCGCCTTGGCGAGCACAGGTAGTTGTCACGACTAACGAGAGACACAAGAAACGAATGGTGATAGACTATTCCCAAACTATTAATAGGTATACTCAATTAGATGCGTAGCCTTTGCCTAAGATTGATGAGCTTATCAATAAAGTATCTCAGTATAAGGTTTTTAGCACTATTGACCTAAAGAGTGCTTATCATCAGATTCCTATTGTTAAGAAGGATCAACCATATACGGCCTTTGAGGCTGGTGGAAAGCTGTATCAGTTTTGCCGAATACCATTTGGTGTTACTAATGGTGTTGCTTGTTTTCAACGGGCAATGGATGCTTTTATAAGTGATAACTCCCTCTCTGACACCTTTTCATACTTAGATGACATCACAGTGTGTGGCAAATCAAGGGTGGAGCGTGATTCTAATTTAAAAAGATTCCTTCAAGCTGCGGAAAAAGTTGGTTTAACTTTTAATAAAGAGAAATGTATCTTTTCGACTACTGAGGTAAATCTATTGGGGTATATTATCTCGGGAAACAAGATTAAACCAGATCCAGAACGTCTGCGACCATTGATTGATTTACCTTGTCCTACTAATTCTAAGGCTTTGCAACGAGTTGTTGGACTGTTTTCTTATTATTCTAATTGGATTGCAAATTTTTCCCAGAAGATCCGGCCTCTTATTCGGGTTACGACATATCCTCTATCATGGGAGGCCAGGACATGTTTTGAGAATTTAAAAAAGGATATTTTAGGAGCAGTTGTGCATTCTATTGATGAGCAGGTTCCTTTTGTGATCGAGACGGATGCTTCTGATTTTGCAATTGGGGCTACTCTGAACCAAAATGGAAGACCTGTGGCCTTTTTCTCACGTACTTTGAACAATAGTGAAAAAAGACATTCTTCAATAGAGAAAGAGGCATACGCAATAGTAGAAGCATTGCATAAATGGAGACATTATTTATCGGGGCGACATTTCACGTTGGTAACTGATCAAAAATCTGTGTCCTTTATGTTTGATTTTAAACATTTTGGAAAGATCAAAAATGATAAAATAATGAGATGGAGGATTGAGTTGGCATGTTACCATTTTGACATAGTTTATCGTCCGGGGAAGGATAATGTTGCTGCTGATGCACTGTCGAGGGCTTATTGTTCTGTGATTCACGGAGATATGCTTATTAATCTTCACAATGCCTTATGTCATCCTGGGGTTACGAGGATGATACACTTCGTACGCAGTAGGAATTTGCCCTTTTCAGTTGAAGACGTCAAGCGGATGACTTCATCATGTTCTATCTGCGCCCGGTGTAAACCGAATTTCTTTAAGCCTCAACGAGCTCATCTTATAAAGGCTACTTCTCCTTTTGAACGTTTGAGCGTCGATTTTAAGGGGCCTCTTCCTTCAACTACTCAAAACCGATATATTTTTACTGTTGTGGATGAGTTTTCAAGGTTCCCTTTTGCTTTTCCTTGTGCAGATGTATCAGCTGCTACAGTTATCAAATGTCTGACTCAACTTTTTGTCATCTTTGGGATGCCTGCGTATATCCATTCGGATGAGGGAAGTTCTTTTATGTCTTCCCAGTTGAAGGAATACCTTCAGAGTCAGGGAATTTCTACTAGTAGAACTACCCCGTATAATCCCCAGGGCAATGGACAGTGCGAACGATACAATGGGGTGATCTGGAAGGCAGTTATGTTGGCTTTGACATCCCGGAACCTTAAGAATACACAGTGGGAAATGGTACTGCCTGATGCCCTGCATTCCATTAGATCATTGCTTTCAACGGCTACTAATGTGACCCCCCATGAAAGGCTCTTTAACTATCCGCGGAGATCTACTATGGGATATTCGGTACCTTCATGGCTTACTATGCAGGGACCTGTGCTGCTTCGACGCCATGTTAGATTGTCAAAATATGATCCTTTAGTGGAGGAGGTGGCGCTGTTGGAGGCAAATTCCCAATATGCTCATATTCGATTCCAAGATGGGAAAGAAAGTGCTGTTTCAATTAAAGACTTGGCTCCTTGTGGTGGCCAGCCCTCTTCTGAGGATATTAACAATAGTCATGATTTAGATAATGTGGATGCTGTTACAGATACTACGAATGTCTCCAATCCGATTGCAGATAATTATACTTCTATTAGTCAGCCCTTGATGGATGTTTATGACCGTCCCAGTTTACCTTTCTAATCTGGAAACCATTGAAAATCGGGATATGGATAGCCTTCCTGCTGAAGATACTTCTGTGCCTTCTGGTGTGGGAGGGCAAGGAATTTCACCAAGGTTAAGAAGGTCGACACAAACAAGATATCCGGTCGACCGATTGAAAATGGACTTTTAAATTGATAGTAATGTTTTAAAATTGTTGTAATATTATATTATATTGTTTAAGTTGAGAGATACTTAATACTTATGTGCAATGTTATTATTTGTTGTTGTTCACTTAGTATTGTGTCATGTAAACAGTTTTACTCTTGTGCATAGTTTTAGTTGTAAATAATTAATTATAAATTGTAAAGGTTATTTAGGTTGGAGTATATTTTAAAAGGAGGGGTGAATGTGGTGATTATTCCTTGTTTAGTAAAAGTATTGTGATTGGTTGTTTGTTAACTGCCTTGGGATATATGTTGTAATCTCATTGGTAGTTGATGTCACATGATGTGTGGTGGCCTCCTTAAATTCAGTTATTTTCCAGCTTTGGTTGGGACTGGATGTGGAAAGATGTGCTGCAGATTTTAAAGTTAATAAAGCCTAGTATTGGAAGGCAAATCTATTCTTTATTTCAGTCCCAGGGCCATGTTTGTGTAACGTGCAGCCAGCCATGTTTGTGTGATGTGCGGTCGGCCATGGTTGTGTGACGTCCCGCGGCCATGTTTGCGTGACGTGCTGTCTGCCATGTTTGTGTGACGTAACACATTGCGCATGACTGCCGTTTATCTATATGTATAAAACAGTGTGGCCTAGAAATTGAGTTTTGGCGCAGCCAGGGCTTTAGCGCCAGAAGTTAGTGCCGGAGCTAAGTCGCGCTGGTCGGGCCCAAAATTCACCAATTCTGCGCCCAAACGGCTGCCGGCGCTGCTGAGAGCTGTTTGCGCCTGAAAACTGGCGCTACGCGCTGAATATCGGCGCTATTCCGGCGCTGCGGCGCCCGCTGCGGTGCGGCAGGTTCGGGAAGTGCAGGCCTCCTCCTTCCCTTAAGGAGGAGCTGCCTGCACCCGGCCGCGGCCCGCGAAAATCTTTTTTAAAATGAGCCCGGCACCTCGGACAAGTGCCGGGCTTGCTTCTGTTCCGGGGGGGGGGGAAGTCCGGGGAGGGAGCTGCGGCCAGGCGGCCGGCGGGAAAGCGGCCGGCCGCCGCGGTGCCTTTAATGCGCCGGCGCAAAGTCATGTAAGACTCTGTTGCCAGAGTCTTAGTTGCGGCTGCCACGGGCGAGGCGGCCGCAACTGAATTTCGGCGCTGGGGCCCGTCGGCATGGCAACCGGGACACTGCGCACACCGATGATGTCATCGGTGCCGGCGCAGCGCTACCGGTCTACCGCGGCGGAAGGGCCCCAGGCAATTTCGGCGCCAGCGCCAATTGCAGCGCTAGGCCCTCTAGCGCCGCAAAATCGGCGCTAAGGGCACTGAATTTCTAGGCCTATATCTCTCTGTCTCTCTGTCTGTCCGGCTATACAATCAAATGTTATAGAGTGTACCTACACATATGTTATATCAAAAGAAAGCTCATCATTAGGGGACTCTTGTAGGCGTATTTACTTTTTGGTCGGACAAAAATTGTGCCGACGGTATCCAAAAAACTTTCCAAATTCCGCTCATTATCCGCTCATTAGCATTGAGTGACGTGAAGGTTGACCAATCGTACAGTCGAGCGACCCGACGGTCGACCAATCGCTGCGTCACGGGGGTGGGTACATAGCGCATGCGGGCAGGCCATCCTAGAGTCGAGTGACAGGACAATTGACAAATCCTACACTTCAGTGACCTGACGGTTGACCAATCGGTGCGTATGTGGGCGGGCCTTATCATTCAGAAATGAGGTGAGTGGCCGCCATCTTGATTCCAAACTCTTCATTTCTTTCTCCCACTTTCTGCGTGTTTCTTTTCAATTGTACATTTCCAGCAAAAAACAAAAGTTGCTTTTAAAATACAAATTGTTTTTAAAAAAGTTAATTAATTTATAAATCTTTTCTCTAAACTGTATAATTTTCCTACCATTCACCGTTTTTCCAGGCCTCGAAGTCTGGGCCTCTGTTGCCCAGCCACGCCCGAGCTAGGCACCTCCCGTCGCGCTCAACAAGCGGCCCGTGATCGCCGTCATCTTTGTGAAGGCTGGAGGGGGTGGGCCTGAGCCGAGCGTTGCCACCGCCGCTATCTTAGTAAAGGCGGGCGGGGCGGGAGTCAGCGCACGCCTCAACTTCAGCCCGGAGCGTGACTTGAGTCCAGCCGGGCCTCACGTGGCAGGCTGCCCACCGGCCAGCTCTGAGGTGCTGATGAGGGGCGGCATTTCTCTCTCTGGTCTTGAAGCCGGCTCGGGCGGGGGGGTCGGTGCTCGGGAGGGCGGGAGCGCGGGGCTCGGGAGGGCGGGAGTGCGGGGCTCGGGGGGGCGGGACCGCGGGGCTTGGGAGAGTGCGAATGGGGTGAAGGGTTACCCCGGCAACCAGGCCCGGCCGGCACTGCGGCCGCGGGCCACTCGCCCTCTCTCTCTCCTTCCCTCTGTCTCTCTCCCCTCTCCCTCCCCCCTCTCCCTCCCCCCTCTCTCCCTCCCCCCTCTCCCCTCCCCCTTCTCCCCTCCCCCCTCCCTCTTCTCCTCTCCCTCCCCCCTCCCCCTCCCCTCACCCTCCCCCTCTCCCTCCCCCATCCCTCCCTCCCCCCTCTCCCTCCTCTCCGTCCCCACTCTCCCCTCCCCCTCCAGCCCCCTCCACCCCCCTTCCCCCCTCTACCCCTCCATCGCACCCTCCGCCCCTCCCACTCCACCCCCCTTCCCCCCTCCCCCCCTCCCCCTCCACCCCCTTCCCCTCACTCCCCCTCCACCCCCCTTCCCCCCCTTTCCCCCTCCCCCCTTCCCCTCCCCCCAACCCCTCCCCTCCCCTTCCCTCCCTCCCCCCTCCCCCCCTCCCCACCGCCCCCACTCCAACTACCCTCCTCCGCCTCACTTACACCCCCTCCCCCTTCCCCCCTTCCCCTACCCCTACACCCCTTCCCCTACCCCTACCCCCTTCCCCCTACCTCTAGCCCTTTCCCCCTACACCTACCCCCTTCCCCCTCCCCCTACCCCACCCTCCCCCTACCCCTACCCCCCTTCCCCCTACCCCTATCCCCCTTCCCCCCAGCCGCTCTCTCTCTTCCCCAGTCGCTCTCTCTCTTCCCCCCAGTCGCTCTCTCTTCCCCCAGTCGCTCTCTCTCTTCCCCCAGTCGCTCTTTCTCTTCCCCCCACTCGCTCTCTCTCTTCCCCCCAGTTGCTCTCTCTCTTCCCCCCAGTCGCTCTCTCTCTTCCCCCATCGCTCTCTCTTCCCCCAGTCACTCTCTCTCTTCCCCCCAGTCACTGTC
>NC_140990.1:133682173-133827509 GCF_052327205.1 Somniosus microcephalus | reverse complement strand
ATTCACATCCGTTGACACGCTTAATTATCAAAAATCTATCAATGTCAGTTTAAAACTCTAATTGTCCCTCATCCGCGCCCTTTTGGGGTAGAATTTGGGATTAATTCTAGCCTTTGTGTGAAAAAGTGCTTTGTGATGGAGAGGATATAGGGTCAGAAACAAAACTGCGGGTCGAATAGGACACAGGGTCTGGTTCATTGGAGCAGGAGTAGGCCAGACAACCCCTCGATCCTCTTCTGCCATTTAATTAGATCATGACTGACGTGTATTTTAACTGCATTTACTCGCCTTGGCTCCATAACCCCCTAATAGCCTATCTTCTCCGTTTTGAAATTTTGAATTGACCACCAGCCTCAACAGCTTTTTGGAGGAGAGAGTTCCAGGTTTACACAGCCCTTTGTATGAAATAATGCATCATTTTCTGGATTCCCCCATTAGATTAAATAGCTTCTCTCTATCTACTCCATCAAAAGCTTTTAACATTTAAAACACCTCGATCAGATCAACCCTCAGATCCCACATCCTTGGGAATGCAAGCTATGATTTTGCCACCCCTCATAATTTAACTCTGTGGCCCCGGTATTATTCTGAAGAATCTGCGATGTACCCCAGCTCCCACTTCCTTCTGAGCACCCAAGACCAATTTCTACTTCCGGAGGTACGGTGCCCCAAACTGAAGGCAATGGTCTATCCGGTCTCTGACCAAGGCTCTATACAGCGTGAGGCAACATCGGTGATGGAGATGGTAGCAAGGATAGAGATATTGTGGCAGGCCGAATATAATGGCGTAAGTCTACCTGACATTCAACTGGTGGAAATCCAAAATAGAGAGTCGGACATACAACTTGAGCAAAGACTGGTAATGGAGGTAGAGATGTGTCAAATGGATCGTGCTTAAATTCAACCATGCTGAATTGGACCTGTCCACATTGAATGTAAGTGTGCTGAACTGGGCCTGTCCACACTGAATGTAACTCTGCTGAACTGGAATGTCCAGACTAAATGTAACCGTGCTGAACTGGACCTGTCCACACTAAATGTAACCACGCTGAAGTCGACCTATCAACTCCGAATGTAACCGTGCTAAACTGGAATTGTCCACACTAAATGTAACCATCCAGAACTGGACCTGTGTACACTGAATGTAGCTGTGCTGAACTGGACCTGTCCACACTGAATGTAGCTGTGCTAAACTGGACCTGTCCAAACTGAATGTAACTGTGCTGAACTGGACCTGTCCACACTGAATGTAACTGTGCTGAACTGGGCCTGTCCACACTGAATGCAACCGCGCTGAAGTGGACCTGTCCACACTGAATGTAACTGTCCTGACCTGGACCTATCCACACTGAATGTAACCGTGCTAAACTGGACCGGTCCACACTAAATGCAACCGCGCTGAAGGGGACCTCTCCACATTGAATGTAATTGTGTTGAACTGGACCTCTCCACATTGATTGTAACATTGCATTTAACTGTGCTACACTGGACTTGTCCACACTGAATGTAACTTTGCTGCACTGGACCTATACACACTGAATGTTACGGTACTGAAGTGGGTCTGTCCTCACTGAATGTAACTGTGCTGAACTGGAACTGTCCACACTGAATGTAACTGTGCTGAACTGGACCTGTCCACACTGAATTTAACCGTGCTGGAATGGACCTGTCCACACTGAATGTTACCCTGCACAATTGGACCTGTCCACACTGAATGTAACTGTGCTGAACTGGACCTGGCCAGACTGAATGTAGCCGTGCTGGAATGGACCTGTCCACACTGAATGTAACCCTGCACAATTGGACCTGTCCACACTGAATGTAACTGTGCTGAACTGGACCTGTCCACACCGAATGTAACTGTGCTGTACTGGACCAGGCCAGACTGAATGTAGCCGTGCTGGAATGGGCCTGTCCACACTGAATGTAACCCTGCACAATTGGACCTGTCCACACTGAATGTAAATGCTTAACTGGACCTGTCTATACTGAATGTAACTGTGCTGAACTAGACCTGTCCACACTGAATGTAACTGTGCTGTACTGGACCTGGCCAGACTGAATGTAGCCGTGCTGGACTGGACCTGTCCACATTGCATTTAACTGTGCTACACTGGACTTGTCCACACTGAAAGTAACTGTGCTGCACTGGACCTGTACACACTGAATGTTACGGTACTGAAGTGGGTCTGTCCTCACTGAATGTAACTGTGCTGAACTGGAACTGCCCACACTGAATGTAACTGTGATAAACTGGACCTGTCCACATTGCATTTAACTGTGCTACACTGGACTTGTCCACACTGAATGTAACTTTGCTGCACTGGACCTGTACACACTGAATGTTACGGTACTGAAGTGGGTCTGTCCTCACTGAATGTAACTGTGCTGAACTGGAACTGTCCACACTAAATGTTACTGTGCTGAACTGCACCTGTCAACACTGAATTTAACCGTGCTGGAATGGACCTGTCCACACTGAATGTAACCCTGCACAATTGGACCTGTCCACACTGAATGTAACTGTGCTGAACTGGACCTGGCCAGACTGAATGTAGCCGTGCTGGAATGGACCTGTCCACACTGAATGTAACCCTGCACAATTGATCTTGTCCACACTGAATGTAACTGTGCTGAACTGGACCTGTCCACACCGAATGTAACTGTGCTGTACTGGACCAGGCCAGACTGAATGTAGCCGTGCTGGAATGGACCTGTCCACACTGAATGTAACCCTGCACAATTGGACCTGTCCACACTGAGTGTAACTGCTTAACTGGACCTGTCTATACTGAATGTAACTGTGCTGAACTAGACCTGTCCACACTGAATGTAACTGTGCTGTACTGGACCTGGCCAGACTGAATGTAGCCGTGCTGGACTGGACCTGTCCACATTGCATTTAACTGTGCTACACTGGACTTCTCCACACTGAATGTAACTGTGCTGCACTGGACCTGTACACACTGAATGTTACGGTACTGAAGTGGGTCTGTCCTCACTGAATGTAACTGTGCTGAACTGGAACTGTCCACACTGAATGTAACTGTGCTGAACTGGACCTGTCCACACTGAATATAACCGTGCTGTACTGGATTTGTCGACACTGAATGTAACAGTGCTGAATTGGACCTGTCCACACTGAATGTAACTGTGCTGTACTGGACCTGGCCAGACTGAATGTAGCCGTGCTGGAATGGACCTGTCCACACTGAATGTTACCCTGCACAATTGGACCTGTCCACACTGACTGTAATTCTGCTGAACTGGACCTGTCCACACCGAATGTAACTGTGCTGTACTGGACCTGGCCAGGCTGAATGTAGCCGTGCTGGAGTGGACCTGTCCACACTGAATGTAACAGTGCTGAATTGGACCTGTCCACACTGAATGTAACTGTGCTGTACTGGACCTGGCCAGACTGAATGTAGCCGTGCTGGAATGGACCTGTCCACACTGAATGTAACCCTGCACAATTGGACCTGTCCACACTGACTGTAATTCTGCTGAACTGGACCTGTCCACACCGAATGTAACTGTGCTGTACTGGACCTGGCCAGACTGAATGTAGCCGTGCTGGAGTGGACCTGTCCACACTGAATGTAACCCTGCACAATTGGACCTGTCCACACTGAATGTAACTGCTTAACTGGACCTGTCCATACTGAATGTAACTGTGCTGAACTGGACCTGTCCACACTGAATGTAACTGTGCTGTACTGGACCTGGCCAGACTGAATGTAGCCGTGCTGGAGTGGACCTGTCCAGACTGAATGTAACCCTGCACAATTGGACCTGTCCACACTGAATCTAACTGTGCTTAACTGGACCTTTCCACACTGAATGTAACTGTGCTGTACTGATCCTGTCTACACTGAATGTAACCCTGCTCAATTGGACCTCTCCACACCGAATGTAACTTTGCTGTACTGGTCCTGTCCACACTGAATGTAACCTTGCTGAACTGGAACATTCCACACTGAATGTAACTTTGCTGAACTGGACCTGACCACACTGAATGTAACTTTGCTGAACTGGACCTGACCACACTGAATGTAGCTGTGCTGTGCTGGACCTGTCCACACTGAATGTAGCTGTACTGTACTGAAGCTGTCCACACTGAATACACAGACAGGTTGGTTAAAGTGGGTGTACTCTCTCAGAGGAATTTGGAGACATCTGCACGTGACCCCTGCTTACCAGACTGGAGCTCGATAATGACCAGCAGCGAGACCCTGGCCACGTTTTCCTGCTGCAGGACCAGAGTTTCTCTGGTCAATTATAGATTGTGCTGAGACCTCGAAACTCAGCATTAAAAAGATTAAACCCATGAATTCCTCCTGTACAAGGCTCACTCTCACCATGACAACTGCTGCTGCAGCGTTTTATTATATTTTTGAAGGAATGTCAACGGGATCATACTGTAATCTCTGGGTATTTCACTTCAGAGCCGGGTCAAACTTATTTAAAGACATTCTATTCCATCAAAATATGAACACCTACCTGGCAGCGGCTGCACTAATCTGTTTGTTTCAATTAGTGTAATTAATATAAAATATCAAGCCATCTGATTATTTCCCTGGAGCCTGACATCAGGCATAAATGTGACAATCTGTGAGTGTAGTGCAGAGCGTGCTCAGAGCTTCTGAGAGAAATGCATGGGATACCAAAAGGTCTGGTGTATGCTGTTTACTATCCCGTCATTGCAGCTATCGGCGTTCCAGGTAAAGTATTGGAGTTAGTTGCTAATTATGGGTATCACTGTTTAACTGTATCTCTGCTCCTATTTACCAGGAATGCTTCTCCCCTTTAATTTCCGCTGAGTCACGGTATATCGTATCACCTTTAACAGAATCATTTCTCCCCTTAGATGGTATAATTCCTCTGCCTTTACCGTGATAATTTCTTCTCTTTGTCGACAATATTTCTCCCCTTTAACTTAATCACTTTCTAATTTTAGTGCCTGATTCTGGAATATGTCTTTTAATGTGTTTTCCACAGATCCGCCTCTTCAACGGTACCAGTTGTGGAGACGGTTATGTTATGGAGTGGAGGTAAAGGGTCTTGGTGATGGAGCGAATATTTGGTTAGAAGCTCGATTTTGGTCAAACAGGATGCCAAGGTTGCGAACTGTTTGGTTCAGCTGCAGACTATTGCCAGCGAGAGGGATGGAGTTGGTGGCTCGCGGATAAAGTTTGTGGTGATGGCTGAAGACAATGGCTTTGCTCCACCCAATAGTTAGTTGGAGGATATTTCTGCTCATTCAGTAGTGGTTGCAGGATAAGCAGTGTGACAAATCAGAGACAGTGGAGGGGTCGAGAGAGGTAATAGTGAGGTAGAGCTGAGTGTTGACCGCATAGACGTGGAACCTGATGCTTCATTTTTGGATGATACAGACGAGGGGCAGCATGTAGATGAGAAATATGAGGGGCAAGATTAGATCCATCAGGGATTCAAGGGTTAATGATGCGGAGCGGGAAGAGAAGCCAGTGCAGCTGATTCGCTGGCTTCCAGGGCCGTCATCCCCAGCTGGACGATGGAGGAGAAGCATTGGAGGAGGATGGTGTGGTCAACCGTGTCAAAGGCTAAAGATATTTCGAGAAGGATGAGGAAGGATAGTTTACCACGGTCACAGACACAGTATATCATTTGTGAATTTGCTAAGAGCTGTTTCAGCGCCATTATAATGGGGTGCATATATTTCCTATTGTAATATTGGTATTTAACTGTAGGTGCATTATCACACTATTATCACTGTGTAGATGTAGTTTTATTGTTACTGACACTGTCACTGTGGGTGAATTAGCACACTGTTATCACTGTGTGCATGGAGTTTTATTGTGTTATTGTCACTGTCACTGTGGGTGAATTATCACACTGTTATCACTGTGTAGATGGAGTTTTATTGTTACTGACACTGTCACTGTGTGTGAATTATCACACTGTTATCACTGTGTACATGGAGTTCTATTGTGTTATTGACACAGTCACTGTGGGTGAATTATCACACTGTTATCATGGTGTACATGTAGATTTATTGTGTTGCTGATATTGGCAGTGACTGACTAAGTTCCACACCTGGAGTATTGTGTGCAGCTTTGGTCTTTTTACCTAAGGAAGGATATACTTGCCGAAGAGTGAGTGCAATGAAGTTTCGCCAGCCTGCTTCCTGGAATGTGGGGATTGTCCTCGGAGAAGAGATTGAGTAGACTATGCCAATATTCTCTAGAGTTCAGAAGAATGAGAGGTGATCTCATTGAAATATACAAAATTCTTACAGGGCTTGAAAGGATAGCTGCAGCGAGGATAATTCCCCTGGCTGGGGAGACTAGAACCAGGGGTCACCCTCTCAGAATAATGGGTCTGCCTATGTGACTGAGATGATGAGAAATGTATTCGATGAGTGGGTGGTGAATCTTTGGAATTCACTACCCAGAGGATTGTGGAGGTTTAGTCGTTGAATATATAATAAGACAGAGATCGATAGATTTTTGAATATTAAGGGAATCAGGGGATATGGGGACAGTGCAGGAAAGGAGTTGAGGTAGCAGATCAGCCATGATGTTATAGAATGGTGGAGCATGCGCGAAGGGCCAGATGTCCTACTCCTGCTCCTATTTCTTATGTTCTTATGTTCTGACAGTTCTACAGTGATCGCTGCTGAGCCTGGGAGTTCCCGTCTTCAGTCATTGAGTGAAGCTGCATAACTGGTGGCATGTCTTTTAACTGAGTCACAAAGTTTTAAGTTCAATACCCTCTCTAAAATGTTTTTTTATTCGTTCATGGGATGTGGGCGTCGCTGGCAAGCCAGCATTTATTGCCCATCCCTGTTTGCCCTTGAGCAGGTGGTGGTGAGCCGCCTTCTTGAACCACTGCAGTCGTGTTGTGAAGGTATTCTCACAGTACTGTTCGGGAGGGAGTTCCAGCATTTTGACCCAGCGAAGTTGAAGGAACGGTGATATATGTCTAAGTCAGGGTGCCATGTGACTTGGAGGTGAACTTGGAGGTGGTGTTCCCATACACCTGCATCCCTTGTCCTTCTGGGTGATGATGTTCTCGTGTTTGGGAGGTGCTGTCAAAGAAGCCTTGGTGAGTTGCTGCAGTACATCTTTTAGATGATACACACTGCAGCCGCATTACATGGTGGAGGGAGTGAATATTTAACGTGGATTTGGGGTGCTAATCAAGCAGGCTGCTTTATCCTGAATGGTGTCGAGCTTCTTGACTATTGTTGGAGCTGCACTCATCCAGGCAAGTGGATGTATTCCATCACACTCCTGACTTGTGCCTTGTAGATGGTGGAAAGTCTTTGGGGAATCAGGAGGTGAGACACTCGCCGCAGAATACCCAGCCTCTGACCTGCTCTTGTTGCCACAGTATTTCTGTGGCCGGTGCAGTTAAGTTTCTGGTCAATGGTGAACCCCCTGGATATTGATGGTGGGGGATTCGGCGATGGTAATGCCGTTGAATGTCAAGGGGTGGTGGTTAGATCCTCGCTTATTGGAGATAATTATTGCCTGGCTCTTGAGTGGCGCGAATGTTACCAGCCACTTATCAGTCCAAGCCTTAATGTTGTCCAGGTCTTGCTGCATGGGGGCATGGACTGCTTCATTATCTGGGGAATTGCGATTGACACTGAACACTGAGCAGTCATCAGCAAACATCCCGACTTCTGACCTTATGATGGAGTGAAGGTCACTGATGAAGCTGCTGACGATGGTTGGGCCCAGGACACTGCCCTGTGGAACATCTGCAGTGATGTGCTGGGGCTGTGATGATTGACCTCCAACTACCGCAACCATCTTCCTTTGTGCTAGGTGTGACTCCATCCATAGATAGATAGAAGATAGGAGCAGGAGTAGGCCATTCGGCCCTTCGAGCCTGCTCCGCCATTCAATGAGATCATGGCTGATCATCCAAATTCAGTACCCTGTCCCTGCCTTCTCCCCATATCCCTTGATCCCTTTAGCCTTAAGAAATATATCCAACTCTTTCTTGAATATACTTAATCAACTGGCCTCCACCGCCCTCTGTGGCAGAGAATTCCACAGGTTCACCACTCTCTGGGTGAAGAAATTCCTCCTTATTTCAGTCCTAAATGGCCTACCCCTTATCCTTAGACTATGACCCCTGGTTCTGGACTCCCTGGCCATCAGAAACATCCTTCCTGTATCTAGTCTGTCCAGGCCTGACAGAATTTTATAGGTTTCGATGAGATCCCCTCTCACTCTTCTAAACTCCAGTGAGTATGAGCCCAATCGACACAATCTCTCCTCATACGTCATTCCTGCCATCCCAGTTATCAGCCTGGTGAATCTTCACTGCACTCCTTCCATAGCAAGAACGTCCTTCCTCAGGTAAGGCGACCAAAACTGCACACAATACTCAAGGCGTGGTCTCACCAAGGCCCTGTACAACTGCAGCAAGACATCCTTGTTCTTGTACTCGAACCCTCTTGCTACAAAGACCAACATACCATTTGCCTTCTTAACCGCTTGCTGCACCTGCATGCTTACCTTCAACGACTGGTGTACAAGAACACCCAGGTCTCTTTGCACTTCCCCTTCTCCCAATCTATTACCATTCAAATAATAATCTGCCTTCCTGTTTTTGCCACCAAAGTGGATAACCTCACATTTATCCACATTATAGTGCATTTGCCATGTTTCTGCCCAAGTCCAAAGATGTGCGGGTTAGGTTGATTGGCTATGATAAATTGACCCGTGGTGTTAGGGGGATTAAATACGTAGGGTTACGGGGATAGGGTGGGATATGTGTTGGTGTAGGGGTTACGGGGATCGGGTGGGATATGTGTCGGTGCAGGCTCGATGGGCCGAAATGGCCTCTATCTGCATTGTGGGGTTTCTGTGATTTCTGTGGAACCCAGCCTGACCAAATCATGCTGGAGTTTCACGACATCCTCCTCACAGCATACCCTCCCCCCCAGCTTTGTGTCGTCTGCAAATTTGGAGATATTACATCCAATTCCCTCGTCCAGATCATTAATATATATTGTGAGCAGCTGGGGTCCTAGGACCAATCCTTGCGGTACCCCACTAGTCACTGCCTGCCACTCGGAAAACGACCCATTTATTCCAACTCTTTGCTTTCTGTCCACCAACCAGTTCTCTATCCAAGTCAATACCTTGCCCCCAATCCCATGTGCCTTAACTTTGCACGCTAATCTCTTATGCGGGACCTTATCGAAAGCCTTCTGAAAGTCCAAATACACCACATCCACTGGTTCTCCCTTATCTATTATACCAGTTACATCCTCAAAAAATTCCAGTAGATTAGTCAAGCATGATTTACCTTTTGTAAATCCATGTTGACATTGTCCGATCCAGTCACTGCTTTCCAAGTGCTCTGCTATTACATCTTTTACAATGGACTCTAGCATTTTCCCCACTACCGATGTCAAGCTTACCGGTCTATAATTCCCCGCCTTTTCTCTACCACCTTTTTTGAATAGTGGGGTAACATTAGCTACCCGCCAATCCATGGGTACCGTTCCAGAGTCTATCGAGTTCTGGAAGATGACCAGCAATGCATCTACTATTTCTAGGGCCACTTCCTTAAGTACCCTGGGATGTAGATTATCAGGCCCTGGGGATTTATCGGCCTTCAGTCCCATCAATTTTCCTAACACCATTTCCCTACAAATACTGATTTCTTTCAGTTCCACCCTTTCATCAGACCCTATGTTCCCCGGCATCTCTGGGAGGTTATTTGTGTCCTCCTTTGTGAAGACAGAACCAAAATATATATTTAGTTGGTCTGCCATTTCTTTGATCCCCATTATAAATTCCCCCGATTCTGACTGCAAGGGACCTACGCTTGACTTCACCAATCTTTTTCTCTTCAGATATCTAGAAAAGCTTTTACAGTCAGTTTTTATGTTCTCTGCAAGCTTACTCTCATATTCTATTTTCCCTTTCTTAATTAATCCCTTTGTCCTCCTTTGTTGAATACTAAACTGCTCCCAATCCTCAGGATTATTGCCTTTTCTGGCTAATTTATATGCCCTCTCCTTGGACCTTATACTATCCCTAATTTCCCTTGTTAGCCACGGTTGGGTCACCTTTTTTGTTTTATTTTTATGCCAAACTGGGATGAACAAATTCTGCAGTTCATCCATTCGGTCTTTGAATGTTTGCCATTGCCTATCCACCGTCAACCCTTTGAGTGCCATTCCCCAATCAATCCTACCCAACTCGCTCCTCAGACCATCATAGTTTCCTTTATTTAAATTGAGGACCCTAGTCTCCGAGTCAACTACTTCATTCTCCATCTTAATGAAGAATTCGATCATATTATGATCGCTCCGACCCAAGGGGCCTCTTACAACAAGATTGCTAATTAATCCTTTCCCGTTACATAATACCCAGTCTAAGATGGCCTGATCTCTGGTTGGTTCCTCGACATATTGGTCCAGGAAACCATCCCGTAAACACTCCAGGAATTCCTCCTCCACAGTATTGTTACTCATTTGGTTGGCCCTATCTATATGTAGATTAAAGTCACCCATGATGACTGCTGTGCCCTTATTGCACGCTTCTTTAATTTCTCTTTTAGTGCCATCCCCAACCTCCGCCTTACTGTTTGGAGGTCTATAAACCACTCCCACTAAGGTTTTTTTCCCCTTAGTATTTCTCAATTCTAACCATACAGATTCCACCTCATCAGAGCTAATATCCTTCATTACAATTGTGTTAATCCCTTCTTTAGCCAGTAATGCTACCCCACCTCCCTTTCCTTTTTGCCTATCTTTCCTGAATATCGAATACCCCTGGATGTTGAGTTCCCAGTCCTGGCCTTCCTTGAGCCATGTTTCCGTAATCCCAGCCAAATCGTATTTGTTTACTTCTATTTGCGCAGCCAATTCATCCACCTTATTACAAATGCTCCTCGCATTAAGACACAAAGGCCTAGAAATTCAGTTGGCTGCGCCAGGCGTTAGCGCCTTAGGGGGAGCAGATCTCGAGCGCTAGGCGCTTAGCGCCCGGGCGCAGCACGATCTGCGCCTCGCCCCAACTTCAGTAGACATTTAGCGCCGGCGCAAAGTCTTTGCGCGTGCTCAGCTGAGCGTGCGCAGATCATGACGTCATTTCGTCGTGCAACGCCCTTTGTGCGCCCGGAACCGGAACTTCACTCACGCCGCCCCATTGTGCGCCGGGCGGCCCTAACGACTGTGAAGTGGAATGGTGCACAGCTGAGGCGGGCCGCGGGGAGCGCAAATTAAAGGGCACTTACCCTGCACGATAAAGGGCAGCCATTATGCAGCATTCACTCTTGTGCAACGGATTTTTGGAGAGAGACCAAGGAAGAGAGCTTACTGCTTTGGCCCAACACTAGGACAGGTCTTTTTGGCTTCAGGCCAGAGCTGTGCAATTCTCTTTGCCTTCATTGAGATCTCAATGTTTGCCAGCATATTATGGGGGCTGCATTGGGTGCCAACGCTGAGTTTCAGCCTTATGTCGGAAGGGCTTACAGACGCCGTGGGAGAGTGGCAGCCCTGGCTAGATGCAGAGGGGGCAACAGGCGTCGCCAAGTGAGGCCTTGCCCACCCAGGGTATACCACCAGCAGTTCTCCTATCTCAACATGTCTGCCGCGCAGTGTGTTAGGAGGCTGCGATTCAGAAGGGAGGTGGTTGCAGACATCTGCCAGCTGCTTCACAGAGATCTGCGTCCACAGCTGATGCGCAGGACGTCTCTGTCGGTGGCAGTGAAGGTGACGGTGGCTCTCAATTTCTATGCCACCGGCTCCTTCCAATCAGCTGCTGGGGACATCGCTAACATCTCCCCGTTTGCCATGCATTGCTGCATCCACCAGGTGACCAATGCCCTTTTCAGAAGGAGACGTCAATTCATCTCCTTCCCCATGACCCTGGACAAGCAGCAGCAGCGTGCAGTGGGATTTGCAAGAATAGCGGGCTTCCCCATGGTGCAGGGCGCCATTGACTGCACGCATGTGGCTTTGCGGGCACCTCTGGAGCATGCCGAGGATTACCGCAACCGGAAGGGCTACCATTCCCTCAACGTACAGCTGGTGTGTGACCACAGGCAGCGCATCCTAGCTGTCAATGCCCGCTTTCCAGGCAGCAGCCACGATGCCTTTATCCTGCGACAGACAACTGTGGCTGACATGTTCCAGGCACAGCCTCACACAAGAGGATGGCTTATCGGGGACAAAGGCTATCCTTTGTGTACCTGGCTCATGACCCCGCTCCGCGCGCCCATGACCCCTGCTGAAGAGGCATACAACGAGAGCCATCAAGCGACCAGGAACCTCATCGAACAAACAATCGGCATCCTGAAGCAATGGTTCCGCTGTCTGGATCGCTCCGGGGGAGCCCTCCAGTATTCGCAGGAGCGAGTCTCCCAATTCGTCGTCGTTTGCTGCATGCTGCACAACCTGGCTATCCGCAGGACTCAGGCACTGCCACCTCACGTTGGACCACCACCTCAGGAGGAGGAGCAGGAGGAGCATGAGGAAGAGGAGGACGAGGAGTACCAGCCCAGGAGGGAGGCAGAAGGTCCAAGGGCCGCCCGTCGGCGGCTTATTGAACGTCACTTCTAGGCCTCCTGTCAGGGAATGGCTTGTGCCAATGATAGAACATGATTGCAGCCGCTCCGCAAGCCCTCAGCCGGTTAAGGCAACAAACACTTCAAAGATCAAACATGGACAATGTGAATAAATAAAATGGTTTATTGTACAAACTCAGGGCCCTTCCCACATGAAAACCAAGAACACACGAAACCCCCAAAAAACACTCACACACGAGTCACTCCCACAACCTGGGGAGGATTAGCCAAAGATGTAAATAAAAATGGCCTCATCCTCGGCCTTCAAAAAACAACCATTCCACAAAACACAACATTTGGACACACCCTCTACTTTGTGTCCCACGAGGGCGATGCCCTCTGCAAACTTTGCCGGCCCCTGGACGCCCTGCTGCTCCTCCTCAAAGTGAGGCCAGTGGCTGCTGCAAGGCTGGGGGGAAGGCTCCTGAGGCGCACATGTCGTGACGGCAGATGCCCTTGGGGGTCGGCCTAGACGAGGTCTGGCCCTCGAGGGGCCGGCTGGTGAATGCTGCAGCTGTCGCTGGCCAGCATCAGTCGCTGCAGC
Organism: Somniosus microcephalus; assembly: GCF_052327205.1. Classification (NCBI taxonomy): domain Eukaryota; kingdom Metazoa; phylum Chordata; class Chondrichthyes; order Squaliformes; family Somniosidae; genus Somniosus; species Somniosus microcephalus. Next base: position 133,814,380 of record NC_140990.1, on the reverse strand, counting down.
AGCTCATGGCAGCTCCACTGGGGGAGTGGCAGTAGCGGCTGGAGGAATGGAGGCAAGCTGGCGGATGGCAGGCACTCGCTGGTCGCCTGAGACACTGGCACTCGCCCGGGCCAGCACTGCAGCATGTGCAGCAATCTGCCGAGGGACAGACCGCTGTGCTGCTGCAGCGCGCTGGGTGCCCTGGCGATGCCGGGCTGACACAGCGAGTGTGGCAGCAGTGAGTGCCCGTGTTGCCCTGTTCTGAGACCGCATCAGAGCAGCCAGTGACTGCACGGCACCACTGATCACCTGGCCAGTCGCTGCCAGAGAGGCCCCGAATTCGGTGACACTCCGAGACAGGGACTGGATGGCCTCAGGCATCCGTCCCACTACCCCCATGAGCTCCGTGTGCCGGCGCTCCGAGTCCGCGGACATGTCCTCGAGGTGGCGCATCTCCTCGGTGTTGACCGTCTCCGGACTGGAGGCCGGACTCTCCCTCTGGGGAGAAGGCCGCCGAACTGGCCGACCCTTCCTGTGTTGCTGGACGCCGCTGGGCCCAGCAATTGGACTCCCCTCCGACCCTTCCCCCCTCTGGGGAGAAGGCCACTGAGCTTCCACCCCCTCCCGCGTTTCTGCAGGCCGCTGGTCCCAGGAGCTACATTCCCCTCCGACACTTCCGCCACGCTCCCCTCCAGGGAAGACGTCTCCCCTACAGTGACATGGCTTGCCGCGGCTGAGGGTTCCCCTGATGGGCCGCCTTCCTCTTGCTCCTCCTCCTCCTCCTCTTCTTCTGAGGGGCTGTCACTGGCAACTTCAGGGACCTCCTCCTCACCATCTGAAAGCAGGCAGGCACAAGAGTAGCTTTAGAGTGAGGAGAGGGCGTCAGCGAGGGATGCATGAGTGGTGGCATTCAGCACATTGGTCGGACAGTGGCAAAGGATGTAGATCTGATGCGCAAGTGGGACAAGAGAGGTCCAAAAAATGATGTCCTTACCATTGGTGCCCAGAACAGGGTCGGCATCTCCAGATGCAACAGGGCCAATCACCTGGGCACCCAAGATGCGCTCCACGCGCTGTTGCAGCTCGGTGAGTGGCTGGATCTGGGGTCTGCCTCCCCCGGTCACAGTCCGGCTCCTCTTATTATTGGCCAGCTTGGCCTGCAAGAGAAAGGACGGCCTCGAAGTACAGTGTGTAGCCCTGATCTTGTGTGCACTGCCTCCCCATGGTCGAATAGCCTGGCCAGTCTGTAGCCCTGATCTTGTGTGCACTGCCTCCCATGGTCGAATAGCCTGGCCAGTGTGTAGCCCTGATCTTGTGTGCACTGCCTCCCATGGTCGAATAGCCTGGCCAGTGTGTTAAGTGTACAATGTGCAATTGATGTTCATGACTGACCCATAGCTGCTGCATGAGGGCTGGCCATTAGGGCTTTCAGGTCCCTTTGCCCATAATGTGAGGTGCATATGCAAGGATGAGGAGGACACTGGAAAGGGTACTCACCCTGACAATCCTGGTGAGGTCATTTATGGTGGCGACATGCCTCCAGGCTCTCCGGTAGACGCGGGCCGGCGGCTTCCTCCCATTGTCTGGGAACAAAATATGGCGTCTCTTCTCCACAGTGCTAACCAGCACCCTCAGATCAAGCTCTGAGAAGCGCTGCGCTCGTTCACGGGCCTTCTCCATACTTTGAGGCGCTATATGGGTCCAGCAGCAGTGTTCAGGCCTAGCTGGAGGGCTCCAGTGTGCAGGGCGTGGCAGCAGACCAAGTCGACCCTTCCCCCTTAAGAGCTGGCCGGCGCCAGGGTGTCTGCTGTCAATCAAGAAATGGCCGCACCTGCGCTGCGCCCGGCCTCGGCGGTATCGATCAGCACCTCCGGCTTAGCGCCTAAAGAGAGCCGTGCATCGCCAGTTTTAGCGCTCGAGCAAACTCTTAAGGCGAAGCTAATGAATATCGGCGAAGTGGCCTCGAATTTGCGCCGGGCGCAAACTTTAGCGGCCGCCCGACTTTACCGCCCCAAAAGTGGCTATAATGAATTTCTAGGCCAAAGCCTTCAGGCTTGTTTTTTTAACGCTCTTAGACCGGTGGAGAGTTTTCCCCTTGATTCCCATTGACTTCAGTTTTACTAGGGTTCCTTGCTACCACACTCGGTCAAATGCTGCCTTAATGTCAAGGGCAGTCACTATCACCTCACCTCTGGAATTCAGCTCCTTTGTCCATGTTTGGACCAAGGCTGTAATGAGGTCGGGAGCCGAGTGATCTTGGCAGAAACCAAACTGGGCACCAGTGAGCAGGTTATTGATGAGTAAGGGCTGCTTGATAGCACTGTCGACAACACCTTCCATCACATTGCTGATGATTGGGAGTAGACTGATGGGACGGTAACTGGCCGTGTTGGATTTGTCCTGCTTTTAGTGGACAGGTCATACCTCGTTAGTTTTCTACATTGTCGGATAGATGCCCGTATTATAGCTGTACTGGAACATCCTGGATAGAGGTGTGGCTAGTTCTGTGGAACAAGTTTCCAGCATGACAGCCGGGATGTTATATGGGCCCACAGCCTTTGTTGTATCCAGTGCGCTCAACCATGTCTTGATATCACATGGAGTGAATTGGTTGAAGAATGGCTTCTGTGGTGGTGGGGACCTCAGGAGGAGGCCGATATGGATCATCTACTCAGCTCGTCCCGCTGAAGATGGCTGCAAACAGTTCAGCTTTGTCTTTAGCACTCAAGTGCTGGGCTCTACCATCATTGAGGATGGGGATATTCATGGAGTCGCCTCCTCCTGCTAGTTGTTTAATGTTCCACCACCATTCACGACTGCAGAGCTTTAATCTGATCCGTTGGTTGTGGGATCGCTTAGCCCTGTCTATAGCATGCTGCTTCCACTTTTTAGCATGCATGTAGTCCTGTGTTTCAGCTTCCCCAACTTGGTACCGCATCTTAGGTACGGCTGGTGCTGCTCCTAGCATGCTCTTCTACACTCCTTATTAAACCAGTGTTGGTCTCCTGGCTTGATGGTAATGGTAGAGTGAGGGATATGCCGGGCCATGAGGTTACAAATTGTGGTGGAATACAATTGTTCTTCTGCTGATGGCCCACAGCGCCTCATGGATGCCCAGTTTTGAGCTGCTAGATCTGTTCTGAATCTATCAATGGAGGATGTCCTCAGTGCAAAGATGGGACTTCATCTCCACAATGACTGTGCGGTGGTCACTGCTATTAATGCGGTCATAGTCAGATGCATCTGCGACAGGTAAATTGGTTAGGACGAGGTCAAGTAGGTTTTTCCCCACGTGTTGGTTCACCCACCACCTGTCTCATGCCCAGGCGCGCAATTATATCCTTCCAGTAGTGGTGCTACTGAGCCACTCTTGGTGATGGATTTTGAAGTTCCCCACCCAGAGTATATTCTGTGCCCTTGCTACTCGCAGTGCTTCTTCCAAGTGGTGATTCAGCAGCTGAGGGAGGGCGGATGTGGTAATCAGCAGGAGGTTTCCTTGTGCATCCCTGACCTGAAACCATGAGATTCCATAGGGTCCAATATCAATGTTGTGGACTCCCAGGGCCCTTACCGACCATATATCACTGCTGCCACGCCTGGTAAGTCTGTCCTGCTGGTGGAACAGGACATTCCCAGGGATGGCGATGCAGGAATTTGGGACATTGGCTGAAAGCTATGATTCTGTATGACGATGTCAGGCTGTTGCTTGTCTGGTCTGTGGGACAGCTCTCCCAATTTTGGCACAAGTCCCCAGATGCTGGTGAGGAGGACTTCGCAGGGTCGACTGGGCTGTGCTGGGTGTCCGCAGCCGGTGTCAAGGTCGATGCTCTGTGGTGCGTCCAGTTTTATTCTTACTATTTTTCGCAATGGTTTTTTACAACAGAGTTGCTAGGCCATTTCAGAGGGCAGTTAAGAGTCAACCACATTGCTGTGGGTGTGGAGTCAGGTAGTAATGGCAGTTTCCCTTCTCCTAAACAGCATTAGTGAGCCAGATGGGTTTTTACAACAATCTGATACTTAGCAGGACTGTACTATAGAGGAGGACTGTACTATATAGAGGAGGACTGTACTATAGAGCAGGACTGTACTATAGAGCAGGACTGTACTATAGAGGAGGACTGTACTATAGAGGAGAACTGTACTATAGAGCAGGACTGTACTATAGAGGAGAACTGTACTATAGAGGAGGACTGTACTATATAGAGGAGGACTGTACTATAGAGCAGGACTGTACTATAGAGCAGGACTGTACTATAGAGCAGGACTGTACTATAGAGGAGGACTGTACTATAGAGGAGAACTGTACTATAGAGGAGAACTGTACTATAGAGCAGGACTGTACTATAGAGGAGAACTGTACTATAGAGGAGGACTGTACTATAGAGCAGGACTGTACTATAGAGGAGAACTGTACTATAGAGGAGGACTGTACTATAGAGCAGGACTGTACTATAGAGGAGAACTGTACTATAGAGCAGGACTGTACTATAGAGCAGGACTGTACTATAGAGGAGAACTGTACTATAGAGCAGGACTGTACTATAGAGCAGGACTGTACTATAGAGCAGGACTGTACTATAGAGGAGAGCTGTACTATAGAGCAGGACTGTACTATAGAGGAGGACTGTACTATAGAGGAAGACTGTACTTTACTGATACTAGCCATTTATTCCAGATTTATTTAATTAACTGTATTTAAATTCCCCAGCTGCCGTGGTGGGGTTGAACTCAAGTCGCTGAGGTCATTAGTCCAGGCCTTTGGATGATTAGTCCAGTAACATTACCACTACGCTACTGTTCCCGATCATTAATCCCGATAGCGCTGTGCAGTACTGAGCAAGTGCTGCATTGTAGGAGCTGCCTTTCACCGACTGAGACCTCATCCTCTGCCAGTTCCGGTGGTTCCGATGAACACCGGAGAGCCCAGGTGACTGTCAGAAGAAGAGCTCGGAGTTTTCACTGTGTCCTCGCAATATTCCATCCACAAAGTCAGAAGCGACAATTGCCCGTCCGCCCCTCGCTGTTTGGGAATCTTTTGGCGCAAGTTGACTTCCAAAAGTGAATAATTTTACAGTAATTCGTCGGATGAGGGTGTTTTCAGTCCTCCACAGGACATAATCCGTTTTAAATGTATTTTTCCTATTTTCTTGTTACTTTCCACTTTCACGATCGGTTTCATATTTACGCTTGAAAATATCTTCTCTGCTGCATTACTGGTATGTTTTTTATCTATTTCATGCTCCCACGTTGTTTTTGAGGTGGTTCCGATGCTCTCTTGCTCACCATTAGGATTCGTTATGTTATTTTACATTCCGAAGTCATTGGCCGGTCTTATTTTTAAGCTGGAGGATTATTTTAAAAACATTAACAGGTGACCATAGCGTAAGCGATGTGTTTCCAACTCAGGATCATAGGTCAAAGCTGTAAATATCACACTGAATTCTGTCAAATGGATGATCTTGCTGGGAGTTGGACCAGTAATTTTTCCTGTACCCGCGCTCACACTCTCTCTCTCTCTCTCTCTAACACTCATTCACTCTCTCTCCCTCTCACACACATTCACTCTCTCTACCTCTCTCTCTCACACATTCACTCTCTCTCACACACATTCACTCTCACTCCCTCTTTCTCACACATTCACTCTCTCCAACTCTCTGACACACATTCACTCTCTCCCTCTCTCTGACACACATTCACTCTCTCTACCTCTCTCTCACACAGATTCACTCTCTCTCCCTCTCTCTCACACAGATTCACTCCCTCTCCCTCTCTCTCACACACATTCACTCTCTCTCCCTCTCTCTGACACACATTCACTCTCTCTCCCTCTCTGACACTCTCTCTCTCTCTGTTACAGCTAACTTGGCAGTGATTGTGATCCTGTACCGAGGAAGGTGCGGTCTCTCCAGATGTATCACTCTGTACCTGGTATCCATGGCGCTGACGGATCTTCTGGTCATTATCATCGCTGTTATAATTAACCGGATTGGTGGTATTTATTTCCCGTTCAGTTTCCTGTCCATCACTCCGGTCTGTAGTCTCCGTTTTTCCCTAATCCATGCAGTCACCGACAGTTCTGTTTGGGTAACGGTCGCTTTCACCTTTGATCGATTTGTCGCCATTTGTTGCCAGAAGCTGAAAACAAAATATTGCACCGATAAAACGGTGGCGGTGATTATAGGAACAGTATGTGCCTTGAACTGTTTAAAAAGTATCTTCTTGTATTTTATATATGAACCTTTGTACACAGTTAACAACATGCCGTGGTTCTGCAGCATAAAATTAACATTTTATACCTCACCTGCATGGATCGCATATGACTTGATTAATCGCATTTTTTCCCCATGTCTCCCATTCATTTTGATTTTGCTGCTCAATGTTCTGACCGTAAGACACATTCTAGAGGCCAGTAGAGCCCGCAGGAGACTCCGGGCCCACAGCAATGGAGAGAATCAGAGTGACACAGAGATGGAGAAGCGGAGAAAGTCCATCGTCTTACTATTCTGTATCTCAGGCAGTTTCATCCTGTTATGGTCGATGTTTCTTATAAGATTCCTCTATGTCCGGATTGCGAAAGTAACTTATTTCTCTGGTTCCAATTCCAATCAACCAAAATTTATTCTGCAGGAAAGCGGATTTATGCTTCAGCTTTTGAGTTCCTGCATCAACCCGTTTATTTATGCAGGGACCCAGAGGAAATTCAGAGAGGAGTTAAAGAATGGGGTGAAATATCCACTGAGTCTAATTGTTAAATTATTTAAATGATGAAAATAGGAAAGTATATCATGAATTGTACCTTATATTCCATGTTGTGCTCTTCTTGTCCGTGTCAGACACGGCCTCCCCTCCCAGATACACAGTCACTCACTCTAAGATCCTTACCCACTGTGAATTTAAGAATGTTTGAGGAACACTGCATCAGCGCACAATTCAATGATGTAACCCGTTCTCAGTTAGTTTCCAGTTCTCTTGCTGGTGCTGACTCAGGCCTGGTACATTCTCACCAGCCCGTGGGCTCTGGAGCATCTCTACATTCATGTGGAGTCCGAGCTCTAATCAACGATTGGATATCAAGTTTAACTGTTTAATGAAGGGACCCAATATCCCTCCTGGGAATGGTTTGGATCTTAAGGGTCGGATACGCTCTAAAATGGGAGCACGCGCTGTCCCCACTCATTGTTCTCCGCTCACTGGGCCCCACCCCACAGCCGCACTCCTGTGTCCAGAAACAGAGGAACAGAGGAATTACTGGAGGATAAAGACAAACGACCATCCAGGTCCCTTTCTACTCTTTTCAGTGGCCAATTAGGACGACACCCCTGTGTCATTAAAAACACTAAAATTAATTTAACGAACGAGCCAGCTTTGTAAAGGGGCAGAACAATAATCACCAAAATGATTCAAATAGGGAACTGTGGTAAACCACTGTAGTTCACTGTGTTCACTTGTTGTTGTTGTTGTTGTTGTTCGCTCTTGTTTAACTGTTATGTCTGACTATGCCTCAGCTGACTCCGCCCTCGGCTACCGAGTATAAGGACGGCCGCATGGCAGCTCCAGGCATTCGGTCATCCACTAGAGGCATAGTCCTGATCTGTCTGAAGTGCAATTCAGTAGTTAATAAAAGCCTGTCATTCTGAACTCTGCTCAGCCTCTTATTAGAATTGATAGCGCATCAATTTTATTAACTACTGAAAAAAAAAATAATAATAATAACGATGCTGCAGATACTTAAGATCAAGTGCCTGGAACTCGACCCGCAAGAACCGGACTCGACTGCTAAGTTCTCGCACTGGCTGAACTGTTTTGAGTCCTTTCTGGCTGCATCCGGCGAGACCGTCGCCACCGACGCCGACAAGCTCAGGGTGCTGAATTCTAAAGTAAACCACCGAGCTTTTGCCCTTATCCGGGACGCTACGAGCTACCAGGGGGCAATCGACATTTTGAAGGAGCAATACGCACGCCCGGTCAACTATGTTTACGCAAGACATCTCCTGGGGTCTCGCAAACAACAGCCCGGGGAACCCACAGAAGCATACATATGGGCGCTGAAGGAACTCGGCCGAGCCTGCGAATGCAAGCAAGTATCAGCCATGGAACATACGGAGGAGCTCATGCGTGACGCCCTCGTTGCGGGCCTCAGGTCCACTCACACACGGCAGCGACTGCTGGAAAGTAGCAAGCTCGACCTGAAGAAGGCGATTTCACTCACCCTTTCGTTGGACGTAGCCCACCGGAACATGGAGGCCTACTCCCCGGACCGCGCGGCCGCCTCATGGATGCCGCAGCCACCGCCATCTTGGGACGCGGCGCCGCCACGGGCCCCGGCCTCAACTGCTGCAGCGATGTCCCGCCCGAGCCAGAAATGTTATTTCTGTGGCCAAACCAAACACCCAAGGGCGCGCTGCCCGGCGAAAAACGCGGTCTGCTCTGCCTGCAGTAAGAAGGGACACTCTCCCCGTGTTTGCGTGGGTTTCCTCCGGGTGCTCCGGTTTCCTCCCACAGTCCAAAGATGTGCGGGTTAGGTTGATTGGCTATGATAAATTGACACTTAGTGTTAGGGGGATTAAATACGTGGGGTTACGGGGATAGGGTGGGATATGTGTCGGTGCAGGCTCGATGGGCCGAAATGGCCTCTATCTGCATTGTGGGGTTTCTGTGATTCTGTGATACGCTGGCGTCTGCAGAAGTCAGAAGACCCCTACCTCCAGCAGCACCGCGTGTGATTCGTGGGAGCGGCCATCTTGCCTTCCTCCAGCCTCGTGGGGATCGGGATCATCATGGGTGCCGCCATTTTGTCCTTCTTCTCCGACGCCGCCATTTTGTCCGCCATTTTGCCAACGGGCCCCCGACTCACCCACCGCCACCTCACCGGGGTTCTACAGCGACGCTCCCGACTCCACAGCGGCCTCCATTACGCTGGATCAATCCAGACCCCATCAGCTAGCCAGGTCCACGATGGACATCCAGGTAAATGGCCGCGCCACAACTTGCCTTTTTGATTCCGGGAGCACGGAGAGCTTCATACACCCTGATACGGTACGGCATTATTCCCTCTCGGTCCAGCCAACGCAAATCGGATCTCCATGGTCTCAAAATCTCACTCAGCAGACGTCGGCGGCTACTGCGTAGTGACCCTCTCGGTGAAGGGCTCCGTTTATAAAAATGTAAAGCTATTCGTCCTGCCACATCTCTGCGCTGCCGTTCTGCTGGGGTTGGACTTTCATTGTCACTTTAAGAGCGTCACCTTGACATACGGTGGACCTCTTCCCCCGCTCACTGTCTGCAACCAGCAGTTTTTAAATTGCCCGCTGCGCCCCACCTGTAGTCTCTCCACCCTCAAAATCACACCCTCCCCCCCCCTGTTCACCAACCTCACCCGCGACTGCAAGCCTATCGCCACAAAGAGCAGGCGATACAGCACCGGGGACAGATCCTTCATAAGATCTGAGGTGACGCGGCTCCTGAAAGAGGGGATTATTGAGGATAGTACCAGCCCCTGGCGAGCTCAGGTGGTAGTCGTTAAGACTGGCAACAAGCAGCGCCTGGTCATTGACTACAGCCAGACTATCAACAAGTACACCCAGTTGGACGCATACCCTCTCCCCCGCATAGCCGACATGGTTAATAAGATAGCGCAATATCGCGTTTTCTCGACCATTGACCTCAAGGCAGCATACCACCAAATCCCTATCCACCCTGAGGACCGCCAGTACACAGCTTTCGAGGCAAACGGCCGTCTTTTTCACTTCCTCAGGGTTCCTTTCGGCGTCACCAACGGTGTCTCCGTCTTCCAGAGGGAGATGGACCGGATGGTCGACGAGAATGCGTTACAGGCCACGTTTCCCTACCTGGATAACGTGACCATCTGCGGCCATGACCTGCAGGACCATGACGCCAGTCTTGATAAGTTCCTTCGCACGGCCCAACTCCTAAACCTCACGTACAACAAGGAAAAGTGCATATTCCGCACAGCCCGCCTCGCTATCCTTGGCTGCGTGGTGGAACACGGAGTCATCAGCCCTGACCCTGACCGGATGCGCCCATTGATGGAACTTCCCTTGCCCCACTGTCTCAAGGCCCTCAAAAGGTGCCTGGGCTTCTTTTCCTATTACGCCCAGTGGGTCCCTCATTATGCGGACAAAGCCCGTCCACTTATCAAGTCCACTTCTTCCCCCTGACGGCGGAGGCCCGCTCAGCCTTTCACCGTATAAAAGACGACATTGCCAAGGCCACCACGCACTCGGTAGATGAGTCCATCCCCTTCCAGGTGGAGAGCGATGCATCCGACTTTGCCCTGGCCGCTACCCTTAACCAGGCGGGAAGACCCGTGGCCTTTTTTTATGAACCCTCCAGGGCTCCGAACTCAGACACTCCTCTGTGGAAAAAGAGGCCCAGGCCATTGTGGAGGCGGTGCGCCACTGGCGGCACTACCTGGCTGGAAAACGATTTACCCTGCTTACTGACCAACGTTCAGTCGCTTTCATGTTCAACAACAAGCAGAAGGGCAAAATCAAAAATGACAAGATTTTGAGGTGGAGAATTGAACTTTCCACCTACAATTATGACATCTTGTACCGGCCCGGGAAACTCAACGAACCCTCAGATGCTCTATCGCGAGGCACATGCGCCACCGCGCAGATCGATAGACTACGGGGCCTCCACAACGACCTCTGCCACCCGGGGGTCACCAGGTTCTTCCATTTCATTAAAGGCCGCAACCTGCCTTACTCCATCGAGGAGGTCAGGACCATGACCAGGAGCTGCCCAGTCTGTGCAGAGTGCAAGCCGCGCTTCTATACGCCTGACAGAGCAAACCTGATCAAGGCCACCCGCCCTTTTGAGCGCCTGAGTGTCGACTTTAAAGGGCCCCTCCCCTCCTCTGACCGTAATGTGTACTTCCTCAACATAGTTGATGAGTACTCCCGTTTCCCTTTCGCCATCCCCTGCCCGGACACGACCACCGCTACGGTCATTAAATGCCTGCACAACCTCTTTGCTCTGTTCGGTTTTCCCAGCTATATTCATAGCGACCGGGGCTCGTCCTTCATGAGCGACGAACTCCGTCAGTACCTGCTCATGAGAGGCATTGCCTCAAGCCGGACCACCAGCTACAACCCCCGGGGGAACGGACAGGTTGAAAGAGAAAACGCGACGGTTTGGAAGGCGGCCCTCCTAGCCTTAAAATCTAGGGGCCTTCCGACCTCCCGTTGGCAGGATGTCCTACCTGATGCGCTCCACTCCATCCGGTCACTGCTGTGTACGGCCACCAACGCCACCCCCCATGAGCGAATGTTCGTTTTTCCCCGGAGGTCCACATCCAGTACCTCACTACCACACTGGCTGACGTCCCCAGGGCCCGTCCTGCTGAGGAAGCATGTAAGGTCCCACAAAACGGCTCCCCTGGTAGAGAAGGTTCACCTCCTCCATGCCAACCCCCAGTACGCCTACGTGGCATACTCGGACGGGCGGGAGGATACAGTCTCCATTAGAGATCTGGCACCCTCGGGGTCCACTGACCCATCACCATTGCCCTCCACCACGACCCCCTTCGACACGGCCCAAAATTCAGTAGACCAAATTCTCACCCCTATCCATTCCACCCCAGTAGACGGCATGCCGCGACCCCAGGACCAGCCGGAGTCCACTCGCCCACCCAACACCAAAGGGGATGATACACCGGTGCCCGACCCCGCTCAAGGCGCGTCGTTGGAAGCTGTAACATCGCAACCGTCGCCACGAAGATCTCGACGGCAAACGAGGCCGCCCGACAGACTCGCCTACTCGAACTTTTGATACACTTCACCCCGCCGGACTTAATTTTAAACGAGGGGTGAATGTGGTAAACCACTGTAGTTCACTGTGTTCACTTGTTGTTGTTGTTGTTGTTGTTGTCGTTCACTCTTGTTTAACTGTTATGTCTGACTATGCCTCAGCTGACTCCGCCCTCGGCTACCGAGTATAAGGACGGCCGCATGGCAGCTCCAGGCATTCGGTCATCCACTAGAGGCATAGTCCTGATCTGTCTGAAGTGCAATTCAGTAGTTAATAAAAGCCTGTCGTTCTGAACTCTGCTCAGCCTCTTATTAGAATTGATAGCGCATCAGGAACTTATCAAATTAAATGAGAATATTATCTTCACTATCCTTTATACACTCCAGTCTAGTTCACTTTTTACCATCCTGGTAGACCCCGATACAATGATAATGGAGTTGTTGCCTAGTCACAGAAATCAATCTCTATCGATTAGTCTACAACAGACGCAGACATGAGATGAGGAAAACCCCAGTGATGGAGAGCTTTAGGAACCATAGGACCACCGTCACCTGTTCCTCCCAAGCACTCTGTATTTACCACATGCCATGTCTCTAATTACTCACATACTGTGTTCCAATATGTTATTTTTGGAATTAAATCTCTCTAATTTGCATTAAAATTAATCAACACTAACTGCTTCCACCATCTCCCTGGGGAGCCTGTCCCATAGATTGACCACTCACTCACTGAAATACTGTTTCAGCATATTGCTTCTACTGCTTGTGGTGCTCTACATTATCTGGTCCCTTTAGAATCCAAAAATAGCAAACTGCGAGTCAGGAAGGTATGGGGATCCAGAATGTAGTGATGGAGGAGCCGCAGCCCTGAACCTTGTCCAACAGGTACGAGGAACTTTCTACCTGTATGGATAAGGAAAAGGACTGCATTGAGGATGGGCAAACTGACCACGGCACTGTGGTACAGGGGGCCATCCAAGAGGGTGGAGATGAAAGCAATGTGGTGGTAGTGGGGGACAGTATAGTCAGGGCAATACATTCTGTTCTCTGCAGCCACAAAAGAGAGTCCCGAAGGCTGTGTTGCCTGCCCGGTGGCAGAATTAAGGATATCTCCTCGCAGCTGGGGAATAACTTGGAATGGGAGGGGGAGGATCCATTTGTCGTGGTCCATGTAGGAACCAACGACAGAGGTAGAATGAGGATCTGCTGAGGAAGTTTGAGGAGCTAGGGTCTAAATTAATAAGCAGAACCACAAGTGTAATAATCTCTGGAGGACTACCTGAGCCATGCACAAATTGGCATAGTGTCAAGCAGATCAGAGAGTTAAATGCGTGGCTCAAAGTTTGGTTTGGGAAAAAAGGGATTCAATTCATGGGGCACTAGCAGGGATGGAGGGAGCTGTTCCGTCGGGACGGGCTCCACCTGAAGCAGACGGGGACCTGCTTCCTGGCTAATCGAATAACTAGGGCTGTAGATAGGGTTTTAAACTACAAAAGTGTGTGGGGGGGGGAGGGGTCAGCTGAGGGTAAGTTTAGAAATCTAAAGAGAAAGGTCAAGGCAATAGAGCAGTGTAGCGATTTGGGTAAAAATAAGCAGAGTGTGACAGGAAGGGACAGAGAGTTTAATGGTAGCAGTTCAGCAGAGAATAAGGTCAAAGCAGGGAATAATGGTAAAAAAAATTAACTTAAAGTCTCTTTATCTGAATTCGTAAAAAGATAGACAAACTAATGGCACAAATAGAGATAAGTGGGTCTGATTTATTAGCAATTACAGAGACATGGTTGCAAGGTTGCCAAGGTTGGAAACTAAATGTTCCAGGGTACTTTACGTTTCTAAAAGACAGGGAGAATGGTAAAGGATGGGGTGTAGCCCTGATAACAAAGGAGGACATAAGGACAGTAGTGAGAAAGGATCTCGGCTCGGAAGATCAGGAAGTAGAATCATTATGGGTGGAGATATCAATAACAAGGGGCAGATAACATTGGTAGGACTATATAGGTCCCCTAACAGTAGCTTTACTGTTGGACAGAATGTTAATCAAGAAATAGGTGGAGCTTGCAACAAAGGTAATGCAATAATCTTGGGGGACTTTAATCTTCAGATAGAGTGAACAAATCAAATTGGCAATGGTAATCTGGAGGACGAGTTAGTGGAATGCATTCGGGAGAAATTCCTTGAACAATGTAATGGAACCAACCAGGGAACATGTGATTTTAGATCTTGTATTATGTAATGAGATATGGTTAATTAACAATATCATTGTAAAGGATCCTCTGGGGCAGAGTAATCAGAATATGATAGAATATCATGTTAAGTTTGAGAAAGACTTGCCTAAGTCCGAACCTAGAATCTTATACACAAATAAAACCAATGACATAGGTATGAGTGAGGTAGATTGGAAAAATAGATGAAAAGGTATGGCAGTAGATAAGCAATGGCTAGAATTTCATAATTCTCAACAAAAATAAATTCCATTGAAAAACAAAAACTCCACGGGAAAACTGATCCAACCGTGGCTAACTAAAGAAGTTAAGAATAGCATTGGCTTGAAAGAAGAAGCTTATAATATTGCAAATAATAATAGTAAGCCTGAGGATTGGGAGAGTTTCAGAAACCAGCAAATGTTGATCAAAAAATGATAGAAAGGGGAAAATAGAATAAGAGAGAGAAAACTAGCAAGAAATATAAAAGCAGGCTGTAAGAGTTTCTACAAGAATGTGAAAAGGAAAATAACAGCAAAAGTACACGTTGATCCCTTAGAGGCTGAGACAGGAGAAATTATTATGGGAATAAGGAAATGGCAGAAACGTTAAACAAATATTTGGTCTCTGTCTTCACAGTAGAAGACACAAAAAGCATACCAAAAATGACGGGGAACCAAGGGACTATTGAGGGTGAGGAACTTAAAGTAATTAATATAAGTAGAGGAAAAGTATGAGAGAAACTAATGGGGCGAAAAGCCGACAAATCTCCTGGAACTGACATCCTACATCCTAGGGTTCTAAAAGAGGTGGCTGAAGAGATAGTGGATGCATTGGTTTCGATCTTCCAAAATTCCCTAGATTCTAGAATGGTCCCAGCAGATTGGAAGGTCGCAAATATAACACCGCTATTCAAGAAAGGAGGGAGAGAGAAAAAAGGGAACTACAGACCAGCAGTCTGACATCAGTCGTCGGGAAAATGCTGGAATCCATTGTTAAGGAAGTGGGATCAGAGCACATAGAAAATCAATACATGATTCGGCAGAGTCAACATGGTTTTATGAAAGGGAAATCGTGTGTAACAAATTTATTAGAGTTTATTGAGGATGCAACTAGCAGGGTAGATAAAGGGGAACCAGTGGATGTAGTATATTTGGATTTCCAAAAGGCCTTCGGTAAGGTGCCACATAAAAGGCTTTTACACAAAATTAGGGCTCATGCGTTGGGGTAATATAGTAGCATGGATAGAGGATCGATTAACGGACAGAAACAAGAGAGTAGGGATAAAAGGACCTTCTTCAGGTTGGCAGGCAGAGAGTGGGGTACCGTGTTGGGGGCTCAGCTAATTACAATCTATATTAATGATCTAAATGAAGGGACCAAGTGTAATGTTTGCTGATGATACGAAGCTAGGTGGGACAGTGAGCTGTGAGGAGAACACAAAGTGTCTGCAAAGGGATAGAGAGAGATTAAGTGAGTGAGCAGTAAGGTGGCAGATGGAGTATAATGTAGGGAAATGAGGTTATTCACTTTGGTAGGAAGAATAGAAAAACAGAATATTTTTTTAAATGGTGAGAAACTTTCAAATGTTGGTGTTCAGAGAGATTTGGGTGTCCTCGTGCAAGAAACACAGAAAGCTAGCCTGCAGGTACAGCAAGCAATAAGGAAGGCAAATGGTATGTTGGCCTTTATTGCAAGGGGGTTGGAGTATAAGAGTAAGGAAGTCTTGTTACAATTGTACAGGGCCTTGGTGAGACCACACCTGGAGTACTGTGCACAGTTCTGTTCTCCTTATCTAAGGAAGGATATATTTGCCTTGGAGGCGGTGCAACGAAGGTTCACTAGATTGATTCCTGGGATGAGAGGGCTGTCCTATGATGAGAGATTGTGTAGAATGGGCCTATACTCTCTGGAGTTTAGAAGAATGAGAGGTGATCTCATTGAAACATACAACATTATGAAGGGGATTGACAGGGTAAATGCTGAGAGGTTATTTCCCCTGGCTGGAGTGTCTAGAATAGGGGGCATAGTCTCAGGATAGGGCGTAGGCCATTTAAGACTGAGACGAGGAGGAGTTTCTTCACTGAGAGGGTTGTGAATCTTTGGAATTCTCTGCCCCAGAATGCTGAGTCTTTGAGTGTGTTCAAGGCTGAGAGAGAGAGATTTTTGGACTCTAGGGGAATCAAGGGACATGGAGATCGGGCGGGAAAGTGGAGTTGAGGTCGATGATCAGCCATGATATAATTGAATGGTGGAGCAGGCTCGAGCGGCCGTATGGCCTACTCCTGCTCTTATTTCTTATGTTCTTACATTCTTACATCAGAAACAGCATCTAGTTCCCATTTCCAGATCAAATAAATTACCTGACCCATTCTTTTGTAAAAATTGAGGCAAAAACTTTATTTAGCCACTTTGCAGTCTGTGTAGAATCAGTTATCAGGCCCTCACCCAATCACATTTCCAGTGCCCACACTTCGTCCATCATTTCAATTTTTCTCTTAATGCAACTAAAAAAAACAAATTATTCACCTTCCCTTCTGTTGCTATATTCAACTCGAAATATTTCTTTGTCATCGTTATGCCCTTTTTAAACTCCAGGCTTGCGTTTTTACTGAATCCATCTTCACTACTTACTATGCCACCTAACAGTGTCAACAGTAATCTTGGATATACGGCACTTTAGTCCTTCATCTGCAGGAATGCTTTTTGGTATTGAATCCACCTTAATTCTGTGCTATTTTCTTTCATGAATTTAAATGCTTTATTTCTTTTGTTGTACTCATGCCTGTATAGTTTTCAGGGTCAGGGTAGCCCGCAAGCCCTTCCAGCACACATTATTGAATTAAGGTGGATTCAATACCAAAAAGCATTCCTGCAGATGAAGGACTAAAGTGCCGTATATCCAAGATTACTGTTGACACTGTTAGGTGGCATAGTAACTAGTGAAGATGGATTCAGTAAAAACGCAAGCCTGGAGTTTAAAAAGGGCATAACGATGACAAAGAAATATTTCGAGTTGAATATAGCAACAGAAGGGAAGGTGAATAATTTGTTTTTTTTAGTTGCATTAAGAGAAAAATTGAAATGATGGACGAAGTGTGGGCACTGGAAATGTGATTGGGTGAGGGCCTGATAACTGATTCTACACAGACTGCAAAGTGGCTAAATAAAGTTTTTGCCTCAATTTTTACAAAAGAATGGGTCAGGTAATTTATTTGATCTGGAAATGGGAACTAGATGCTGTTTCTGATGTAAGAATGTAAGAACATAAGAAATAAGAGCAGGAGTAGGTCATACGGCCGCTCGAGCCTGCTCCACCATTCAATTATATCATGGCTGATCATCGACCTCAACTCCACTTTCCCGCCCGATCTCCATGTCCCTTGATTCCCCTAGAGTCACTAGAGAGGTGTGTATATTTGTTGGTGGAAACACAAATTCATTAATAATACCAGACAATTGTATAATTGATTAAACTGTTTTGTGAACCACTCATTGACTTATAATGTAAATTCATTAAATGCTTATATTAAATTCAGACAATATGTGATAAATTTGAATCTGTCTTCACAAAAGCCAATGTCACGGTAAAGGAGGAGGGTGGAGCAATTGGAGAGGATAAAAATAGATGAAAACTTTGTCAGCGATCAAAGTAGAAAAGTCACCTGATCCGGATGGGATGCATCCCAGTTTGTTGCGGTTACTAAGCGTGGAAATAGCGGAGGCCCTGGCCGTAATTTTGCATCCTTCCTTGAATACAGGAGAGTTGCCAGACGACTGAAGGGTTCCAAATGTTACAACCTGTTCAAAAGAGGGGAGAGGGATAAATCCGGTAAGTACAGGCCAGTCAGACTAACATCGGTGGCAGGAAAAGTTCTAGTGAGCAAAATACAGGACATTAATTGTCACTTGGAAGGTAATGGGTTAATAAATGACAGCCAACATGGATTTGTAAAAGGCAAATCGAATCTGACAAACTTCGATGAAATAACAGAGGGTTGATGGAGGTAGTGAGGTTAATGGGTATATGGACTTTCAAAAGGTGTTTGATAAAGTGCCATGTAATAGACTGGTTAGCAAAATGGAAGTCCATGGGATTAATGAGGCTGGAACAGCGTGGATACAACATTGGTAAGGGACAGAAAGCAGAGAGTAATGGTGAACGGGTACTTTTCAGACTAGAGAAAAGTTTACAGTGGTGTCCCCCAGGGGTCCACTGCTCTGTCTGATATATATTAATGACCTGTATCTAGGAGCCATAATTTCAAAATTTGCAGATGAACCAAAATTTCGAAATGTCATAAAAAATGTGGAGGATTGTAGAGAGTTCCAGATTTTCACTACCCTTTGTGTAAATAAGTGGTTTCTGGCATCACCCCTGAACGGCCTCGCTCTAATTCTAATTTAAACCCCGTTGTCCTGGACTCCACAACCAGAGGAAATATTTTCTCGCTATCAACCCAATCAAATTCTTCAATCGTCTGTGACTGGCTTCAGTTCTAAACTCACTTGTTCCCCTCCCTCTCCTCCCCTGAAGGTGCTGACTCTGGCTGAGTTCAGTTCTACACTCATTGGTTCCCCTCCGTCTCCTCCCCTGAAAGTGTTGACCCTGGCTCGGTACATTTCTACAGTCGCTGGTTCCTCTCCCTCTCCTCCCCTGAAGGTGCTGACTCTGGCTGGGTTCAGTTCTACACTCACTGGTTCCTCTTCCTCTCCTCCCCTGAAGGCGCTGACTCTGGTTCATTTCTATACTCATTGGTTCCCATCTCTCTCCTCCCATGAAGGTCTTGACTCTGGCTGTGTTCAGTTCTACACTCGCCAGTGTCTCACCAATGTGTGGCCCATGTGACCAAGCTACATGTGTGACCCTCGACAGTGTAAGATTTGGATCACACGTCATACACTAATTATTCAAAGGGTCTTAGGAGTTGTAAAGCTTTTTATTAGAGAGCTATAGTTTAAGCATAATCAGATACAATATGCGATTGAAATGGACCTACAACCCGTGACAGATGAGAGCCCCATGATGGAACGGACTGAACAAAATCACCAGACAGATGGACGGACGTCGGATGGACGGCGGACAGGTGAATGGCGATTAATATAGATGGATGTCTCTGTCTGCAACAACGGTCACTTCTGTTGGGTCCCTCCTCGAGCGGTCGGAGGTGTTAGACTGTCAGCAAGCATGGAACACCTCAGAGGAGGAGCCTGATCAAAGTTTTAAGCCGAAGCTAGCATTCACCCCCTCCGAGGAAGCCCTTCCCCTAACAGCTAGCTTCTCTCTCTGTTGCCAAATTTTATATCTTATTTCGGTGGGCTGAATTCACAGGTGCCCATCATTTCTCACCCACCTCGTGACATTTATTAACAGGGCAAAGGTACCCCCTGACCATCTTATTTAGAGTAATAGAGTTATACAGCACAGAAAGAGGCCCTTCGGGTCACCATGTCTGGACCGGCCATCAAGCCCTGTCTATTCAAATCCCATTTCCTAGCACTTGGTCTGTAGCCTTGTATGCTATGGCGTTTCAAGTGCTCATCTAAATGCTTCTTGAATGTTGTGAGGGTTCCTGCCTCTACCACCCTTTCAGGCAGCGAGTTCCAGATTCCAACCACCTTCTCAGTAAAAAAGTTTTTCCTCAAATCCCCTCTAAACCTCCTGCCCCTGTAACGGCTTCAGCGGCACTTCCCTCTGCTCGCCGCCTGAGGGCGGTTTTTGAGGCTTCGGTGCGCTGCTGCCGTGCCTTTGGGCCCCTCTCCTCACCTGTTTCTCGAGTAATTGATCTCATCGGAGTAATTAGGCTCGTTAATAAAGTTGTTCGTTTTTGTCCTTCTCTTTTTGGTAGAACCAAATAAATTAAACAAATAAACTGTAAATCAACCTCTAAAAGAACTTTAAATAAACCTTAGTAAATCAAATTAAAATTTGGTTGTCCAATCCAATTATGCACTCCAGTCCCCGCGGCGCCCACCAGTCACGGAAATGCTCGAGCGCGCCGGCGGACACCGCGTGCTCCATCTCCAGGGCCACCCGGGCGCGAACATGGCCACGGAAGAGAGGGAGGCAATCTGGCTGGACAACCCCCTCGACCGCCCGCTGCCTGGACCAATTGATGGCTTTTTTTGCCAGGCCCAGGAGCAGACCCACGAGGAGGTCCTCCAACCTGCCCGCTCCCCTCCGCACCGGGTGACCGTAGATCAAGAGTGTGGGACTGAAGTGCAACCAAAAATCGAGGAGTAGCCCCCTCAAAAAAATGGAAGAGGGGCTGCAACCTCTCACATTCAACATAAACATGAAACACGGACTCCTCCAGACCGCAGAACAAACAGGCGGTCTGGGAGTCCGTGAACCTATTTAACAATATATTGCACAGGACTGCTCCGTGCAACACCCTCCAGGCCAAGTCCCCAATAGAACAAGGGAGGACTCCCGCATAGAGAGCCCTCCATTGGGGACCTCCGCCTCCGCCGGAAGGCAAAACAGCACGCCACGGCGTGTCCGGACGGCAGGCGAAGATGGCAAAGTGGAAAGTGTACAGGAGCAGCCCGTACAGGAAACCCCTCTGTGCGGAATGAAAAGGCACGGAGGGTATCTCCTCGAGACAGCTCAAGTTGTGAGGCGCCGGTTCCCGAGGGGGGTTTCGGGGCAGGGCGCCGATAAGGAATTCCGTCCGAATGGGGGAAAGCTCGGGCGGGATCGCCCCACGCGCTTGAGCCGCCTCGATACACCTCGTGGCGCCGGGGTGCAACGTCACTTTCACCGACTCGATGGCATCGACCGCGAGCCGGACGTTGTCCCAAGACATGCACCGCGCCAACTCCTCCGGCGCCATCTAGCCCACTCCTCCGCCATCGAGCAGGTCCCCGACTCTAGTCACCTTGCCAGGCACAGCCCTGCGTTCCGCCAGCCACCCAAACCCGCGGACGTGGAGGTGCGGATTCCTGAACAGCGGCTCCCGAAGGACAGCTGCCATTCCTGACGGGGGAGAGCTCCGCCTGGAGGCGACGTAGTTCCAAACCCATAGCAGTTACTGGTAGAAGACAGGCAGCTCCCGCAGGCTGACACACCTGCCGCCCACTCCCAAAAACAGGAGCTGCATGTCGTAATTGAGGCTGTGCAGCTGGCGGAAAAAGTACGTCGCCAGCGCACACCATCTTGGAGGATTCTCGACGTACAGGTATCTCTGCAGCATCTGAAGACGGAAAGTCGCAGCCTGGGTGCGGAAGCACTCCAACGCCTGACCGCCCTCCCTAAGCGGGAGACTCAGAACCGCGGCAGCGACCCAGTGCTTCCTTTTGTCCCAGAAGTCGACGAGCTTCTTCTGTATCTTGGCGACAAATGCAGGGGGAGGGATCAAAGTGACGAACCGGTACCACAACATGGCGGCCACCAGTTGGTTTATGACCATCGCTCGACCCCTGTAGGACAACACTCGGAGCAATCCTGTCCAGTGTCCTAAGCGAGTGGTGACTTTGGCCTCCAACTCTTGCCAGTTCGTCGGCCAGGCGTCCTCGGCAGGGCTGAGGTAGACTCCCAAGTAGGGGAGGTGCGTGGTGCTCCAGGCGAAGGGCCTGAACTCCTCTGGCAGGGAGCCCACCCGCCACTGACCCACCAGGAGTCCAGAACATTTCTCCCAGTTGATCTTGGCGGAGGATGCGTCCGAGTAAATCTGCTGGCATTCCCGCATCCTCCGCAAGTCAGCGGGATCCGTGACCGTGAGGAGCACGTCATCGGCGTAAGCCGAGAGAACCACCTCCACGCCCGGCCCTTGCAGAGCCAGTCCCGCCAACCTCTTCCGCAAGAGGCGCAGGAAAGGCTCTACGCAAATGACGTACAACTGACCGGACATGGGGCATCCCTGACGCACCCCCCTCCCGAAGCGAAGGGGCGCCATCAAGGACCCGTTAACTTTAATCAGACATTCTGCGGCAGCGCACAGAAGTCGGATCCGGGCGACAAAATGCGTCCCGAACCTGAATGCACGCAGAGTCCCGAAGAGATACTCGTGATCCACCCTGTCGAACGCCTTCTCCTGATCCAGGGAAAGGAAGGCGACCGACAGACCAGCCCTCTGGGAATGGTGGACCAGGTCCCGGACCAGATGGATGTTATCGTGGATGGTCCGGCCCGGGACCGTGTAGACTGGTCGGGGTGGATCATGTGGGCCAGCGCGGCGCCTAGGCGGGCAGACATAGACCTGGCAAAAATTTTGTAATCCGTGCTGAGGAGGGAGACCGGGCGCCAGTTCTTAAGGAGGCGGAGATCGCCCTTCTTAGGCAGCAGGACAATAACCGCCCTGCGCCAAGAGAGGGGCATCTCCCCAGTCGCCAAACTTTCCCTCAGGACCCGCGCGTAGTCGCCCCGCAAGACGTCCCAGAACGCCCTGTGGAACTCCACGGTCAGCCCGTCCAGCCCTGGGGACTTTCCCCTGGAGAGCTGGTGGAGGGCGCCGGTCAGCTCCTCCAGACTCAGAGGAGCGTCCAATTTTTCGGCGCCCTCCAGGCCGACCTTCGGCAGGTCCTCCCACAAAACTCTGCGCGCAGCCTCGCTGGACGGATCCGGAGAGAACAGAGCCACGTAATAGGCGTGGGCCTCCGCGCTGATTCCCTCTGGATCCGAGACCAGAGATCCGTCATCGGCCAGCAGCCCCAAGAGCTGCTTACGGACCCCCTGTCTTTTTTCCAGCGAGTAGAAGGGGGAGCCGCGGTCCTGGTCCCGCAGGAACTGGATCCGTGACCTCACGTACGCGCCTCGGGACCCGACAAGCTGCAGGTCCTTCAGCGCGCCCTTCTTCTCTTCGTACACCTTCCGCAGGGCCGGGTCCCTGAAGACTTGACTGAGTCGGGACTCCAGGTCGAGCACCTCCTTCTCCAACCGCCCGACCCGGGCCTCCCGCCTCTTGGTCGAACCCCTCGCATACTCCTGACAGAAGAGACGGATGTGAGCCTTGCCCACATCCCACCATAGCCTCAAGGAGGGGAAGCCCCCCCGCTTCCTTCTCCAGTCGGCCCAGAAACGACGAAACGAATCCTGGAACCGCGCGTCTTCCAGCAGCAGGTTATTAAAATGCCAGTACGCGGACCCCCACCGTGCGCGCAGCGGAACGAGCTCCGCCCACACCAGGTGGTGGTCCGTGCACGGCACCGGCCGCATGGAAGCTGCCGGAATGCAGGAGACGTACGCCCGGGAAATATAAAGGCGGTCGATTCTGGACCATCCTCCTCCAGACCTCACGCTAGTGAAGGCGCTGGAGTCGGGGTGGAGATGTCGCCAGACGTCCACCAAGTCGAAGGACCCAACCAGGTCCCTCAACTTCTCCATCGCCGCCAGGCATCGCTGGGGGCCCGAACGGTCCCTCGCCTCGAGGGTGCAGTTAAAATCCCCCCCGAGGATGACGCACTCGCCCGCGTCGATGGAGCCCAGAAGAGCGGACACTTCTTCAAAGAAGCGCACTTGCTGCGCACCGGCCTGAGGGGCGTACACGTTCACTAGATGGAGCGGCACGCCCCCCAGGCGCACAGTGACCTGGAGCAAGCGGCCCGGCATGAGCTCCTTGACCCCCAAGATCTCCGGCTGAAAATGCGGGGCCAGCAAGATAGCCACCCCACTGGAAACGCTGGAGAGGTGACTCATGCTGACCCCTCCTTGCCACTCCAGGAGCCACGTGGCCTCGTCACCCAGAACGGTGTGGGTTTCTTGCAGGAAGCACACCACATACTTCCCGTCCCGAAGGACCGAAAGGTTATTAAATCTGCGGCGAGCCTCCTTGCTGCCGTTGATGTTGAGGCTGGCTATGGTTATCTTCATCTCAGAAGCATAGTGCAACCTCTACCTACAACTAATGGGGGGAGGGAGCGCAGCCGCTAGTCGACCGCCACTCCCTCAGGAGCCCAGTGAGGAATGACCTGAGCTGACGCAGCTCGAGCGGGCCCACGTCCGCGCCTGCGCCCATGGCCTTGACGGCGGCGCGGACCGACCCGATGAGCAGCGCCAGCTCTGACCACCTGGCGAGGGCCAGCTGGGTCTTCTTCCGACGACCCTGGCACCCGGCCACAAAATCCCGGAGTTCCCTGACGGGAATGAGGGGGTACTCAGCGAGGGGCACGAGGTCATCCATCTCCTCGTCGGCGATGAACTCCAACTCGTCCTCCATGCCCATCACCGAGTCCCCATCCTCCTCCGGGGGGTCGTCGCCGGCGGCCGACCCATCCGTCGTGCAGTGAACGGCTCGGCCGCAACAGCCGGCCCCGCCTCTGCCCGGACCCCACCCCCAGGATCGGTGGCAGAGGAATCCTCCCTGGGCTCCTCTGGGGGGGGCCGGGCCAGAAGACAGCGGCGATTCGAAGCCCCCCTCCACCTCAGATGCTGGAACGACTGGAGAAATCGGAGGATATACAAAACCGAACTCCTCCAAGTCGACCGGCGCCGGAGACACAGTCAGAGGGCCTTCCTCTTCCGCGCCACCGGCCTCCGACCCAGCAGATGGGGTGACCTCGGCTAAAACCTCGACCAGGTCAAGCAGCCCCTGGGAAACGTCCGGGTCGCTTTGGGCGAGCTCACTTTCATCAAACTCGCCCAACCCAGACCCCAGGCCGCCCGACCCGTCGAGGGGTAACGGCACCGAAAGATAATCAACCTCAGCCGCGGGTTGCTCCGTGACGCCCCCCCCACGGGCAGGGTCTTGTCCCCATCCCCGAGAGGCACGTGCTGGACAGACACATCTGCCTCAGCCTCCCGAGGGACAGGCGACCCCTGCCGACCGCCGGAGATGGTGACAGCAGAGGGGAGGGGCGCAGTACCCGCGGCGGGCAACGACTCCCCCTGTTCGGAGGGACCTTCCTCCTCCCGGTCCTCCTCCTCGTCCAGGGGGTCGCGCCTTCTTTTTAGCGCGGAGGGAGCGAGGGAGACCTCCATGCCTGCAGGGGCCTCCTCCTCTGCTACCTCCGGCGGGACAGGTTCGTCGGGTTCCTCGGGCCCGAGCCCGGCCGCAGGTATTAACGTTTCCGCCTCGGCGGCGGCGGCCACAGGCTCGGGCACGAGGCCCCTCCCACCCTCGACTTCCCCGACCAACTCCGCGATGAGCGCGGGTGTCAGGGGCTCTAAGTTCAAGGGCTCGCCCTCCGCAGGGGGACCCACCCTGAGATGTTTGGATTTCCCCCGCGCCTTCTTTCCGCACGGACAGGCTCCCTCACCCCCCGCCGGAGACCTTGATGGCATCGGCCTCCGACGACGACCGCGCATCAGTTGTTTGAGGGGCACGGCCAGACCCGGGGAGAAGAGCGGTGGCGGCGCCAGCCTCGGCCACGCCAGAGGATCTGGCGGCCTTGGAGGCGGGGCAGTTCTTTCTAATGTGCCCCACCTCCTTACAGGCGTGGCACCGCACACTGTCCGACGTCCAAAAGGCGCGGTAGGCGGTCCCCTCATGGAGGACGACAAAAGCCCCGTCGGTGTTCTCCTCCCGCGCCAGCTGGATGTAAACCTGGCGCCGGAAGGAGAAGCCGTGTCGAAGGCTGGCTTCCCGGCAGCCGAGCGGGATAGGCGCAATCCCCGACCTCACCTCCCCAAGTTGGTGCAAGTGGGGGAGGAGGAGCTCACCAGGAATGTAGGGCGGGACGTTAGAAATAACGATCCTCCTCGCGGTGGCCTCGAGAGGATCCACCGCCAGGAAGGTCCCGCCCACAGTGAGCCCCTTTGTGATGGCCAGGGACACCGCCCGCTCCGACCCCAGGAAGAACACAGCCTTCCCGTACATTTTTGAGGCGGCAAGGATGGCTGAAGGGCCGACAACCCCAGCCATGGCCTTAACGCATGCCTCAATTGTCATATTGGGGTGGGTGTAGCTCTTCACCCCAAGCTTTTTAGTAATAAGTTTAAAAGGTGACGGGGCAGCAGAAGAAGCGAGAACGGCTGTGGCTGTGGCTGCCACTCTCGCGTAGGTCCTGACTGACCCCGCCACCGGCGAAGATGTAGTCGCCATTATGGGGTGGTTCTTTTTTTTTTTTAAAAAGAAAAAGCTACACTCACCCCAAGTCACAGGCCTGAAGGAGTTAAAAAGGCCTCCGGTTTTTAAAGTCTTCCCTTGAGCAGAGGGAGCTGTTAAATTAAAGGCCCGCCTCTCCCCTTGTTGAAAGTAATTGGGAGAGGGGCCTTCTTCCCTCTGCTCAAGTGGCAATTAGTATAAGTTTGGAGAAAGAGGTGCCTCCTGAGAGACAGGGAGAGAGAGAGACAAAGAGAGGGAGGGAGGCCGCAAAGGCAGGGGCGCCATGCAGGATGGCGGGCGGGCGGGCAGGCGGACTCCCCGATGGAAAAAATAAATAAAGCCTCTGCAGGTGGTCTTCAGGCAGGGGGAGAAGATGTCTTCGCCTGGGGAAGCTGGAGAAAAGCCCAGGCTCAGCCCCACACCAGGTCTTCTTGATGTGCTGGAAAGGCTTCACCTGGGCAGCTCTAGCTAACCCAGGCCAGGCAATGGAAGGGGCTTTTGACACCCCTTGACCTTCTGGCCCAGTCTTCTTTCCTCCCCCTACCCACAATACAAAGTCTTTGGGGAATGCACCGAATGACACCCCCCTGCAGAAGTTCAAATAGAAAAGGAAGTTGCTCCTACCCTCCTTCCAAGCAGTGGGTGTTGAATGCAGCTCCTCTCCCCTCTCTCGGAATGGAGGCCAATTTGGGGAGGCAGTGATGGAAAGGCCTCTCCAGTTGTAAATGCTGGCCGCCTCCTCTTCCCCACTCCTCCTCTCTCTCCAGGCACCTCGGTAAATGAAGTTGGTTGATGGCAGTGGTGGCCTGGGGTCTCTCCTTCCCCTCCACTCCCTGGTCAAGGCGACCACCACTTTCCACTCTGCTGTTAGCTTGACCAGCACCACAGAGAGCAAGACAGAGACTGAATAGAGTTGTTCATTTTGGTCCTTGTCTTGGCCTCTGTGCCTCTGGCCTCACCTGTGTGTTGTTAATGTATTTGTCTCCTGTCTCATTTGATTAATGATGTCACGTGACCACTCTGGCCTGTATTTAAGCTTCCTGTTTCCTGTCCTCTTTCCTCAGTCCTGGGTTCGCCTGCCTTCAAGCAACAGCTCTTGCTGTGTCTCTGGTGTTCTCGAGTCCCTCTGTGTTTTCGAGTCTCAACTGAATCTCCTTTCGAGTGTCACCATGTCTCTGTGTTTTCGAGTCTCAAGTGAATCTCCTTTTGAGTGTTACCCTGTTTCTATGTTCTCGAGTCTCAAGGAAGCATCTTTCGAGTTCTACCCGGTCTCGAGTCCTTGGATAGGTTTCCTGCACTTGGGTCCACTACCGAAACCCTAGCAAAACGGCCCCGTGAATGCACGGCCCCGTGACAGCCCCTTACCTTGAAACTATGCCCCCTGGTTATTGATCCCTCTACTAAGGGGCAAAGTTCCTTTCTATCTACCCTATCTATGCCCCTCATAATTTTGTACACCTCAATCAGGTCCCCCTCAGCTTTCTCTGCTCCAAGGAAAACAACCCCAGCCTGTCCAGTCTCTCTTCATAGCTGAAGCGCTCCAGCCCAGGTAACATCCTGATGAATCTCCTTTGCACCCTCTCCAATGCAATCACATCCCTCCTAGAGTGTGGCGACCAGAACTGCACACAGTATTCCAGCTGTGGTCTAACTCGCGTTTTCTCCAGCTCCATCATAACCTCCCTGCTATTATATTTTATGCCTTGGCTAATGAAGGCAAGTATCCCATATGCCTTCTTAACCACCGTATCTACCTATCCTGCTGCCTTTAGGGATCTATGTACATGCACTCCAAGGTCCCTCTGATCCTCTGTCCTTCCTAGGGTCCTACCATTCATTGTTTATTCCCTTGCCTTGTTAGTCCACACAAAATGCATCACCTCACACTTTTCAGGGCTAAATTCCATTTGCCACTGTTCTGCCCATCTGACCAACCCGTCTATATCGTCCTGTAGCCTGAGTCTTCTCTCCTCGCTATTTAACACTCCACCAATTTTCGTGTCATCTGCGAACTTACTGATCATACCTCCTACATTCATATCTAAATCATTAATGTACACTTCAAACAGCAAGGGGCCCAGCAGCGATCCCTGTAGTACACCACTGGACACAGGCTTCCAGTCACAAAATCAACCTTCGACCATCACACTCTGCCTCCTGCCACTAAGCCAATTTTGAATCCAATGTGCCAAATTGCCCTGGATTCCATGGGCTCTTACCTTCTTAATCAGTGTCCCATGCGGGACTTTGTCGAAAGCCTTACTGAAGACCATGTAGACTACATCAACTGCACCACCCTCATCCACACACCTAGTCACCCCCTCAAAAAATTCAATCCAATGGGTTAGACATGATATCCCCCTGACAAAGCCATGCTGAGTATCCTTGATTAATCCTTGCCTCTCCAAGTGGAAACTAATTCTGTCCCTCAGAATTTTTTCCAATATTTCCCTACCACTGATGTTAGGCTGACTGGCCTGTAATTCCCTCGTTTATCCTTGCTGCCCTTCTTGAATAATGGTACTATGTTAGCTGTCCTCCAGCCCTCTGGAACCTCCCCTGTGGCCAGAGAGATTCTGAAAAATTTGTGTCAGAGCCCCTGCAATCTCCTCCCTTGCCTCACACAGCAGCCTGGGATACATCTGGTCTGGGCCTGGGGATTTTTCCACTTTTAAGCCCGGTAAAACCGCTAGTACGTCCTCCTTCTCAATGCTAATTTGTTCAAGTATATCACAATCCCCCTGCCTGATTTCTATGCCTACATCGTCCTTCTCCATAGTGAACACAGATGCAAAATATTTATTTAAAACCTCACCCACATCTTCCGGCTCTACACACAGATTGCCACTTTGGTCCCCAATGGGCCCTACTCTTTCCCTGGTTATCCTCTTGCCCTTAATATACTTATAAAACACCTTGGGATTTTCCTTTATTTTTCCCGCCAGTGTTTTTTCATGCCCCCTCTTCGCTCTCCTAATTTTAAGTACACCCCTGCACTTTCTATACTCCTCTCAGGCTTCCATTGTTTTTAGTCCTTTGTAACTGCCAAAAGCCTCCCTTTTTTCCTAATCCATTCTTGTATATTCCTTGACATGCAGGGTTCCCTGGACTTGTTGTTCCCTCCCTTGACCTTTACGGGAACATGTTAGCGCTGTACTCTCTCTATTTCCTTCCTGAATGACTCTGATGTGGATTTTCCTACAAGTAGCTACAAGTCCACTTTGGCCAGATCCTGCCTTAGCATATTAAAATCGGCTTTCCCCCAATTTTTAACCTTTATTTCCGGTCCATCTTTGTCCTTTTCCATGACGATCTTGAATCTCAATGAATTATGGTCACTGTCACCAAAATGCTCTCCTACTGACACTTCTACCACTTGCCTGGCTACATTTCCTAGAATTAAGTCCAGTACCGCCCCCTCTCTTGCAGGACTTTCCACATGCTGGCTCAAAAAGCTCTCCTGGATGCACTTTAAGAATTCTGCACCCTTTCTAAGCCTTTCACACTTTGACTATCCCAGTTAATATTGGGGAAGTTGAAATCCCCTACTATTATTACCCTAATATTTCTACACGTCTATGAGATTTGCTTACATATCTGTTCCTCTATCTCCCCCTGACTGTTTGTAACAAGCAGGATAGATAAGGGGGAACCAGTGGATGTGGTGTGTTTGGGTTTTCAGAAGGCAATCGATAAGATGCCACCCAAGAGGTTATTAAACAAAATTAGGGCTCATGGGATTGGGGGTGATATACTAGCATGGTCCCTGGAGTTTGAGAGAAATCAGGTTTGAAAATGATGCAGCGTTTCAGCCCATGAGGGAGCTCCGGGCTGAGCCCCGCCCACTGGGTGCCACAAGCCCCGCCCCTCACACACTGCGAATGTTTGGAGGACCAACCGCCCGCTCAGTCCTCCAGCCCTGCCCCACTCTTCCTATTGGTCAGGAGCTCCCGTCAATCACCCGGGCAATGTGAGCTGAGCATGTGCGGATCCAGGCAGCAGCCGCTGACACATCAGGTGAGAGAGCTCAGTGAGCGGGTTCATGAACCCCGGGGGAGGCTGCGAGATTCTCAGCTCAGCTCGGTGTGAATGGGCTGCTCCATACCCCAGCTGCTCGTGGGAATGCCAGTGCGGAAGGCCTAGTGCAGAAGGCCTAGGGTGGAAGGCCCAGAGCAGAGTGTCCTAGTTGGGAGGCCCAGCATGG
Organism: Somniosus microcephalus; assembly: GCF_052327205.1. Classification (NCBI taxonomy): domain Eukaryota; kingdom Metazoa; phylum Chordata; class Chondrichthyes; order Squaliformes; family Somniosidae; genus Somniosus; species Somniosus microcephalus. Next base: position 133,784,241 of record NC_140990.1, on the reverse strand, counting down.
AGGACCCCAGGCGGGGAGCCTAGGGCGAAGCGGCTGGTCGCCAGAAGCGGAGTTGGATGATGTTGTGGGTGAGCATGCTGCACGGTTTCTAAAGGTGAAGAACAGTTTCGGGCCGAATGAGTTCCAGCAGCCCCGCCTGTGCTCCATCTGGTGGCAGCTGTGAGGCTTTGTTTTGGTGATGGGATCGGGTTTGTGCGCCGCCATTTGGTGGAGGAAAGACAGACTGTTCCTATCTATAGTATGGTACTTGAACAGCCATAAGATGGGAAAAGAGAACGGGATAAAAGTAAAAATGGAAAATAAAAGACAAAACAAGGTATATCAGCAAGGAATAATGATGGTTGGGTCCTGTGAGTGATAACAGCAGGAAGAAGGAATTTGAGTAGTCGTTTTCCTCTTTTACGGGATTTGAGAAAGTGGTCAGCTTCTTTTCTGTGGAAAGGTTGCAGGCTGTGGATAAGGATTATGACATTATATGGCTGGATAACATCAAGTGAAGTCGAGGAGTTATTAGGGTGCCAATAGGACTGGCGTTGAACTGGTATTACTTGTTTTTGAATAAGTTTCGGGTTCTGGTTAAAAGAGGTTTACTTGAAGTCTTAAGTGATTTTTTTTTTGATATGGTTGTGGGATTTGCTATATTGTGGTGTTATTTAGTGTTAAAGCCTTCCTTAATAGAATGAACAAACGCTCTAGTGAACGCACACATGCGGATACAAATATATGCACGCATACACAATGGAACTTACGTTCGACCGAATGAAGGGCCCGCTCTCCAGGATGGGGGTCACTCAGTGAGCATGAGGCCTGCTGGATGGATGAACGAATGCACGCATGCACACAGGTAGACAAATGATACACACGCTTACACAATGGAACTTACGTTCGACCGAATGAAGGGCCCTCGCTCCCCATGTGAAAGTCGGCTTGGTGAGCGTGAAGCCTGCCGGACAGATGAACGAACACATAGGCATGCACGCAGATAGAAACAGCACACATGTACGCAGTCATGCACATGGAACTTACGCTTGAGTGAACGAATGGACGAATGGAGGAATGAATGATTGAATCATTGAAAAATGCCAGTTGGACTGGCGTGTACGGATTCTTGGTTTATTAAATAGTTGCAGTTTGTACTGTAAACATTATTGATTTACCTGTAAAATTTATTGTTGTATTTATATTGTTGACCATAATTGGTCAGTCAATGTAATGGATTTACTATGTAACTGTTGAGTTGTATAAGTACTGTTGCACTTGAATGTTAAAATTTTAAAAAAAGGACAACAGGTTATACCAAGCAAAAATGAAGAGTTACTAGATTGCCAGTAGGACTGGTATTTATTGGTTTTTACTATGGGTACCTGTATTGTTGACATTGGTTTTGCCTGGAAAAATGTATTATTGTATTTGTACTGTTAATCCTGAAGCTGTTTTTTCTAAGGCTTAGCCTTATTGTGGTTAATGAATGTAATGGATTTATCATGTAATTGATAAATTGTAACAAGTATTACCAGATTTAAATAAAAGATTAACAAACCCCAGGGGGACGCGGGCTGCTCAGACACCGAGTGCGGCCCCAAGCCTGGCCCGGAGGAAACACTCAACATTATCTGCCTCCCCACAACAAACCGCCAGTTTAAGACACAAACTCCGAGACAACCAGGAAGTGCTGGGAAATCCCCAGTGAGTCAGGAAGCATCTGAAAATGGAGGAGAAATGGGGACCAGTCAGCGAGCGTCTGTAAATGGAGGAGGAATGGTGACTGGTCAGGGAGTGTCTGTAAATGGTAGAGAACTAGAGACTGGTCAGGGAGCGTCTGTAAATGAAGGAGAAATGGAGACTGGTCAGGGAGCATCTGTAAATGGAGGAGAAACTGAGACTGGTCATGTAGCATCTGTAAATGGAGGAGAAATGGAGTGTGGTCAGGGAGCGTCTGTAAATGGAGAAGTGGGGACTGGTCAGGGAGCATCTGTAAATGGAGAAGTGGGGACTGGTCAGGGACCGTCTGTAAATGGAGAAGAAGTGGGGACTCGTCAGGGACCATCTGTAAATGGAGGAGAAATGGTGACTGGTCAGGGAGCGTCTGTAAATGGAGGACAAATGGAGACTGGTCAGGGAACGTCTGTAAATGGAGGAGAAATGGAGAGTGGTCAGGGATTGTCTGTAAATGGAGGAGAACTAGAGACTGGTCAAGGAGCATCTGTAAATGGAGGAGAAATGGAGTCTGGTCAGGGAGTGTCTGTAAATGGAGGAGAAACTGAGACTGGTCAGGTAGCATCTGTAAATGGAGGAGAAATGGAGTGTGGTCAGGGAGCATCTGTAAATGGAGAAGTGGGGACTGGTCAGGGGCCGTCTGTAAATGGAGAAGAAGTGGGGACTCGTCAGGGACCATCTGTAAATGGAGGAGAAATGGTGACTGGTCAGGGAGCGTCTGTAAATGGAGGAGAAATGGAGACTGGTCAGGGAGCGTCTGTAAATGGAGGAGAAATGGAGACTGGTCAGGGAGTGCCTGTAAGTAAGGAGAAATGCAGACTGGTCAGGGAGTGTATGTAAATGAGGAGAAATGGAGATGGGTTAGGGTTGGTCTGTAAAGAATCATACTTAACCTATTTAACACAGGCTAAAGTCAACATAACGACAATATAAAGACAATGCATTGTTGTATTAGATTCTTCAGCTGATCACGTCAAGTCGGTTTGGCAAAACACGTTTTTTACTATGATTAACCCCTTCTTTGAAGAGAAAGGGGTTGTTTTCCTTAGAGCAGAGAAGGCTGAGGGGGGATCTGATTGAGGTGTACAAAATTATGAGGGGCATAGATAGGGTAGATAAAAAGGAACTTTTCCCCTTAGGGTCAATAACCAGGGGGCATAGTTTCATGGTAAGGAGCAGCAGGCTTAGAGAGGATTTGAGGAAAAACTGTTTCACCCAGCGGGTGGTTGGAATCTGGAACTCACTGCCTGAAAGGGTGGTAGAGGCAGGAACCCTCACAACATTCAAGAAGCATTTAGATGAGCACTTGAAACGCCATAGCATACAAGGCTATGGACCATGTGCTGGGAAATAGGATTTGAATAGTCAGGGCTTGATGGCTGGTGCAGACACGATGGACCGAAGGGACTCTTTCTGTGCTGTATAACTCTATGACTCTATGAATAAGACACAACTCCTCCTGCCTCCCCTGGACCATGACCCCATGACTGAACACCACACCATCAATTCTCAGAATGTCACTGACCTTACGTCTTCTACAGGAGAACTCAACCATTATAGAACTGAATGCAGCCAGAGTCAGCATCTTCACAGGAGGGAGAGGAAGCAGTTTGTGCAGAAATGAACCCAGCCAAGCGTTAACACCTTCAGGGCAGGAGAGGGAGAGAAGGGAACCAGTTATTGCATAACAGAACTCAGCCAGAGTCAGCACTTTCAGTGGAGGAGCAGAACAAATTAGCGCAGAAATGAAACCAGTCAGAGGAATCACCTTCAGGGCAGGAGAGGGAGAGAGTGGAACCAGTTAGTGTCGAACTGAACACAGAGTTGTGGCACTCAGAAAACTGGGAATAGAGGACAAAAGTTTGATGTAAGTGCGATTGGTTTGGATTTCAGCACAGGAAGGAGGGAGAGTATGTGGGACAGGGATTTACAGCTTTGGGGAACAATAAAGGAAAGAATGTTCGATAGAAACTAGAATTGTCCTGAATTTCTATCCTCTGCTTACAGTGATGATTTTTGTTAACTCTTTACAAGCTATTGGAAGGGGAGGATTTACACATGGAAAACTTAAACCACACATCATATCAAGATCTGACAGGGTCACTCGATTCCTCAGGACCTGAATATCGTTGGCCTTTGAATGTGGAAAGAGAAATATTTGTCTGTTCTGCCTATGCGAAAAGATTTCAAACATCAGTGTGACTGGAAAAGCACCGAGACACATGTCCAAGTGAGAGTGTTCCAGTGCACTTACTGTGGAAAGAGCTTTAACCAGTTACACAGCCTGAAAAAACATTGCACCTTTCACAGTAGGGAGAAACCATACACGTGTTCTGTGTGTGGACGAGGCTTCAACTGATCGTCCAGCCTGGAGAGACACAAGGACACCCGCACCACGGAGAAAGCAGGGAAATGTGGGGAATGTGGAAAGGGATTCAATTCCCCGTCTCAGCTGGAAATTTATCATCGCACTCACAATGGGCACATAAAGGCCGTTCAGTTGCCCTGAGTGTGGGAAGGGTTTCACTCAGTCATCTGACCTGCTGAGACACCAGCGAGTTCACACTGGGGAGAGGCCGTTCAGTTGCTCTCACTGCGGAATGAGATTCAAGTGTTCATCCCACCCGTTGACACACCAGCGAGTTCAGACTGGGAAGAGGCCATTCACCTGCTCCGTGTGTTGGAAGGGATTCACGTGTTCATCCAACCTTCTAACTCACCAGCGAGTTCACACTGCAGAGAGGCCGTTCACCTGCTCTGAGTGTGGGCAGGGATTCACTCAGTGATCCGGCCTCACGGCACACCAACGTACTCACACGGGGAGAGGCCATTCACTTGCTCCGTATGTTGGAAAAGATTCACTGATTCCTCCAGCCTGCTAAAACACCAGCGAGTTCACACCGGGGAGAGCCCGTTCACCTGCTCTGAGTGTGGGACGTGATTCATTCAGTCATCCCACCTGCTAACACACCAAAGTACTCACACCAAGGAGAAGCCATTCACCTGATCTGTAGGAAGTGAATCACTCCCTCATCCAGCCTGCTGACACACCAGCGAGTTCACACTGGGGAGAGACTGTTCACCTGCTCCGTGCGTGGGAAGAGATTAATTCAGTCATCCAGCCTGTTGCGACACCAGCGAGTTCAAAAGTGACTGCAAAGATAAGATTTTGCTGTTATTCCTGCTGTTAATCGCAACCAGGACTAAACCATGTTCATTGTGACAGTTAGGGTTTTTTTCTGGTGATGTTAATAACCCCTATAACTGGGCTGGAGTTTAATATTTTGATATTTCAAATAACAGTGTGTCGATATTTGATGTCTCCGAGATTAGAGTTTAGAAGATTGAGAGGTAATCTCATTAAAACTTACAAAATGCTTACAGGACTTGACAGGGTAGATGCAGGAAGGATGTTTCTCCTGGCTGGGGAGTGTAGAACCAGGGATCATAGTCCCAGAATAAGGATAGGCCATTTAGGATTGAGATGAGGAGAAATGTCTTCACTCAGACGGTGGTGAATCTTTGGAATCTCAGTCTTTGTGTATATTCAAGATAGAGATCGATAGATTTTTGAATATTAGGGAATCAAGGGATATGGGGTTGGTGCAGGAAAGTGGAGATGAGGTAGAAGATCAGCAATGATCTTACTGATTGGTGGGTAGGGCTCGAAGGGCCATGTGGCCTACTCCTGCTCCTATTTCTTATGTTCTTATGTACTTTGACAAGAGGAGACTAATTGATGTCCTGTTACCAACTGCTCCATTTTTGGTCCTTTTCTCCTTTCTAACGCGAGATTATTTCAGCTCTCGTGCATTCGGTTACTCTCATGCACAAGTCTCAGCTCTCCATACCTTCCAGAGTGCCTCTCCTAGCCTTGGTATCCAGGGAAGGTCTTGTTAACACGCCCGGGATCACTAAACACAAAACCCAGTCTGTTAATCACTTTCAGCTACTGGACTTAACGTGTGTCCCACAGTATCTCTCTCACCTTTGATGTGTGAATAGAGCATCACGCCAGCAAACCTGCTTTCAATTTAAATTTGAATCCACTCAGCAAGTGTATTTAAAAAAATACGTACAAGTAAACAGATCACGTCAAATAATTGGCAAAGATTTAGAATCAACAAGATGAATAAGTGAACACATCACCGCCCAATAACCCAGCTCTATATTCCATGTCTCTCTTTATATTTCAACTAATGTAACGATTTATGTGTCGGTATTACCAGATCACTTTGCTCCTCTACCCTATTTAGTTTCTTACCTTCTAAGCAATATCTGGCCTCTGTAATCCTCCTACCAAAATTAAACATTTCTCATTTCACTATATTGAAATTAATTTCCCATTTATCTGCCCAATTTGCAAGTCTGTTTATGTTTTCCTGTATTTTAGTGCAGTCGTCCACATTATTAGCTACAGCACACAAATTGCGACAACACCCCATTGAGATTGGGGCCGGAGGGGCAATTAACTGAGATTGATGGATATTTGTCAGGTTAGGGTATTAAGGATTTACCAAAGCGAGTAGAAGATGTTAAGATACAGATCAGCCATGATCTAATTGAATGGTGGATCAGACCTACTCCTGTTTCTATGTACCTCCAATTTCTGAGTCCAAATTATGGTGAACAAAATTGGTCCCAGCACGGATCCCTGCAGGACACCACTTCTCACTTGCTGCCAGTCCGAGAAATGACCCATCTCACCCACACACTGACTTTTGTTTTGTGGCGGAGTTTCCATCCATTCTACTCACTGGCAAATGGCCTGATTTTGGCCATCTTGCAGATTGTTCTGATGAAGGGTCCCAGCCCTGAAACGTTAACTCTGTTTCTCTCTCCACGGATGCTGCCTGGCCTGCTGAGTATTTCCAGCATTTTCTGTTGTTATTGCAGACTGTACCTACTGCAGGTCTGGGCACGGTTAAATTCTTTAAATAATTTAATTATTAAGTTTATTCATGCCCCCCTGGCCGGAATCTCAAGGGGCTGACTATTTGGATACATACTGGAGCATTCGCGATGCTGAGGAGGTCATGGATAACATGTTTAGGGAGTTGGTCACACCACAGGTAAAGGCTGCACAGGCAGGAAGAGAATGGGTGACCACCAGGCAGAGTAGTAGGCGCAGGCAAGTAGTGCAGGGGTCCCCTGTGGCTATCCCCCTCTCAAACAGATATACCGCTTTGGATATTGGCGAGGGAGGTGGCTTATCAGGGGAAGGCAGCAGCAGCCAACTTCCTGACACCGTGGGTGGTTCTGCTGCACAGGACGGGAGGAAAAAGAGTGGGAGAGCTATAGTAATAGGGGACTCTATTATAAGGGGAATTAATAGGCGTTTCTGCGGCTGCAAATGAGACTCCAGGATGGTATATTGCCTCCCTGGTGCAAGGGTCAAGGATGTCTCAGAATGGCTGCAGAACATTTTGGAAGGGGAGGGTGAACAGCCAGTTTTCGTGGTGCATATAGGCACCAACAATATAGGTAAAAAACGGAATGAGCTCCTAAGAGCTGAATATAGGAGGTAAATTAAAAAATAGGACCTCAAAGGTAGTAATCTCAGGATTGCTACCAGTGCCACGTGCTAGTCAGAGTAGAAAAAGAAGGATATTTCAGATGAATACGTGTCTAGAGGAATGGGGCAAGGGGGAGGGATTCAAATTTCTAGGACATTGGAACGGTTCTGGGGGAGGTGGGACCAGTATAGACCGGATGGTTTGCACCTGGGCAGGACCGGGACCGATGTCCTAGGGGGAGTGATTGCTAGTGCCCTGGGGGAGGGTTTAAACTAAAATGGCAGTGGGTTGGGAACCTGAGCAGGGGGACAGAGGAAAGGGAAACCAGGATAGAAGCAAAAGAAAGGAAGCAGAAAAACAAAGGTGGCAGTCAGAGAAATCAAGGGTTTAAATCAAACATGGCCACAGTAAATAATAATTCTAAAAGGTGTAAGAGTGTTAAAAAAACAAGCCTGAAGGCTTTGTGTCTTAATGCGAGGAGCATTCGTAATAAGGTGGATGAATTAGCCGCGCAAATAGAGGTAAATGGATATGATATGATTGGGATTACGGAAACATGGCTCCAGGGTGACCAAAGCTGGGAACTCAACATCCAGGGGTATTCAATTTTCAGGAAGGATAGGCAAAAAGGAAAATGAGGTAAGGTAGCATTGCTTGTTAAAGAGGGGATTAACACAATTGAAAGGAAGGATATTAGCTCTGATGATGTGGAATCTGTATGGGTAGAACTGAGAAATACCAAGGGGCAGAAAACATTAGTGGGAGTGGCATACAGACCTCCAAACAGTAAAGCGGAGGTTGGGGATGGCCTAAAATGGGAAATTAGAGATGCGTGCAATAAGGGCACAACAGTTATCAGGGGTGACTTTAATCTACAAATAGATTGGGCTAACCAAATTAGCAACAATACTGTGGAGGAGGAATTCCTGGATTGTATACGATATGGTTTCCTGGGCCAATATGTCGAGGAACCAACTAGAGATCAGGCCATCTTAGTCTGGGTATTATGTAATAGAGTCATAGAGTCATAGAGTTTTACAGCACAGAAAGAGGCCCTTCGGCCCATCGTGTCTGCGCCGCCCATCCACCCCTGAAATGAGAAAGGATTAATTAGCAATCTTGTTGTGCGAGGCCCCTTAGGTCGGAGCGATCATAATACGATAGAATTCTTCATTAAGATGGTGTGTGAAGTCGTTGACTCAGAGACTAGGGTCCTGAATTTAAATAAAGGAAACTACGATGGTATGAGGCGCTAGTTGGATAGGATTGACTGGGGAATGTTACTCAAAGGGTTGACGGTGGATAGGCAATGGCAAACATTCAAAGATCGCATGGATGAACTACAGAATTTGTTCATCCCTGTTTGGCATAAAAATAAATCAAAAAAATTGACTCAACCGTGGCTAACAAGGGAAATTAGGGATAGCATAAGATCCAAGAAGAAGACATATAACCTGGCCAGAAAAAGCAGTAAACCTGAGGATTGGGAGCAGTTTAGGATTCAGCAAAGGAGGAAAAAGGGATTAATTAAGAGGGGGAAAATAGAGTATGAGAGTAAGCTTGCAGGGAACATAAAAACTGACAGTAAAAGCTTTTATAGACATGTGAAGAGAAAAAGATTGGTGAAGTCAAAAGTAGGTCCCTTGCAGTCAGAATCAGGGGAATTTATAATGGGGAACAAAGAAATGACAGAACAATTAAATACATACTTTGTTCTGTCTTCACAAAGGAGGACACAAATAACCTCCTAGAGATGTTGGGGAACATAGGGTCTAATGAAAGGGAGGAACTGAAAGGAATCAGTATTTGTAGGGAAATGGCATTAGGGAAATTGACGGGATTGAAGGCTGATAAATCCCCAGGGCCTGATAATCTACCTCCTAGGGTACTTAAGGAAGTGGCCCTAGAAATAGTAGATGCATTGCTGGTCATCTTCCAAAATTCAATAGACTCTGGAACAGTTCCCATGGATTGGAGGGTAGCTAATTTTACCCCACTTTTCAAAAAAGATGGTAGAGAGAAAACGGGGAATTATAGACTGGTAAGCCTGACATCGGTAGTGGGGAAAATGCTAGAATCCATTGTAAAAGATGTAATAGCAGAGCACTTGGAAAACAGTGACAGGATCGGACAAAGTCAACATGGATTTACAAAAGGTAAATCGTGCTTGACTAATCTACTGGAATTTTTTGAGGATGTAACTGGAAGAATAGATAAGGGCGAACCAGTGGATGTAGTGTATTTGGAATTTCAGAAGGCTTTTGATAAGGTCCCGCATAAGAGATTAGCGTGTAAAGTTAAGGCACATGGGATTGGGGCAAGGTACTGACTTGGATAAAGAACTGATTGGCAGACAGGAAGCAAAGAGTTGGAATAAATGGCTCTTTTTCCGAGTGGCAGGCAGTGACTACTGGGGTACCGCAGGGATCGGTCCTAGGACCCCAGCTATTCATAATATATATAAATGATCTAGGCAAGGGAACTAGATGTATTATCTCCAAGTTTGCAGATGACACAAAGCTGGGTGGGCGTGTGTGCTGTGATGCCAAGAAACTCCAGTATGATTTGGACAGGTTGGGTGATTGGGCAGAAGCATGACAGATGCAGTATAATGTGGATAAATGCGAGGTTATCCACTTTGGTGGCAAAAGCAGGAAGGCAGATTATTATCTGAATGTCAATAGATTGGGAGAAGGGGAAGTGCAAAGAGACCTGGGTGTCCTTGTGCACCAGTCGCTGAAGGTAAGCCTGCAGGTGCAGCAGGCGGTTAAGAAGGCAAATGGTATGTTGGCCTTCGTAGCGAGAGGGTTTAAGTACAAGGACAAGGATGTCTTGCTGCAGTTGTACAGGGCCTTGGTGAGACCACACCTTGAGTATTGTGTGCAGTTTTGGTCGCCTTATCTGAGGAAGGATGTTTTTGCCATGGAGGGAGTGCAGCGAAGATTCACCAGACTGATACCTGGGATGGCAGGAATGACGTATGAGGAGAGATTGGGTCGATTGGGCTTATACTCGCTGGAGTTTAGAAGAATGAGAGGGGATCTCATTGAAACTTATAAAATTCTAACAGGACTGGACAGACTGGATGCTGGAAGGATGTGCCCGATGGCTGGGGAGTCCAGAACCAGGGGTCACAGTCTAAGGGTAAGGGGTAAGCCATTTAGGACAGAGATGAGGAGGAATTTCTTCGCCCAGAGAGTGGAGAACCTGTGGAAATCTCTACCACAGAAGGTAATGGAGGCCAATTCATTAAATATATTCAAGAAGGAGATGGATATATTTCTTAAGGCTAAAGGGATCAAGGGATATGGGGAGAAGGCAGGGACAGGGTACTGAATTTGGATGATCAGCCATGATCTCATTGAATGGCTTAGCAGGCTCGAGGGGCCGAATGGCCTACTCCTGCTCCTATCTTCTATGTTTCTATGTTTTTTCTAGTCACTATTTGGAGCATTCAATGCCGGTATATTTACCCAGAATACTCCGCGGGGCAGAAAGTGCCCTATTAATGGCCGCAGGCGCGCGAACCGGGCGGTGGTCTGAGCATGCGCAATGCGAGTGGTGGAGATGGATTGAGAAAATATAGGTGGCTTGGGTGGCGGTAGGAGATTGTGGGCGTTGGCGAGGAATTGGACCCGCGGGTAGGCAGGGAAGCTCCATCAACACCTGGGGTAGCCCTCGGCCCCGTGTTTGTCCCGCGGTGTCAGGCTCGGCCGCGTGGTGTCAGTGGCCGACATCAAGGTCAGGGAGGATCGCACGCATGCGCGGCCATCTTAGTAGGAGCAGTGATGGGGGGACTTCCGGTCCCTGTTCCCAATCGGGTCCCAGTGCCCGGGAGATGGAGTATCCGGCAACAGCTTTTTCAGCACCTTCGACCACTCCCAGGACGCATTTCATGTTTGTGGTCTATAGGCTTCCATGGGCCAGGTATATATTCAGTGTGAGAGGCTGCAGCCCCTGGAGAGTTACCTGAAGGGTCTGCTCCTCAACTTTTGGTCAGACTTTAGACCCACGCGCCTAATCTTTGGCCGCCCGGTGCGGAGGGGGGGTGGGTAAGTCGGAGGAACTTCTCTTGGACCTGCTCTTGGGCCCGGCTAAAACAGCACTTTGTAGGTCCAGGATGGGCGGGGCCCATGGGGAGTCACTCTCGCTGTCTGCCTCTCTCCCATGGTCTTGTCCTAGCCCGGGTGGCCCTGAAGAGGGAGCATGTGGTGTCCTTGATACCTTCCGTGCCCGGTGGGCACCTCAGGGTACAGATTGTCTCACAGACACTGGGAACAACATTCTGGTTTAGTTGGAAAGGTTCCCTCAGCTTTGTTAGGACTTTGTTGCTTATTATGGCTTATTTTAGTTTGATTGGACCACATGTTTGGGGGAACAAGAGAGGAAAGACTGTTCCATAAACACTGGATTGTCTGTTCTGAATTTCTACCCTGTATTTACAGTCACGACTTTTGTAAACTCTTTTTACAGGGTATTAGAAGGAGAGGATTTGCAGACGGGAAACTCAAACCAAACCTCACGTCAAGAGTGTTCCAGTGCACTGACAGTGGAACGTGCTTTAACCAGTTACACAGCCTGAGAACACATCACACCATTCACAGCAGGGAGAAACTGTACACGTGTCTTGTGTGTGGACAAGGCTTCAACCAATCATCCAACCTCGAGAGACACAAGGACACCCACACCACGAAGAAACCGTGTAAATGTGGGGAATGTGGGAAGTGATTCAATTACCCATCTGAGCTGCAAACTCATCGACGAGTTTACAGTGGAGAGAGGCCATTCACCTGCTCCGTGTGTGGAAAGGGTTTCACTCAGTCATCCCACCTGCTGACACACGAGCGGTATCACAAGTGACTGCAGTGGTAGGATTCTGCTGTTACTGATGCTGTTAATCACATCCAGGACTGAACTATGTTCTTTCTGTCAGTTGGGGTTTGTTTCTGCTGATCTTAATAATCTCTGTAACCGGGCTGGAGATTAATATTCTGGATAAATGTTGAATAAATCTGATTTGTTTCAACACACTGTGTCGAGTCCGTGATGTCGCCATGATAAGAGGACACTAATTAATGACTCTTCCATTTTTGGGGCGTTTCTCCTTTCTTACTCTGGATTGTTTCAGTTCTCATCTGATTGGCCTTCTACCATCCTGGTAGTCCCTTGACAAATAAAATGGAATTGTTGACTAATCACAGCAATCAATCTCTATCGATTAGTCTACAACAGACCCAGACATGAGGTGAGGAAACCCCAGTGGTGGAGAGCTTTCGGAACCATAGGACCACAGTCACCTGTTCCTCCTGAGCACGCTGCACTTACCACATATTATGTCTCTAATTACTCACATACTGTGTCCTCAAGTGTTATACTAGGAATAATGTCTTTTTAATTTGCATTTGAATGAATCGACAGTAACTGCTTCTACCGTCTCCTTAGGGAGCCTGTCCATAGATTGACCATTCACTCACTGAAATATTGTTTCAGCAGATTGGGTTTGAATTGACCCCCTTCAAGCCCAGGCCGTGTCCTCTGGTTCTACTGTCTGGACAAGGTGAAATAACTTGTCGTGCTTTACATTATCTGGTCCATTTAGAATCCTAAAAACAGCAATCATATCACCTCTCAACAATCTCTTTTCCAGTGTGAACATGCCCAATTTACATAACTTAGACATGTTGGCTCCAAACGAGATAATTCTTACACAAATCCTGTGATGCTTCTTAAATCGCATGAACCTGACACGTCATAGAATCAGAGAAGGACACAGCACAGAAGGAGGTAACTCGGCTCGTCCTGCCTGGGCCGACACTCTGGTAGAGCTATCCAATTAGTGCCACACCCCTGCTCTTTCCCCATAGCCCTGTAAATATTTTCCCTTCAATTATTTATCCAATTCCCTTTTAAAGTTATTATCGAGTCTGCTTCCATCACCCTTTCAGGCAGTGCTTTCCTGATCATAGCAACTCGCTGTGTAATGTTTTTCCCCTCATATCGCCTCTGGCTCTTTTGCCAATTACCTTAAATCTGTGTCCACTAGTTACTGACCCTTCTGCCACTGGAAACAGTTTCTCCTTATTTATTGTATCAAAACCCTTCATGATATTGAACATCTCTGTCAAATATCCTTTTAACCTTCTCTGCTCTAAGGACAACAGCCCCAGCTTCTCGTTGAGTATATTCAAGGCTGAGATTGATAGATTTTTGGGCTCCAGGGGAATCAAGGGATATGGAGATCGGACGGGAAAGTGGAGTTGAAGTCAAACATCAACCATCATCTTACCGAAAGGCGGAACAGACTCAAGGATCCATGTGGCCTACTCCTGCTCCTAATTCTTACATTCTCGAGTCTCTCCACATAAGTGAAGTCCCTCATCTGTAATACCATTCTAGTAAATCTCTTCTGCACCCTCTCTGAAATCTTGACGCCCTTCCTAAATTATGATGCCCAGAATTGAACAAAATATTCCAGCTGAGGATTAACCAGTGTTTTATAAAGGTTTGGCCTAACTTCCTTGCTTTTGTACTCTATGCCTCTGCTTATAATGTTTAGGATCTCATAGGCATCTTTAACAGCCTTCTCAACTTGTCCTACCACCTTCAAAGATTTGTGTACATACACTCCCAGGTCTCTCTCTTCCTACACCCGCACTAAAATTGTATCATTTAGTTTATATTCGTTTCTCCTCAATTTTCCAACCAAACATCGACCATCGTCATTCCTGCTTCAGCCCATCTCCTGCTGAAACCCTCAGCTATGGCTCTGTTACCTCCAGACTCCACTATTCCAATGGTCTCCTGGCCGGCCTCCCATCTTCCCCCCTCCAGAAACTTCAGCTCATCCAAATCTCTTCTGCCCTACAACCCTCAGAGATATCTGCGCACCTCCGATTCTGGTCTCTTGAGCATCCCCGCTTTTAATTGCTCCACCATTGGCGGCCGTGCCTTCAGCTGCCGAGGCCCTAAGCTCTGGAATTCCCTCCCTAAACCTCTCCGCCTCTCTGCCACTCTCTCCTCCTTTAAGACGCTCCTTAAAACCTACCTCTTCGACCAAGCTTTTGTTCACCTGCCCTAATTTTTCCTTATGCGGCTCAGTGACACTTTTGTTTGATAACGCTCCTGTGAAGCACCTTGGGATGTTTCACCACATCCTCGATTTTAAAATTCTCATCCTTGTTTTCAAATCCCTCCATAGCCTCGCCACTCCCTAGCTCTGTAACCTCCTCCAGCTCCTCAACCCTCTGAAAATTCCTTTTACCTGCTCCATGTGTGAGAAGGGATTCACTTGTTCAACCAACCTCACTTTACATCAACTTGTTCATACTGATAAGAGACCTTTTAAATGTTCTGATGAAAGGTCATCGACCTGAAACATTAACTCTGTTTCTCTCTCCACAGAAGCTGCCTGGCCTGCTGAGTATTTCCAGCAAATTCAGCTTTGATTTCAGATTTCCAGCATCCGCAGTATGTTGCTTTTGTTTCAACTGATCTGACTGTGAGAAGAGCTTTAAAGCACAAGGGATCTGCTGAATCAGCAGCAACATATTCCCACAGGGGAGAGACCGTTCACTTGGTTTGTCGTGGGGAGGGATTTAATTAGGAATCCAGCCAGTTGACTCACCAGCGAGTTCACAAGTGACAGCAGTGGTTGGATTCTGTCGTTAATAACATCCAACAACAACATAAACTTGTATTTATATAGCACCTTTAACATAATAAAAGGTCCCAAGACACTTCACAGGAGCATTATCTCACAAAATTTGACACAGAGACAAATATGGAGATATTAGGACAGAGGTAAATAAATCCTGGGACTACTTACACTCTGACGTAAAACCCATGGACAACTTACACTGAGACACCAAATCCAGGAACCACTTACACTTGACACCAAACCTAGGGACCATTTACACTGCAACACCAAACCCAGGGACCACTTACACAGTGCCACCAAATCCAAGGACCCTTAAACTGCAACACCAAACCCAGTGACCACTTACACTAAGACACCAAATCAAGGGACCACTTACATGGTACAAAATTAGAAAGGAACTTTTTCCCATAGTAGAGGGGTCAATAACAAGGGGGCATAGTTTGAAGGTAAGGGGCCGGAGGTTTAGAGGGGATTTGAGGAAGAACTTTTTCACCCAGAGGGTGGTTGGAATCTGGAACTCACTGCCTGAAAGGGTGGTAGAGGCAGGAACCCTCACAACATTCAAGAAACATTTGGATGAGCACTTGAAATGCCATAGCATACAAGGCTACGGACCAAATGCTGGAAAATGGGATTAGATTAGACAGGGCTTGATGGTCGGCACGGACGCAATGGGCCGAAGGGCCTCTTTCTGTGCTGTATAACTCTATGACTCTATGGTAACACCAAATCCAGGGCCATTTAATAACATCCAACAACAGCAAAAACTTGCATTTATATAGCGCCTTTATCATAAAACATCCTAAGCCACTTCACAGGGGCATTATCAAACAAAGTTACTGAATACGGGTGAGGGCGATGGGCCATCTGGGGAGTGCAGCCAGGGCCAAGTCCATGGCACCACGGGTGGCTCAGCTGTACAAGGGGGGAGGAGGGAGATTGGGAAAGCAACGGTGAAAGGAGATTCAATAGTTAGGGGAACAGACGGGTTTCTGCGTCCACAGATGTAATTCCAGGAAGGTATGCTGCCTCCCTGGTGCCAGAGTCAAGGATGTCACTGAACAGCTGCAGGACATTCTGAGGGGGGAGTGTGAACAGCCAGAGGTCGTGGTCCATATTGGTACCAACAACGTAGGCAGAAAGAGGGATGAGGTCCTGCGGGCAGATTTTAGGCAGCTGGGAAAGAGATTAAAAAGCAGGACTTCAAAGGTTTTAATCTCTGGATTACTCCCGGTGCCACGAGCTAGTGAGTATAGAAATCAGAGGATAGAGCATATGGATGCATGGCTGGAGCAATGGTGCAGGAGGGAGGGTTTTAGATTCCTGGGACATTGAGACTGCTTCTGGGGGAGGTGGGACCTGTACAGGCCAGACAAGTTGCACATCAACAGAGCCAGGACCAAAATTCTCGTGGGGGCGGGGTTGCCAGTGCTGTTCGGGAGAGTTTAAACTAATTTGGCAGGGGGAGGGGCACCAGGATGTAGCATTAGAAAGGAGAAAAAAATGATTGGGAGAGACAGATAGCATTACCGTAAGACAGAGTAAGGTAATAGGTGGGGTCAGACTAAGAGAGAATACAGGAAGGTCTAAGATAGGTTTACAGTGCATGTGTGTAAATGTACAAAGTGTGGAAAATAAGGTTGGTGAGCTGCAGGTGGAGATAGCTGTAATGTATGAACCTTTAAGGGGGGGAACTACTTTTTACAGCTCATGTATACTGTAGTACCGGCAGTGACCACACCTGTATATAACGCTGAGTAGTAATCTGAACAGATCAGTTGCAGTCTGAGCCACGTTGAGTAAACACCTGTTGTACCGTTCTCCGCAGTCTGTGTCTTCTTATACACGGACGTAACATTGGCGACGAGGCAGGTTCGAACCTACCTGCAACTCTGCATCACCTCCCGGGGATTCGTTCCTGGAGATCAGTGGATTGGAGGTCAAGGCCAGAGACTCAGGTGTCGACCACGGGCAACCGCCCAGTCATCCAGCAGAGACTCGAGAATTGCGGGGGAGGCTGTCGCGAGCCAGGCTTGGCTTTCCAGTCGAGGTGGTCCAGCGAAACGGGCTGGCAACAGGTAGTGCGCAGACACTTGCCGGACAGCGGCGGGCTGGACCCCGACCGAGCGGCACAGCAAAGGGCTGAGCAGCGTCGATGGGGGAGAGAGAGAGAGGGCAGAGCGCACAGGTCACAGCCGCTGCTCAGGGGCTGAGCAGTGTCGGAGAGAGGGAGAGAGAGACGCGCAGAAACCCGCAAGGCGCCGCCATTGCCACGAGGACTGCCGAGAGCGGCGTTGGCAGCAGCGCAGGAGAAGTGCGCGAAACCTACAGGGCGCCGCCATTGCCGGGAGCGGTGTCGGCAGCAGCGGGGGAGGAAGGAAAGCAAGGGAGACGCCATTTTAAGCCATTGGGAGATGCCATTTTAAACCACACCCAAAATGCCGAAGAGTGGCAGTATCACCGCATTTGACAATGAAGTCGAAGATTGGGCTACATATGTTGAACGGATAGAGGTGTACTGCAAGGCAAATGAGGTGTCAGATGACAAGAAAGCGTCGGTATTGTTAAATTTAATGGGTGCAAAGACGTATGGTTTATTACGAAATCTAGTAACCCAACGAAGCCAATGGAAAAGAGTTTTGAAGACATAGTAATGATACTAAAGGAACATTTAAACCCCACACCGCTGCTGATAGCAGAAAGAGTCAAGTTTCACAAACGGAACCAGCATAAGGATGAAAGCAATGCTGATTATTTAACAGAACTGCGCAAACTATCGAAACACTGCCAGTTTGGAGTGGGACTGGCAAATACCTTAAGGGACAAGTTTGTGTGTGGTCTTCAAAGTGAAGGAACCCAGAAACGGCTTTTATCTGACAAGGACCTTACGCTGGAAAAGGCTTTCAGCAATGCGGTATCATATGAAGCAGCAGCACGGGACGCTGCAGAGATACAACAGAGACCGCAAGAATATGGCACAAACGAAATGTCATATGGAACAGAGAAGTGCTATTGCTGCGGCAGAACAACACACGACCAGAATGGTTGCTGGTTCAAAGACAAAGTGTGCAGACAGTGTGGAAAAGTAGGACACATAACACGAGTCTGCAGGTCGGGAAAGAAAACCAGCAAAAAGAAACCTACCAAAGGAAAGTACAAGAAGGTACATAAGATGACGGAGAATAGTTCAGACGAACAAAAGAGTGATAACGACTCCAAAAGCAGGGAACTGAGTTGTCTGAAACGACATAATATGATCACAACGGAAGATCACCGAACCATTTGGGTCACTCTCAAGATAGCAGGAGTCCAGGTAAAGATGGAATTGGACACAGGATCAGCCCTAACAGTCATAAACCGACAGGACTACGAGTGGCTATTCTCACACATACCCTTGAGAGACACAAAAATTATTTTGAAGACGTACATGGGGCAAAAAGTCTACCCCAAAGGAAAAATAAGGGTGACCGTTATATATAACGGTAAGGAAACACCAAAACTAGACCTGTATGTATTGCAAGATGGAGGACCACCATTACTGGGACGTGAATGGATCCGGAAAATACAACTGGATTGGCATTCCATACAGGGACTGACTGTGGCTGAAAAAAGGATGACGACGTCACGCCTGGGCGACTGTCAAAGATCCTAACTGATGCGAAAGAAGTGTTCCAGCAAGGACTCGGAACACTAAAAGGCATGACAGCGATGATTAAAATTGAAGAAAACGCAAGCCCAAAATTTTTTTAGGCCAGACCAGTACCTTATGCGATCCGCCCAGCCGTCGAAGCAGAGCTGGAGAGTCTGGAACGTTCAGGTGTACTGTCCAAGGTAGACTGGAGCGAGTGGGCTACACCCATCGTCCCTGTGATGAAAAAGTCATTGAGCAGCATGCCTGGGGAACCAAAGAAGATTCGCATCTGTGGGGACTTCAAGGTAACAGTGAACCCGGTCCTTCACACCGTACAATATCCACTTCCGCGGATTGAAGATATTTTCGCCTCGCTATCTGGAGGGAAACGCTTCACTAAGATTGATCTGGCCCAGGCGTATCTGCAAATGGAGGACGAAGAAGCATCAAAAAAATACCTCACAATCAACACCCATAAAGGTCTCTACCAATACAACGGGCTGGTATTCGGGGTAGCATCAGCTCCGGCTATTTGGCAGAGGGCAATGGAACAAGTCCTGCAAGGGATCCCAGGGACCCAGTGTTATTTGAACGACATCCTGGTCACGGGCAAAAATGACAGTGATCACCTTGCCAACCTGGAGCAGGTGCTCACTAGATTGCAGGAATATGGGCTCCGAGCTAACCACCCCAAATGCGAGTTTTTTAGAAAACAAATCTCGTATTGTGGCCACGTTATCGATAAAGAGGGGTTACATAAGTCCCCAGAGAAGATTGAGGCAGTAGTCAAGGCTCCAGCACCGGAAAATGTGTCACAACTGAGGTCGTTCCTCAGGCTGGTAAACTACTACCATAAGTTCTTGCCGAATGTGTCTACAATACTACACCCACTGAACACCCTACTGCAAACTGGGGTGCCATGGAAGTGGAGTGACGAATGTAGACGAGCTTTCCAGAAGAGCAAAACACTAATCACATCGAAAGAGGTATTGGCCCATTACAACCCAGCATTACCAATTCGGTTGGCATGTGATGCGTCACCCTACGGCATTGGAGCGGTGCTGTCGCACAAATTCTCGGATGGCTCAGAGAGGCCAATAGCCTTTGCGTCACGATCACTAGCCTCAGCCGAGCGTAACTACGCCCAGATTGACAGGGAGGCCCTCAGCAAAGTGTGGGGAGTGAAAAAGTTCAATCACTATCTGCACGGGCAGAAATTCACCTTGCTGACTGATCACCAGCCTCTTGTCTCCATTTTTAATCCGAAGAAGGGCGTTCCGGTGATGACTGCGCAACGACTACAAAGATGATCACTTTTTCTAGGGGCGCACCACTATGAGATTGAATATGAGGGCACGAAACAGCATGGAAATGCTGATGGGCTATATCACCTGCCACTGCCTACTGCAGAGGAAGCACCAGCAGTGGATCCTGTCGAAATATTCCATTCGACTATAGTTGAATACCTACCGGTAACTAATGCTTGTATCGAAAAGGAAACCCGAAATGACCCGACACTGTCTCGGGTATATGATTTGACGGTGAAGGGATGGCCAGCACATGGCGACTCACTGTTGCCAGCATTCTCGACAAGGAGAGAACAGCTGTCAGTGTGCCGGGGGACCTTGATGTGTGGATCCCGAGTGGTAATTCCACCCAAGTTAAGGGATAGAGTGCTCAATGAGCTTCATGAGGGTCATCTGGGAGGGGTAAAAATGAAAAGCCTAGCCAGGGCTTATGTGTGGTGGCCGGGAATCGATAAATAAATCGAGGACCTGGCCAAGAGCTGCTCAGGATGCCAGAAAGTCCAAAATGCACCACCACAGGCCCCTCTACACCCGTGGGAGAGGCCCTCATCTCCATGGCAACGGGTGCATATTGATTTTGCTGGTCCATTCATGGACTCAATGTTTTTAATAGCCGTGGATGCGCACTCGAAATGGCCTGAGGTCATCAAAATGTCCTCCACCACCACGGAGAAAACTATTGCAGTCCTACGGACCATTTTTGCCAGGAATGGCTTGCCAGAACAGATTTGCTCCGACAACGGACCACAGTTTGTGTCCGAAGAGTTCCGGAGGTTCTTGAAAAGGAATGGGGTAAGGCATTACACATCCGCCCCGTATTATTCAGCCACAAATGGATTGGCTGAGAGGTTCGTACAAACCTTTAAGAAGGCAATAAAGGCTATGTACAATGACAACATTCCGCTGCAGCACAAGGTGGACAATTTACTGTTCGCCTACCGGAATGCGACACATGCAGTCACCAACCAGGCCCCAGCCATGATGTTCTTTAACCGAAGGTTAAGATCTCGCCTGGATTTGCTCAGACCAAACGTACGAAGAGATGTTGAGAGTAAGCAATTCCAGCACATCCATGAGAAGCCAACAAGGAGCTTCAATGTAGGGCAACCAGTCTACCGAACAGAAAAATGGCAGCCAGGAACGATATGCACACGGCAGGGCCCACTAATGTACACAGTGGACATTGAGGAGAGCATCGTGAGACGCCATGCTGACCAGATCCTAGAGTCACAGGAACAAGTCAACCCCATGCCTCGCCCATACGTACCTGGTGATGAACCAGATGTACAGGTAGCATCTACCCCAGAAACAGTAGCATCAGAAGCTGATGAACCAACCGACGACAGGGGGCCAGAATCGCCTCCGCACCAAGAACAAGACACTCGGGAAAGGCGCTATCCAGAAAGGATCAGGAAGCCTCCCCAAAGACTGAATTTATAAATAGACTATTTTCAGCTAATGTTGCATGTTAAAAGTGTTAATTGTAATTAGTTTGATATTTAATTGTTAAATGAGTGTTATGGTACTGTTAATCTAAAAGGGGAGGAATTGTAATGTATGTACCTTTAAGGGGGGGAACTACTTTTTACAGCTCATGTATACTGTTGTACCGGCAGTGACAACACCTGTATATAACGCTAAGTAGTAATCTGTACAGATCAGTTGCAGTCTGAGCCACATTGAGTAAACACCTATTGTACCATTCTCCGCAGTCTGTGTCTTCTTATACATGGACATAACAATAGCCACATGGGAATATGATGTGGCGATAATGGAAACCTGGCTCAAAAAAGGGCTGGATTGGGTCCTAAATATTCATGGATATAAGGTGTTCAGGAAAGATAGGAGGTGGGGTGGCAGTATTGATTAAGGAGAATATCACAGTGCTGGAGAGAGAGAGCATGTCCTGGAGGGGTCAAGGACAAAATCTATTTGGTTAGAGTTGAGAAACATTAGAGGTGCCATTACAGTACTCGATGTATTCGATAGGCCACCAATTCATGGGAAGGATATAGAGGAGCAAATTTGCAGGAAATTTACAGAGATGTGCAAGATCTATAGGGTAGTCATAATTGGGACTTCAACTATCCTAATATAAACTGGGATAGTAATAGTGTAAATGGCAGAGAAGGGCAGGAATTTCTGAAGTGTGTTCAGGAGAATTTTCTTCATCAGTACGTTTCTGGCCCAATGAGGAACAAGGCATTGTTGGATTTGGTTCTGGGTGATGAGGTGGATCAAGTGGACAAGTGTCAGTAGGAGAACATTTAGAGAAGAGTGATAATAGTATCATAAGTTTCAGATTTGCTATGGAAAAGGACAAGGAGCAACCTAGAGTAAAAATACTTAATTGGAGGAGGGCCAATTTCAGTAAGTTGAGAACGGATCTGGCCTGGGTAAATTGGAATCAAAGATTGGCAGGCAATGGGCTGCCTTTCAAGAGGAGAAGGTTTAGGTACATTCCCATGATTCCAACTAAAGCCAGAGCACCCTGGATGATAAAAGAAATAGAAAAGAAAAAAAGAATTGCATTAAAATAGCACCTTTAACGACCACCGGATGTTAAAGGTGCTATATAAGATATTTTGAAGTGTAGTCACTATTGTAATGTAGGAAATGCAGCAGCCAAGTTGCACTTAGCAAGCTCCCACAAACAGCACTGTGATAATGATCAGATATTCTGTCTTTGTTATGTTGATTGAGGGATAAATATTGGCCAGGACACTGGGGATAACTCCCCTGCTCTTCTTCAGAATAGTGCCATGGGAACTTTTATGTTCAACTGAGAGGGCAGACCAGGCCTCGGTTTAACAGCTCATCAGAAAGACAGCACCTCCGACAGTGCTGCACTCCCTCAGTACTGCACTGGTGTGTCAGCCTAGATGTATGTGCTCAAGTCTCTGGAGTGCGACTTTGAACCCACAACCTTCTGACTCAGAGGCAAGGGTGCTACCCACGGAGAAGGCGAACTAGGTGAGAAATTATATAAGTTAGAGTAAAGAAAGGCCCAAAAAAGGAACAGTCGGTAACAGAACATCAATTAGTTTCCTCTGATCATGGAGAAATCAAATATTTGACACACCGTGTGTTTGAAATGAAGCTGATTTATTCAATATTTATACAGAATATTATTCTCCATTCCAGGTATAGGGGTTATTAAGATCCGTAGAAACAGACTCTAACTGCCAGAATGAACATGATTCAGTGCTCAATGCAATCGCAGTAAATACTGTTCTATTCACAAATTTGGCCTTTCAATGGCGGGGTATTTACCCAGCATTCCCTGCGGGGAGAATGTGCAGCACACAGACTACAGGAACCCAGTGCGCAGGCGCGGGACCGCCACGTTTCGAGCATGCGCGGTGAATGTCATCGAAGAAGTCGCTGTCTCAGACCAGCTGCCGATAAATCCGTGAGAAGCGGCCGGACGGAGCGGAGTAATGGATCGGCGGGTGGCCGGCGAGGCTTTAAAAACAACTAATGCAGGGGGCAATCCCCGAAAATTAAACTGAAGATCCCGCGTTGGCAGTTTCCGGGCTTCTCCCGGTCACAGGCCCGGGTTAACGGACGCCATCTTGATTCAGTGAGTAGCAAAGCGCATGTGCAACCATTTTGGTCAGGAACAATGAGTGGGCGGGGCATCAGTCTCTGTTCCCAACCAGGTCCTAGTGCCCGGGAGAGTAAGTCATTGTCTGAGTTATTTGATTCAGAATCTCCACACTTCGGATTTCTCAGCATCTCTCCTGAACATGCTGGTAAAAGCAGAGCACACGGTTAACATCCCATACAATTGTAACAGAAGAGCCCCAGAGCTGGGCCCCCCTTGTACAATCCCAGGATAGGAATCCCCAGGTACAGTCCCAGGGCTGGAATTCCCAGGTACAGTCCCAGGGTTGGAATCCCCCTGTACAGTCCCAGGGTTGGAATCCCCCTGTACCGTCCCAGGTTTAGAACCCCATGTACAGTCCCAGGTTTAGAATCCCCCTGTACACTCCCTGGGTTAGAATCCACATGTACAGTCCCAGGCTTGGAATCTCCGTGTAAAGACCCAGGGCTGGAATCCCCATGTACAGTCCCAGGGTTGGAATCCACATGGACAGTCCCAGAGTTGGAATCCCCATGTACATACAGTCCTAGGGTTGGATTCCCCATGTACATTGTCAGGGTTAGAATCCCCATCTACAGTCCCAGGGTTGGAATCCCCATGTACAGTCCCAAGGTGGGAAGCTATGTACCGTCCCAGGGTTGGAATCACCTTGTGCAATCCCAGCGTTACAATCCCCATGTACAGCCCTAGGTTTGGAATCCCCATGTACAGTCCCAGGGTTGGTATCCCCATGTACAGCCCTAGGTTTGGAATCCCCATGTACAGTCCCAGGGTTGGTATCCCCATGTACAGTCCCAGGGCTGGAATCCCCATGTACATTCCCAAGGTTGGAATCCCCATATGCGGTCCCAGGGTTAGTTTCCGCATTTTCAGTCCCAGGGTTAGAATCCTCATGTACCGTCCCAGGGTTGGAATCCCCATGTACGGTCCCAGGGCAGGAATCCCCATGTACAGTCCCCGGGTTGGGATTCCCCTGAACAATCCCAGGGTTAGAATCGCCATGTACAGTCCCAGGGTTGGAATCCCCACGTACATTCCCAGGTTTGGAATCCCCACGTACAGTCCCAGGGTTAGAATCCCCACGTACAGTCCCAGGGTTAGAATCCCCACGTACAGTCCCAGGGTTAGAATCCCCATGTACAGTCCCAGGGTTAGAATCCCCATGTACAGTCTCAGGGTTAGAATCCCCATGTACAGACCCAAGGTATAGAATCCCCATGTACAGTCCCAGGGTTGGTATCCCTGAAATAAAGAATAGATTTGCCTTCCAAAGTTAGGCTTTATTAACTTTAAAATTAGCAGCATATCTTTCTACATCCAGTCCCAACTAAGGCTAGAAAAGGACTGAATTTAAGGTAGCCACAACACATCATGTGATCATCAACTACCAATGAGATTACAACACATATCCCAAAGCAGTTAACAAACAACGAATCATAATACTTTTACTAATCAAGGAATAATCACCACATTCACCCCTCTTAAAATATACTCCTAATAACTTTTACAATTTACAATTAATTATTTACAACTAAACTATGCACGAGAATAAAACTATTTACATAACACAATACTAAATGAACAACAAATAATAACATTACGCATAAGTATTAAGTATCTCTCAACTAAAACAATATACTATAATATTTCAACAATTTTTAAAACATTATCAATTTAAAAGTCCATTTTCAATCGGTCGACCGGATATCTTGTTCGTGTCGACCTTCTTAACCTTGGTGAAATTCCTTGCCCTCCCACGCCAGAAGGCACAGAAGTATCTTCAACAGGAAGGCTATCCATATCCCGATTCTCAACGGTTTCTGGATTAGAAATCCCATCAGAAGATGAACTGGGACGGTCATAAACATCTACCAAAGGCTGACTAATAGAAGTATGACTATCTGCAATCGGATTGGAAATATTCGTAGTATCTGTAACAGCATCCACCTTATCCGAATCATGACCATTATTAAAATCCTCAGAAGAGGGCTGGCCCCCACAAGGAGCCAAGTCTTTAATTGAAACAGTACTTTCTTTCCCATCTTGGAATCGAATATGAGCATATTGGGAATTTGCCTCCAACAGCTCCACCTCCTCCACCAAGGGGTCATATTTTGACAATCTAACATGGCGTCGAAGCAACACAGGTCCCTGCATAGTAAGCCATGAAGGTACCGAATATCCCGTAGTAGATCTCTGCGGATAGTTAAAGAGCCTTTCATGGGGGGTCACATTAGTAGCCGTTGAAAGCAGTGATCTAATGGAATGCAGGGCATCAGGCAGCACCATTTCCCACTGTGTATTCTTAAGGTTCCGGGATGTCAACGCCAACATAACTGCCTTCCAGATCACCCCATTGTATCGTTCGCACTGTCCATTACCCTGGGAATTATACGGGGTAGTTCTACTAGTAGAAATTCCCCGACTCTGAAGGTATTCCTTCAACTGGGAAGACATAAAAGAACTTCCCTGATCCGAATGGATATATGCAGGCATCCCAAAGATGACAAAAAGTTGAGTCAGACATTTAATAACGAGCAGCTGATACATCTGCACAAGGAAAAGCAAAAGGGAACCTTGAAAACTCATCCACAACAGTAAATATATATCGGTTTTGAGTAGTTGAAGGAAGAGGTCCCTTAAAATCAACACTCAAACATTCAAAAGGAGAAGTAGCCTTTATAAGATGAGCTCGTTGAGGCTTAAAGAAATTCGGTTTACACCGAGCACAGATAGAACATGATGAAGCCATCCGCTTGACGTCTTCAACTGAAAAAGGCAAGTTCTTACTGCGTACAAAGTGTATCATCCTCGTAACCCCAGGATGACATAAGGCATTGTGAAGATTAATAAGCGTATCTCCGTGAATCACCGAACAATAAGCCCTCGACAGTGCATCAGCAGCAACATTATCCTTCCCCGGACGATAAACTATGTCAAAATGGTAACATGCCAACTCAATCCTCCATCTCATTATTTTATCATTTTTAATCTTTCCAAAATGTTAAATGTTTAACATCAAACATAAAGGACACAGATTTTTGGTCAGTTACCAGCGTGAAATGTCGCCCCGATAAATAATGTCTCCATTTACGCAATGCTTCTACTATTGCGTATGCCTCTTTTTCTATTGAGGAATGTCTTTTTTCACTATTATTCAAAGTACGTGAGAAAAAGGCCACAGGTCTTCCATTTTGGTTCAAAGTAGCCCCAATTGCAAAATCCGAAGCATCCGCCTCAATCACAAAGGGAACCTGCTCATCAATGGAATGCACAACTGCTCCTAAAATATCCTTTTTAAAATTCTCAAAACATGTCCTGGCCTCCCATGATAGAGGATATGTCGTAACCCGAATAAGAGGCCGGATCTTCCGTGAAAAATTTGCAATCCAATTAGAATAATAAGAAAACAGTCCAACAACTCGTTGCAAAGCCTTAGAATTAGTAGGACAAGGTAAATCGATCAATGGTCGCAGACGTTCCGGATCTGGTTTAATCTTATTTCCCGAAATAATATACCCCAATAGATTTACCTCAGTAGTCGAAAAGACACATTTCTCTTTGTTAAAAGTTAAACCAACTTTTTCCGCAGCTTGAAGGAATCTTTTAAAATTAGAATCATGCTCCACCCTTGATTTGCCACACACTGTGATGTCATCTAAGTATGAAAAGGTGTCAGAGAGGGAGTTATCACTTATAAAAGCATCCATTGCCCGTTGAAAACAAGCAACACCATTAGTAACACCAAATGGTATTCTGCAAATCTGATACAGCTTTCCACCAGCCTCAAAGGCCATATACGGTTGATCCTTCTTAACAATAGGAATCTGATGATAAGCACTCTTTAAATCAATAGTGCTAAAAACTTGAAACTGAGATACTTTATTGATAAGCTCATCAATCTTAGGCAAAGGGTACGCGTCTAATTGAGTATACCTATTAATAGTTTGGGAATAGTCTATCACCATTCGTTTCTTGTGTGTCTCATTAGTCGTGACAACTACCTGTGCTCGCCAAGGCGAACAACTAGGTTCAATGATTCCTTCCAATAAGAGACGTTGAACTTCAGAATTAATAAATTCTCTATCCTGACTACTATATCTTCTTGACTTGGGAGCAATTGGCTTACAATCCGACATCAAATTAGAAAAAAGTGATAATGGAGGAATAGATAAAGAGGTTAATCCACAAATAGATAAAGGTGGCTTAGTCCCTCCAAATGAAAGACTAAGAGACTCGTGTAACTGAAGAACATCATGTCCAATCAAAATATCCGCACAGAGATTAGGCAAAACAGATAGGCGTATATCAGTATACGTATTACCCAGAAGAACCATTTTCACAAAGCAACAACCAGCTATTTGTGAAGTAAGGGTCGTCTGAGCCATACACACCTGATACGTAACAGGCGAAATTTTCAAATGCTTCTCCTTCGCAAACTGAAGACTTATAAAACTCTCAGTACTGCCCGTATCTATAAGGGCCTTCACTTCCAACCCATTAACTTGAGCCGTAACTATAGCTTTGTTTAGGCCATGAGCAAATGCAGCAGAAATTGATGCATTAATGCCCTATCTAAAGGCTGAATAGTCACAGAAGAGGTAGTGGAGGAAGACCCTCCCACACCAGAAGGAGGGAAGGTAATTGAACCTGATGATTTGCACACACGTGCATAATGACCTCTCTTGCCGCATTTACTACACACAGCCTCCCGAGCAGGACACTTCAGACGAGGGTGCCGGATATTCCCACAAAAATAACACTTCTGAATCCTAGAGGCAACGGCCGCCGAAGTAGAAACTGTTTCAAAATCTAGTAAACCACTCCCATTAAGTCCACATAATTCCTTTTCATCCGAAACTGCCGAAACCATAGTCGCAGGCCGATTAAAAAGAGCATAAGAATCCGAACTTCTCTGAGCCACATCCAATGTAGAAGCTTGCTCAAAAGCACTTTTAAGATCCAGAGTCTTATTTTCTAACAACCGCTGATGAATTGATCTAGACAGTAATCCATTAATAAAAGCATCCCGTACCGATTCGTCTTTATGTTCTTCAGCCGTCACAGCCTTATAATTACAGTCAACACTAAGGCACCGAAGTGCTTGTAAATAAGTATCCAAAGATTCTCCCACCTGCTGCCTACGGGCTGATAGAAGATGACGTGCGAATACCTCATTCTTTGGTTTAACAAAAATCTTTTCCAATGTAGAAATAGCCTCTTCATAAGTTTTACAGTGCAAAATATATTTATATACATCCGGGTCAATGTAGTTGATCAGCATATTCAGCTTATTTAGAGCCTCTTGAACCAACACGCCCAAAAAGTTTTTAAATGTACAATACCAATGTTTCCATTTATCATCCACTCCAGCAGAATTGGGGTCAGCCTTGAATCGTTCTGGTTGAAGATATCGCTCCATTCTAACAAAAAGTTAATAAATTGAAATAAAGAATAGATTTGCCTTCCAAAGTTAGGCTTTATTAACTTTAAAATTAGCAGCATATCTTTCTACATCCAGTCCCAACTAAGGCTAGAAAAGGACTGAATTTAAGGTAGCCACAACACATCATGTGATCATCAACTACCAATGAGATTACAACACATATCACAAGGCAGTTAACAAACAACAAATCATAATACTTTTAATAATCAAGGAATAATCACCACAATCCCCATTTACTTTCCCAGAGTTACAATCCCAATGTACAGTCCCAGGGTTGGAATCCCCATGTATAGTCCCAGGGTTGGAATCCCCATGTTCAGTCCCAGGGTTGGAATCCCCATGTACAGTCCCAGGGTTGGAATCCCCATGTACAGTCTCGGTTAGAATCCTCATGTACAGTCTCAGGGTTGGAATCCCCATGTTCACTCCCAGGGTTAGAATCCCCATGTACAGTCCCAGGGTTGTAATCCCCATGTACAGTCCCAGGGTTAGAATCCCCTTGTACAATTCCAGTGTTAGAATCCCCATGTACAGTCCCAGGGCTGGAATCCCCATTTACAGTCGCAGGGTTGGAATCCCCATGTACAGTCCAAGAGTTGGAATCCCCATGTAACGTCCTAGGGTTGGAATCCCCATGTACAGTCCATGGGTTGGAATCCCCATGTACAGTCCCAGGGTTGGAATCCCCATGTACAGTCCCAGCGTTGGAATCCCCATGTACAGTCCCAGGGTTAGAATCCCCATGTACTGTCCCAGGGTTAGAATCCCCATGTACTGTCCCAGGTTTGGAATCCCCATGTACTGTCCCAGGGTTAGAATCCCCATGTACTGTCCCAGGTTTGGAATCCCCATGTACATTCCCAGGTTTAGAATCCCCATCTGCAGTCTCAGGGTTAGAATCCCCATGTACAGTCCCAGGGATAGAATCCCCTTGTACAGTCCCAGGGTTGGAATCCCCATGTACAGTCCCAGGGTTGGAATCCCCATGTACAGTCCCAGTGTTGGAATCCCCATGTACAGTCCCAGTGTTGGAATCCCCATGTACTGTCCCAGGGATGGACTCCCCATGCGTAGTCTCAGGGTTAGAATCCCCATGTACAGTCCCAGGTTTGGAATCTCCATATACAGTCCCAGGGTTGGAATCCCCATGTACAATTCCAGGGTTAGAATCCCCATCTACAGTCCCAGGGCTGGAATCCCCATTTACAGTCGCAGGGTTAGAATCCCCATGTACAGTCCCAGGGCTGGAATCCCCATTTACAGTCGCAGGGTTAGAATCCCCTTGTACAGTCCCAGGGTTGGAATCCCAATTTTCAGTCCCAGGGTTAGAATCCCCATGTACTGTCCCAGGTTTGGAATCCCCATGTACAGTCCCATGGTTGGGGTCCCCCTGTACAGTCCCAGGGTTAGAATCCCCATGTACAGTCTCAGGGTTAGAATCCCCATTTACAGTCCCAGGGTTGGAATCCCCATCTGCAGTCTCAGGGTTAGAATCCCCATTTACAGTCCCAGGGTTGGAATCCCCATGTACAGTCCCAGGGTTGGGGTCCCCCTGTACAGTCCCAGGGTTAGAATCCCCATGTACAGTCTCAGGGTTAGAATCCCCATTTACAGTCCCAGGGTTGGAATCCCCATCTGCAGTCTCAGGGTTAGAATCCCCATTTACAGTCTCAGGGTTGGAATCCCCATGTAACGTCCTCGGGTTGGAATCCCCATGTACAGTCCTTGGGTTGGAATCACCATGTACAGTCCCAGGGTTGGAATCCCCATGTACAGTCCCAGGGTTAGAATCCCCATGTACTGTCCCAGGGTTAGAATCCCCATGTACAGTTGCAGTGTTAGAATCCCCATCTGCAGTCTCGGGGTTTGAATCCCCATTTACAGTCCCAGGGTTAGAATCCCCATTTACAGTCTCGGGGTTAGAATCCCCACGTACAGTCCAAGGGTTGGAATCCCCATGTAAAATCCCAGGGTTGGAATCCCATTGTGCAGACTCAGGGTTAGAATCCCCATGTACAGTCCCAGGGATAGAATCCCCATGTACAGTCCCAGGGTTGGAATCCCCATGTACTGTCCCAGGGTTGGAATCCCCATGTACAGTCCCAGGGTTGGAATCCCCATGTGTAGTCCCAGGGTTAGAATCCCCATGTACAGTCCCAGGTTTGGAATCTCCATATACAGTCCCAGGGTTGGAATCCCCATGTACAATTCCAGGGCTGGAATCCCCATTTACAGTCGCAGGGTTAGAATCCCCATGTACAGTCCCAGGGCTGGAATCCCCATTTACAGTCCCTGGGCTGGAATCCCCATGTACAGTCCCAGCGTTGGAATCCCCATTTACAGTCCCAGGGTTAGAATCCCCATGTACTGTCCCAGGGTTAGAATCCCCATGTACAGTCGCAGTGTTGGAATCCCCATATACAGTCCCAGGGTTGGAATCCCCATATACAGTCCCAGGGTTAGAATCCCCATGTACAGTCCCAGGGTTAGAATCCCCATGTACTGTCCCAGGTTTGGAATCCCCATGTACAGTCCCAGGGTTAGAATCCCCAAGGACAGTCTCAGGGTTAGAATCCCCATGTACAGTCCCAGGGTTGGAATCCCCATCTGCAGTCACAGGGTTAGAATCCCCATTTACAGTCCCAGGGTTAGAATCCCCATGTATAGTCCCAGGGTTGGAATCCCCATGTACATTCCCAGGTTTAGAATCCCCATCTGCAGTCTCAGGGTTAGAATCCCCATGTACAGTCCCAGGGATAGAATCCCCTTGTACAGTTCCAGGGCTGGAATGCCCATGTACAGTCCCAGGGTTCGAATCCCCATGTACAGTCCCAGAGTTAGAATCTGCATGTACAGTCCCAGGGTTCGAATCCCCATGTGCAGTCTCAGGGTTGGAATCCCCATGTTCACTCCCAGGGTTAGAATCACCATTTACAGTCCCAGGATTGTAATCCCCATGTACAGTCCCAGGGTTAGAATCCCAATGTACAGTTGCAGGGTTAGAATCCCCATGTACAGTCCCAGGGTTGGAATCCCCATGTACAGTCTCGGTTAGAATCCTCATGTACAGTCTCAGGGTTGGAATCCCCATGTTCACTCCCAGGGTTAGAATCCCCATGTACAGTCCCAGGGTTGTAATCCCCATGTACAGTCCCAGGGTTAGAATCCCCTTGTACAATTCCAGGGTTAGAATCCCCATGTACAGTCCCAAGGCTGGAATCCACATTTACAGTCGCAGGGTTGGAATCCCCATGTACAGTCCAAGAGTTGGAATCCCCATGTAACGTCCTTGGGTTGGAATCCCCATGTACAGTCCATGGGTTGGAATCCCCATGTACAGTCCCAGTGTTGGAATCCCCATGTACAGTCCCATCGTTGGAATCCCCATGTACAGTCCCAGGGTTAGAATCCCCATGCACTGTCCCAGGGTTAGAATCGCCATGTACAGTCGCAGTGTTGGAATCCCCATATACAGTCCCAGGGTTGGAATCCCCATATACAGTCCCAGGGTTAGAATCCCCATGTACAGTCCCAGGGTTAGAATCCCCATGTACTGTCCCAGGTTTGGAATCCCCATGTACAGTACCATGGTTGGGGTCCCCCTGTACAGTCCCAGGGTTAGAATCCCCATGTACAGTCCCAGGGTTGGAATCCCCATCTGCAGTCACAGGGTTAGAATCCCCATTTACAGTCCCAGGGTTAGAATCCCCATGTATAGTCCCAGGGTTGGAATCCCCATGTACAGTCCCAGAGTTGGAATCCCCATGTACATTCCCAGGTTTAGAATCCCCATCTGCAGTCTCAGGGTAAGAATCCCCATGTACAGTCCCAGGGATAGAATCCCCTTGTACAGTTCCAGGGCTGGAATGCCCATGTACAGTCCCAGGGTTAGAATCCCCTTGTACAGTCCCAGGGTTGGAATCCCCATGTACAATTCCAGGGTTAGAATCCCCATCTACAGTCCCAGGGCTGGAATCACCATTTACAGTCGCAGGGTTAGAATCCCCATGTACAGTCCCAGGGCTGGAATCCCCATTTACAGTCGCAGGGTTAGAATCCCCTTGTACAGTTCCAAGGCTGGAATCCCCATTTACAGTCCCAGGGCTGGAATCTCCATGTACAGTCCCAGGGTTGGAATCCCAATTTTCAGTCCCAGGGTTAGAATCCCCATGTACTGTCCCAGGTTTGGAATCCCCATGTACAGTCCCATGGTTGGGGTCCCCCTGTACAGTCCCAGGGTTAGAATCCCCATGTACAGTCTCAGGGTTAGAATCCCCATTTACAGTTCCAGGGTTGGAATCCCCATCTGCAGTCTCAGGGTTAGAATCCCCATTTACAGTCCCAGGGTTGGAATCCCCATGTACAGTCCCAGGGTTGGGGTCCCCCTGTACAGTCCCAGGGTTAGAATCCCCATGTACAGTCTCAGGGTTAGAATCCCCATTTACAGTCCCAGGGTTGGAATCCCCATCTGCAGTCTCAGGGTTAGAATCCCCATTTACAGTCTCAGGGTTGGAATCCCCATGTAACGTCCTCGGGTTGGAATCCCCATGTACAGTCCTTGGGTTGGAATCACCATGTACAGTCCCAGGGTTGGAATCCCCATGTACAGTCCCAGGGTTAGAATCCCCATGTACTGTCCCAGGGTTAGAATCCCCATGTACAGTTGCAGTGTTAGAATCCCCATCTGCAGTCTCGGGGTTTGAATCCCCATTTACAGTCCCAGGGTTAGAATCCCCATTTACAGTCTCGGGGTTAGAATCCCCACGTACAGTCCAAGGGTTGGAATCCCCATGTAAAATCCCAGGGTTGGAATCCCATTGTGCAGACTCAGGGTTAGAATCCCCATGTACAGTCCCAGGGATAGAATCCCCATGTACAGTCCCAGGGTTGGAATCCCCATGTACTGTCCCAGGGTTGGAATCCCCATGTACAGTCCCAGGGTTGGAATCCCCATGTGTAGTCCCAGGGTTAGAATCCCCATGTACAGTCCCAGGTTTGGAATCTCCATATACAGTCCCAGGGTTGGAATCCCCATGTACAATTCCAGGGCTGGAATCCCCATTTACAGTCGCAGGGTTAGAATCCCCATGTACAGTCCCAGGGCTGGAATCCCCATTTACAGTCCCTGGGCTGGAATCCCCATGTACAGTCCCAGCGTTGGAATCCCCATTTACAGTCCCAGGGTTAGAATCCCCATGTACTGTCCCAGGGTTAGAATCCCCATGTACAGTCGCAGTGTTGGAATCCCCATGTACTGTCCCAGGTTTGGAATCCCCATGTACAGTCCCAGGGTTCGAATCCCCATGTACAGTCCCAGAGTTAGAATCTGCATGTACAGTCCCAGGGTTCGAATCCCCATGTGCAGTCTCAGGGTTGGAATCCCCATGTTCACTCCCAGGGTTAGAATCACCATTTACAGTCCCAGGATTGTAATCCCCATGTACAGTCCCAGGGTTAGAATCCCAATGTACAGTTGCAGGGTTAGAATCCCCATGTACAGTCCCAGGGTTGGAATCCCCATGTACAGTCTCGGTTAGAATCCTCATGTACAGTCTCAGGGTTGGAATCCCCATGTTCACTCCCAGGGTTAGAATCCCCATGTACAGTCCCAGGGTTGTAATCCCCATGTACAGTCCCAGGGTTAGAATCCCCTTGTACAATTCCAGGGTTAGAATCCCCATGTACAGTCCCAAGGCTGGAATCCACATTTACAGTCGCAGGGTTGGAATCCCCATGTACAGTCCAAGAGTTGGAATCCCCATGTAACGTCCTTGGGTTGGAATCCCCATGTACAGTCCATGGGTTGGAATCCCCATGTACAGTCCCAGTGTTGGAATCCCCATGTACAGTCCCATCGTTGGAATCCCCATGTACAGTCCCAGGGTTAGAATCCCCATGCACTGTCCCAGGGTTAGAATCGCCATGTACAGTCGCAGTGTTGGAATCCCCATATACAGTCCCAGGGTTGGAATCCCCATATACAGTCCCAGGGTTAGAATCCCCATGTACAGTCCCAGGGTTAGAATCCCCATGTACAGTCCCAGGGTTGGAATCCCCATCTGCAGTCACAGGGTTAGAATCCCCATTTACAGTCCCAGGGTTAGAATCCCCATGTATAGTCCCAGGGTTGGAATCCCCATGTACAGTCCCAGAGTTGGAATCCCCATGTACATTCCCAGGTTTAGAATCCCCATCTGCAGTCTCAGGGTAAGAATCCCCATGTACAGTCCCAGGGATAGAATCCCCTTGTACAGTTCCAGGGCTGGAATGCCCATGTACAGTCCCAGGGTTAGAATCCCCTTGTACAGTCCCAGGGTTGGAATCCCCATGTACAATTCCAGGGTTAGAATCCCCATCTACAGTCCCAGGGCTGGAATCCCCATTTACAGTCGCAGGGTTAGAATCCCCATGTACAGTCCCAGGGCTGGAATCCCCATTTACAGTCGCAGGGTTAGAATCCCCTTGTACAGTTCCAAGGCTGGAATCCCCATTTACAGTCCCAGGGCTGGAATCTCCATGTACAGTCCCAGGGTTGGAATCCCAATTTTCAGTCCCAGGGTTAGAATCCCCATGTACTGTCCCAGGTTTGGAATCCCCATGTACAGTCCCATGGTTGGGGTCCCCCTGTACAGTCCCAGGGTTAGAATCCCCATGTACAGTCTCAGGGTTAGAATCCCCATTTACAGTCCCAGGGTTGGAATCCCCATCTGCAGTCTCAGGGTTAGAATCCCCATTTACAGTCCCAGGGTTGGAATCCCCATGTACAGTCCCAGGGTTGGGGTCCCCCTGTACAGTCCCAGGGTTAGAATCCCCATGTACAGTCTCAGGGTTAGAATCCCCATTTACAGTCCCAGGGTTGGAATCCCCATCTGCAGTCTCAGGGTTAGAATCCCCATTTACAGTCTCAGGGTTGGAATCCCCATGTAACGTCCTCGGGTTGGAATCCCCATGTACAGTCCTTGCGTTGGAATCACCATGTACAGTCCCAGGGTTGGAATCCCCATGTACAGTCCCAGGGTTAGAATCCCCATGTACTGTCCCAGGGTTAGAATCCCCATGTACAGTTGCAGTGTTAGAATCCCCATCTGCAGTCTCGGGGTTTGAATCCCCATTTACAGTCCCAGGGTTAGAATCCCCATTTACAGTCTCGGGGTTAGAATCCCCACGTACAGTCCAAGGGTTGGAATCCCCATGTAAAATCCCAGGGTTGGAATCCCATTGTGCAGACTCAGGGTTAGAATCCCCATGTACAGTCCCAGGGATAGAATCCCCATGTACAGTCCCAGGGTTGGAATCCCCATGTACTGTCCCAGGGTTGGAATCCCCATGTACAGTCCCAGGGTTGGAATCCCCATGTGTAGTCCCAGGGTTAGAATCCCCATGTACAGTCCCAGGTTTGGAATCTCCATATACAGTCCCAGGGTTGGAATCCCCATGTACAATTCCAGGGCTGGAATCCCCATTTACAGTCGCAGGGTTAGAATCCCCATGTACAGTCCCAGGGCTGGAATCCCCATTTACAGTCCCTGGGCTGGAATCCCCATGTACAGTCCCAGCGTTGGAATCCCCATTTACAGTCCCAGGGTTAGAATCCCCATGTACTGTCCCAGGGTTAGAATCCCCATGTACAGTCGCAGTGTTGGAATCCCCATATACAGTCCCAGGGTTGGAATCCCCATATACAGTCCCAGGGTTAGAATCCCCATGTACAGTCCCAGGGTTAGAATCCCCATGTACTGTCCCAGGTTTGGAATCCCCATGTACAGTCCCAGGGTTAGAATCCCCAAGGACAGTCTCAGGGTTAGAATCCCCATGTACAGTCCCAGGGTTGGAATCCCCATGTAAAATCCCAGGGTTGGAATCCCATTGTGCAGACTCAGGGTTAGAATCCCCATGTACAGTCCCAGGGATAGAATCCCCATGTACAGTCCCAGGGTTGGAATCCCCATGTACTGTCCCAGGGTTGGAATCCCCATGTACAGTCCCAGGGTTGGAATCCCCATGTGTAGTCCCAGGGTTAGAATCCCCATGTACAGTCCCAGGTTTGGAATCTCCATATACAGTCCCAGGGTTGGAATCCCCATGTACAATTCCAGGGCTGGAATCCCCATTTACAGTCGCAGGGTTAGAATCCCCATGTACAGTCCCAGGGCTGGAATCCCCATTTACACTCCCTGGGCTGGAATCCCCATGTACAGTCCCAGCGTTGGAATCCCCATTTACAGTCCCAGGGTTAGAATCCCCATGTACTGTCCAGGGTTAGAATCCCCATGTACAGTCGCAGTGTTGGAATCCCCATATACAGTCCCAGGGTTGGAATCCCCATATACAGTCCCAGGGTTAGAATCCCCATGTACAGTCCCAGGGTTAGAATCCCCATGTACTGTCCCAGGTTTGGAATCCCCATGTACAGTCCCAGGGTTAGAATCCCCAAGGACAGTCTCAGGGTTAGAATCCCCATGTACAGTCCCAGGGTTGGAATCCCCATCTGCAGTCACAGGGTTAGAATCCCCATTTACAGTCCCAGGGTTAGAATCCCCATGTATAGTCCCAGGGTTGGAATCCCCATGTACATTCCCAGGTTTAGAATCCCCATCTGCAGTCTCAGGGTTAGAATCCCCATGTACAGTCCCAGGGATAGAATCCCCTTGTACAGTTCCAGGGCTGGAATGCCCATGTACAGTCCCAGGGTTCGAATCCCCATGTACAGTCCCAGAGTTAGAATCTGCATGTACAGTCCCAGGGTTCGAATCCCCATGTGCAGTCTCAGGGTTGGAATCCCCATGTTCACTCCCAGGGTTAGAATCACCATTTACAGTCCCAGGATTGTAATCCCCATGTACAGTCCCAGGGTTAGAATCCCAATGTACAGTTGCAGGGTTAGAATCCCCATGTACAGTCCCAGGGTTGGAATCCCCATGTACAGTCTCGGTTAGAATCCTCATGTACAGTCTCAGGGTTGGAATCCCCATGTTCACTCCCAGGGTTAGAATCCCCATGTACAGTCCCAGGGTTGTAATCCCCATGTACAGTCCCAGGGTTAGAATCCCCTTGTACAATTCCAGGGTTAGAATCCCCATGTACAGTCCCAAGGCTGGAATCCACATTTACAGTCGCAGGGTTGGAATCCCCATGTACAGTCCAAGAGTTGGAATCCCCATGTAACGTCCTTGGGTTGGAATCCCCATGTACAGTCCATGGGTTGGAATCCCCATGTACAGTCCCAGTGTTGGAATCCCCATGTACAGTCCCATCGTTGGAATCCCCATGTACAGTCCCAGGGTTAGAATCCCCATGCACTGTCCCAGGGTTAGAATCGCCATGTACAGTCGCAGTGTTGGAATCCCCATATACAGTCCCAGGGTTGGAATCCCCATATACAGTCCCAGGGTTAGAATCCCCATGTACAGTCCCAGGGTTAGAATCCCCATGTACTGTCCCAGGTTTGGAATCCCCATGTACAGTACCATGGTTGGGGTCCCCCTGTACAGTCCCAGGGTTAGAATCCCCATGTACAGTCCCAGGGTTGGAATCCCCATCTGCAGTCACAGGGTTAGAATCCCCATTTACAGTCCCAGGGTTAGAATCCCCATGTATAGTCCCAGGGTTGGAATCCCCATGTACAGTCCCAGAGTTGGAATCCCCATGTACATTCCCAGGTTTAGAATCCCCATCTGCAGTCTCAGGGTAAGAATCCCCATGTACAGTCCCAGGGATAGAATCCCCTTGTACAGTTCCAGGGCTGGAATGCCCATGTACAGTCCCAGGGTTAGAATCCCCTTGTACAGTCCCAGGGTTGGAATCCCCATGTACAATTCCAGGGTTAGAATCCCCATCTACAGTCCCAGGGCTGGAATCCCCATTTACAGTCGCAGGGTTAGAATCCCCATGTACAGTCCCAGGGCTGGAATCCCCATTTACAGTCGCAGGGTTAGAATCCCCTTGTACAGTTCCAAGGCTGGAATCCCCATTTACAGTCCCAGGGCTGGAATCTCCATGTACAGTCCCAGGGTTGGAATCCCAATTTTCAGTCCCAGGGTTAGAATCCCCATGTACTGTCCCAGGTTTGGAATCCCCATGTACAGTCCCATGGTTGGGGTCCCCCTGTACAGTCCCAGGGTTAGAATCCCCATGTACAGTCTCAGGGTTAGAATCCCCATTTACAGTCCCAGGGTTGGAATCCCCATCTGCAGTCTCAGGGTTAGAATCCCCATTTACAGTCCCAGGGTTGGAATCCCCATGTACAGTCCCAGGGTTGGGGTCCCCCTGTACAGTCCCAGGGTTAGAATCCCCATGTACAGTCTCAGGGTTAGAATCCCCATTTACAGTCCCAGGGTTGGAATCCCCATCTGCAGTCTCAGGGTTGGAATCCCCATTTACAGTCCCAGGGTTAGAATCCCCACGTACAGTCACAGAGTTGGAATCCCCATGTACAGTCCCAGGTTTAGAATCCCCATCTGCTGTCTCAGGTTTAGAATCCCCATTTACAGTCCCAGGGTTGGAATCCCCATGTACAATTCCAGTGTTAGAATCCCCATGTACAGTCCCAGGGCTGGAATCCCCATTTACAGTCGCAGGGTTAGAATCCCCATGTACAGTCCCAGGGCTGGAATCCCCATTTACAGTCGCAGGGTTAGAATCCCTTGGAACAGTTCCAGGGCTGGAATCCCCATTTACAGTCCCAGGGTTGGAATCCCCATTTACAGTCCCAGGGCTGGAATCTCCATTTACAGTCCCAGGGCTGGAATCCCCATGTACTGTCCCAGGGTTGGAACCCCATGTTCAGTCCCAGGGTTGGAATCCCAATTTTCAGTCCCAGGGTTAGAATCCCCATGTACTGTCCCAGGTTTGGAATCCCCATGTACAGTCCCATGGTTGGGGTCCCCCTGTACAGTCCCAGCGTTAGAATCCCCATGTACAGTCTCAGGGTTAGAATTCCCATTTACAGTCCCAGGGTTGGAATCCCCATCTGCAGTCTCAGGGTTAGAATCCCCATTTACAGTCCCAGGGTTGGAATCCCCATCTGCAGTCTCAGGATTGGAATCCCCATTTACAGTCCCAGGGTTAGAATCCCCACGTACAGTCACAGAGTTGGAATCCCCATGTACAGTCCCAGGTTTAGAATCCCCATCTGCTGTCTCAGGTTTAGAATCCCCATTTACAGTCCCAGGGTTGGAATCCCCATCTGCAGTCTCGGGGTGAGAATCCCCATTTACAGTCCCAGGGTTAGAATCCCCACGTACAGTCCAAGGGTTGGAATCCCCATGTAAAATCCCAGGGTTGGAATCCCATTGTGCAGACTCAGGGTTAGAATCCCCATCTACAGTGCCAGGGATAGAATCCCCTTGTTCAGTTCCAGGGCTGGAATCCCCATGTACAGTCCCAGGGTTAGAATCCCCTTGTACAGTCCCTGGGTTGGAATCCCCATCTACATTCCCAGGGTTGGAATCCCCATGTACAGTCCCAGGGTTGGAATCCCCATGTGTCGTCTCAGGGTTAGAATCCCCATGTACAGTCCCAGGTTTTGAATCTCCATGTACAGTCCCAGGGTTGGAATCCCCATGTCCAATTCCAGGGTTAGAATCCCCATGTACAGTCCCAGGGCTGGAATCCCCATTTACAGTCGCAGGGTTAGAATCCCCATGTACAGTCCCAGGGCTGGAATCCCCATTTACAGTCGCAGGTTTAGAACCCCCTTGTACAGTCCCAGGGCTGGAACCCCCATTTACACTCGCAGGTTTAGAATCCCCTTGTACAGTTCCAGGGCTGGAATCGCCATTTACAGTCCCAGGGTTAGAATCCCCATGTACAGTCCCAGGGTTGGAATCCCCATGTACAGTCCCAGGGTTGGAATCCCCATGGACAGTCCCAGGGTTGGACTCCCCATGCGTAGTCTCAGGGTTAGAATCCCCATGTACAGTCCCAGGTTTGGAATCTCCATATACAGTCCCAGGGTTGGAATCCCCATGTACAATTCCAGGGTTAGAATCCCCATCTACAGTCCCAGGGCTGGAATCCCCATTTACAGTCGCAGGGTTAGAATCCCCATGTACAGTCCCAGGGCTGGAATCCCCATTTACAGTCGCAGGGTTAGAATCCCCTTGTACAGTTCCAAGGCTGGAATCCCCATTTACAGTCCCAGGGCTGGAATCTCCATGTACAGTTCCAGGGTTGGAACCCCATGTACAGTCCCAGGGTTGGAATCCCAATTTTCAGTCCCAGGGTTAGAATCCCCAGGTACTGTCCCAGGTTTGGAATCCCCATGTACAGTCCCATGGTTGGGGTCCCCCTGTACAGTCCCAGGGTTAGAATCCCCATGTACAGTCTCAGGGTTAGAATCCCCATTTACAGTCCCAGGGTTGGAATCCCCATCTGCAGTCTCAGGGTTAGAATCCCCATTTACAGTCCCAGGGTTGGAATCCCCATGTACAGTCGCAGGGTTAGAATCCCCATGTACAGTCCCAGGGTTGGAATCCCCATGTACAGTCCCAGGGTTGGAATCCCCATGTACAGTCTCAGGGTTGGAATCCCCATGTACAGTCCTTGGGTTGGAATCACCATGTACAGTCCCAGGGTTGGAATCCCCATGTACAGTCCCAGGGTTAGAATCCCCATGTACTGTCCCAGGGTTAGAATCCCCATGTACAGTTGCAGTGTTGGAATCCCCATGTACAGTCCCAGGGTTGGAATCCCCATGTACAGTCACAGGGTTAGAATCCCCATTTACAGTCCCAGGGTTAGAATCCCCATGTATAGTCCCAGGGTTGGAATCCCCATCTGCAGTCTCAGGGTTAGAATCCCCATGTACAGTCCCAGGGATAGAATCCCCTTGTACAGTTCCAGGGCTGGAATGCCCATGTACAGTCCCAGGGTTAGAATCCCCATGTTCACTCCCAGGGTTAGAATCACCATTTACAGTCCCAGGGTTGTAATCCCCATGTACAGTCCCAGGGTTAGAATCCCAATGTACAGTTGCAGGGTTAGAATCCGCATGTACAGTCCCAGGGTTGGAATCCCCATGTACAGTCCCAGGGTTGGAATCCCCATGTACAGTCCCAGGGTTGGAATCCCCATGTACAGTCTCGGTTAGAATCCTCATGTACAGTCTCAGGGTTGGAATCCCCATGTTCACTCCCAGGGTTAGAATCCCCATGTACAGTCCCAGGGTTGTAATCCCCATGTACAGTCCCAGGGTTAGAATCCCCTTGTACAATTCCAGGGTTAGAATCCCCATGTACAGTCCCAAGGCTGGAATCCCCATTTACAGTCGCAGGGTTGGAATCCCCATGTACAGTCCCAGAGTTGGAATCCCCATGTACATTCCCATGTTTAGAATCCCCATCTGCAGTCTCAGGGTAAGAATCCCCATGTACAGTCCCAGGGATAGAATCCCCTTGTACAGTTCCAGGGCTGGAATGCCCATGTACAGTCCCAGGGTTAGAATCCCCTTGTACAGTCCCAGGGTTGGAATCCCCATGTACAGTCCCAGGGTTGGAATCCCCATGTACAATTCCAGTGTTAGAATCCCCATGTACAGTCCCAGGGCTGGAATCCCCATTTACAGTCGCAGGGTTAGAATCCCCATGTACAGTCCCAGGGCTGGAATCCCCATTTACAGTCGCAGGGTTAGAATCCCTTGGAACAGTTCCAGGGCTGGAATCCCCATTTACAGTCCCAGGGTTGGAATCCCCATTTACAGTCCCAGGGCTGGAATCTCCATTTACAGTCCCAGGGCTGGAATCCCCATGTACTGTCCCAGGGTTGGAACCCAATGTTCAGTCCCAGGGTTGGAATCCCAATTTTCAGTCCCAGGGTTAGAATCCCCATGTACTGTCCCAGGTTTGGAATCCCCATGTACAGTCCCATGGTTGGGGTCCCCCTGTACAGTCCCAGGGTTAGAATCCCCATGTACAGTCTCAGGGTTAGAATTCCCATTTACAGTCCCAGGGTTGGAATCCCCATCTGCAGTCTCAGGGTTAGAATCCCCATGTACAGTCCCAGGGTTGGAATCCCCATCTGCAGTCTCAGGGTTGGAATCCCCATTTACAGTCCCAGGGTTAGAATCCCCACGTACAGTCACAGAGTTGGAATCCCCATGTACAGTCCCAGGTTTAGAATCCCCATCTGCTGTCTCAGGTTCAGAATCCCCATTTACAGTCCCAGGGTTGGAATCCCCATCTGCAGTCTCGGGGTTAGAATCCCCATTTACAGTCCCAGGGTTAGAATCCCCACGTACAGTCCAAGGGTTGGAATCCCCATGTAAAATCCCAGGGTTGGAATCCCATTGTGCAGACTCAGGGTTAGAATCCCCATCTACAGTGCCAGGGATAGAATCCCCTTGTACAGTTCCAGGGCTGGAATCCCCATGTACAGTCCCAGGGTTAGAATCCCCTTGTACAGTCCCTGGGTTGGAATCCCCATCTACATTCCCAGGGTTGGAATCCCCATGTACAGTCCCAGGGTTGGAATCCCCATGTGTAGTCTCAGGGTTAGAATCCCCATGTACAGTCCCAGGTTTTGAATCTCCATGTACAGTCCCAGGGTTGGAATCCCCATGTACAATTCCAGGGTTAGAATCCCCATGTACAGTCCCAGGGCTGGAATCCCCATTTACAGTCGCTGGGTTAGAATCCCCATGTACAGTCCCAGGGCTGGAATCCCCATTTACAGTCGCAGGTTTAGAACCCCCTTGTACAGTCCCAGGGCTGGAACCCCCATTTACACTCGCAGGTTTAGAATCCCCTTGTACAGTTCCAGGGCTGGAATCGCCATTTACAGTCCCAGGGTTAGAATCCCCATGTACAGTCCCAGGGTTGGAATCCCCATGTACAGTCCCAGGGTTGGAATCCCCATGGACAGTCCCAGGGTTGGAATCCCCATGTGTAGTCTCAGGGTTAGAATCCCCATGTACAGTCCCAGGGTTGGAATCCCCATGTACAGTCCCAGGGTTGGAATCCCCATGTACAGTCCCAGGGTTGGAATTCACATTTACTTTCCCAGGGTTGGAATTCCCATTTACTTTCCCAGGGTTGGAATCCCCATGTACAGTCCCAGGTTTGGAATCCCCATGTGTAGTCTCAGGGTTAGAATCCCCACGTACAGTCCAAGGGTTGGAATCCCCATGTAAAATCCCAGGGTTGGAATCCCATTGTGCAGACTCAGGGTTAGAATCCCCATCTACAGTGCCAGGGATAGAATCCCCTTGTACAGTTCCAGGGCTGGAATCCCCATGTACAGTCCCAGGGTTAGAATCCCCTTGTACAGTCCCTGGGTTGGAATCCCCATCTACATTCCCAGGGTTGGAATCCCCATGTACAGTCCCAGGGTTGGAATCCCCATGTGTAGTCTCAGGGTTAGAATCCCCATGTACAGTCCCAGGTTTTGAATCTCCATGTACAGTCCCAGGGTTGGAATCCCCATGTACAATTCCAGGGTTAGAATCCCCATGTACAGTCCCAGGGCTGGAATCCCCATTTACAGTCGCTGGGTTAGAATCCCCATGTACAGTCCCAGGGCTGGAATCCCCATTTACAGTCGCAGGTTTAGAACCCCCTTGTACAGTCCCAGGGCTGGAACCCCCATTTACACTCGCAGGTTTAGAATCCCCTTGTACAGTTCCAGGGCTGGAATCGCCATTTACAGTCCCAGGGTTAGAATCCCCATGTACAGTCCCAGGGTTGGAATCCCCATGTACAGTCCCAGGGTTGGAATCCCCATGGACAGTCCCAGGGTTGGAATCCCCATGTGTAGTCTCAGGGTTAGAATCCCCATGTACAGTCCCAGGGTTGGAATCCCCATGTACAGTCCCAGGGTTGGAATCCCCATGTACAGTCCCAGGGTTGGAATTCACATTTACTTTCCCAGGGTTGGAATTCCCATTTACTTTCCCAGGGTTGGAATCCCCATGTACAGTCCCAGGTTTAGAATCCCAATGTACAGTCCCAGGGTTGGAATCCCCATGT
The DNA here is from genome assembly GCF_052327205.1 of Somniosus microcephalus. NCBI lineage: Eukaryota > Metazoa > Chordata > Chondrichthyes > Squaliformes > Somniosidae > Somniosus > Somniosus microcephalus. The sequence continues at coordinate 133,739,399 of NC_140990.1, read as the reverse complement.
ATAGTCCCAGGGTTGGAATCCCCATGTTCAGTCCCAGGGTTGCAATCCCCATATACAGACCCAGGATTGGAATCCCCATGCACAGTCCCCGGGTTGGGATTCCCCTGAACAATTCCAGGGTTAGAATCGCCATGTACAGTCCCAGCGTTAGAATCCCCATGTACAGTCCCAGGGTTGGAATCCCCATGTACATTCCCAGGTTTGGAATCCCCATGTAACGTCACAGGGTTGGAATACCCATGTACAGTCCTCGGGTTGGAATCCCCATGTATCGTCCCAGGGTTGGAATCCCCATGTACAGTCCCAGGGTTGGAATCCCCATGTACAGTCCCAAGGTTGGAATCCCCATGTACAATCCCAGGGTTAGAATCCCCATGTACAGCCCCAGGGTTAGAATCCCCATGTACAGTCTCAGGTTTGGAATCCCGATGTGCAGTCCCAGGGTTAGAATCCCCATATACAGTCTCAGGGTTGGAATCCCCATGTACAGTCCCAGGGTTAGAATCCCCATATACAGTCTCAGGGTTGGAATCCCCACGTACAGTCCCAGGGTCAGAAACCCCATGTACAGTCCCAGGGTTGGAATCCCCATGTATAGTCCCAGGGTTAGAATCCCCATATACAGTCTCAGGGTTGGAATCCCCATGTACAGTCCCAGGGTTAGAATCCCCATATACAGTCCCAGGGTTGTAATCCCCATGTACAGTCCCAGGGTTAGAATCCCAATGTACAGTCGCAGGGTTAGAATCCCCATGTACAGTCCTATGGTTGGAATCCCCATGTACAGTCCCAGGGTTAGAATCCCCATGTACAGTCCCAGGGTTGGAATCCCCATGTACAGTCCCAGAGTTAGAATCCTCATGTACAGTCTCAGGGTTGGAATCCCCATGTTCACTCCCAGGGTTAGAACCCCCATTTACAGTCCCAGGGTTGTAATCCCCATGTACAGTCCCAGGGTTAGAATCCCAATGTACAGTCGCAGGGTTAGAATCCCCATGTACAGTCCCAGGGTTGGAATCCCCATGTACAGCCCTTGGGTTGGAATCACCATGTACAGTCCCAGGGTTGGAATCCCCATGTACAGTCCCAGGGTTGGAATCCCCATGTACAGTCTCAGGGTTGGAATCCCCATGTAACGTCCTAGGGTTGGAATCCCCATGTACAGACCTTGGGTTAGAATCCCCATGTACAGTCCCAGGGTTGGAATCCCCATGTACAGTCCCAGTGTTGGAATCCCCATGGACAGTCCCAGGGTTGGAATCCCCATGTGTAGTCTCAGGGTTAGAATCCCCATGTACAGTCCCAGGGTTGGAATCCCCATGTACAGTCCCAGGGTTGGAATCCCCATGTACAGTCCCAGGGTTGGAATTCCCATTTACTTTCCCAGGGTTGGAATTCCCATTTACTTTCCCAGGGTTTGAATCCCCATGTACAGTCCCAGGTTTAGAATCCCAATGTACAGTCCCAGGGTTGGAATCCCCATGTATAGTCCCAGGGTTGGAATCCCCATGTTCAGTCCCAGGATTGGAATCCCCATATACAGTCCCAGGATTGGAATCCCCATGCACAGTCCCAGGGTTGGAATCCCCATGTACAGTCCCAGGGTTGGAATCCCCATGTACAGTCCCAGGGTTGTAATCCCCATGTACAGTCCCAGGGTTAGAATCCCAATGTACAGTCGCAGGGTTAGAATCCCCATGTACAGTCCCAGGGTTGGAATCCCCATGTACAGTCTCAGGGTTGGAATCCCCATGTAACGTCCTAGGGTTGGAATCCCCATGTACAGTCCTTGGGTTGGAATCACCATGTACAGTCCCAGCGTTGGAATCCCCATGTACGGTCCCAGGGATGGAATCCCCATGTACAGTCCCAGGGTTAGAATCCCCATGTACTGTCCCAGGGTTAGAATCCCCATGTACAGTTGCAGTGTTGGAATCCCCATGTACAGTCCCAGGGTTGGAATCCCCATGTACAGTCCCAGGGTTAGAATCCCCATGTACAGTCCCAGGGTTAGAATCCCCATGTACAGTCCCAGGGTTAGAATCCCCAAGGACAGTCTCAGGGTTAGAATCCCCATGTACAGTCCCAGGGTTGGAATCCCCATCTGCAGTCTCGGGGTTTGAATCCCCATTTACAGTCCCAGGGTTAGAATCCCCATTTACAGTCTCGGGGTTAGAATCCCCACGTACAGTCCAAGGGATGGAATCCCCATGTAAAATCCCAGGGTTGGAATCCCATTGTGCAGACTCAGGGTTAGAATCCCCATGTACAGTCCCAGGGATAGAATCCCCTTGTACAGTTCCAGGGCTGAAATCCCCATGAAAGTCCCAGGGTTAGAATCCCCTTGTACAGTCCCAGGGTTGGAATCCCCATCTACATTCCCAGGGTTGGAATCCCCATGTACAGTCCCAGGGTTGGAATCCCCATGTACTGTCCCAGGGATGGAATCCCCATGTACAGTCCCAGGGTTGGAATCCCCATGTGTAGTCCCAGGGTTAGAATCCCCATGTACAGTCCCAGGTTTGGAATCTCCATACACAGTCCCAGGGTTGGAATCCCCGTGTACAATTCCAGGGCTCGAATCCCCATTTTCAGTCGCAGGGTTAGAATCCCCATGTACAGTCCCATGGTTGGGGTCCCCCCGTACAGTCCCAGGGTTAGAATCCCCATGTACAGTCTCAGGGTTAGAATCCCCATTTACAGTCCCAGGGTTGGAATCCCCATCTGCAGTCTCAGGGTTAGAATCCCCATGTACTGTCCCAGGTTTGGAATCCCCATGTACAGTCCCATGGTTGGGGTCCCCCTGTACAGTCCCAGGGTTAGAATCCCCACGTACAGTCCAAGGGTTGGAATCCCCATGTAAAATCCCAGGGTTGGAATCCCATTGTGCAGACTGAGCATGAGAATCCCCATCTACAGTCGCAGGGATAGAATCCCCTTGTACAGTTCCAGGGCTGGAATCCCCATGTACAGTCCCAGGGTTAGAATCCCCTTGTACAGTCCCAGGGTTGGAATCCCCATCTACATTCCCAGGGTTGGAATCCCCATGTACAGTCCCAGGGTTGGAATCCCCATGTGTAGTCTCAGGGTTAGAATCCCCATGTACAGCCCCAGGTTTGGAATCTCCATGTACAGTCCCAGGGTTCGAATCCCCATGTACAATTCCAGGGTTAGAATCCCCATGTACAGTCCCAGGGCTGGAATCCCCATTTACAGTCACAGGGTTAGAATCCCCATGTACAGTCCCAGGGCTGGAATCCCCATTTACAGTCGCAGGTTTAGAACCCCCTTGTACAGTCCCAGGGCTGGAATCCCCATTTACACTCGCAGGTTTAGAATCCCCTTGTACAGTTCCAGGGCTGGAATCCCCATTTACAGTCCCAGGGTTAGAATCCCCATGTACAGTCCCAGGGTTGGAATCCCCATGTACAGTCCCAGGGTTGGAATCCCCATGGACAGTCCCAGGGTTGGAATCCCCATGTGTAGTCTCAGGGTTAGAATCTCCATGTACAGGCCCAGGGTTGGAATCCCCATGTACAGTCCCAGGGTTGGAATCCCCATGTACAGTCCCAGGGTTGGAATTCCCATTTACTTTCCCAGGGTTGGAATTCCCATTTACTTTCCCAGGGTTGGAATCCCCATGTACAGTCCCAGGGTTAGAATCCCAATGTACAGTCCCAGGGTTGGAATCCCCATGTATAGTCCCAGGGTTCAAATCCCCATGTTCAGTCCCAGGGTTGGAATCCCCATATACAGTCCCGGGATTGGAATCCCCATGTACAGTCCCCGGGTTGGGATTCCCCTGAACAATTCCAGGGTTAGAATCGCCATGTACAGTCCCAGGGTTAGAATCCCCATGTACAGTCCCAGGGTTGGAATCCCCATGTACATTCCCAGGTTTGGAATCCCCATGTAACGTCACAGGGTTGGAATACCCATGTACAGTCCTCGGGTTGGAATCCCCATGTATCGTCCCAGGGTTGGAATCCCCATGTACAGTCCCAGGGTTGGAATCCCCATGTACAGTCCCAGGGTTGGAATCCCCATGTGCAGTCCCAGGGTTAGAATCCCCATATACAGTCTCAGGGTTGGAATCCCCATGTGCAGTCCCAGGGTTAGAATCCCCATATACAGTCGCAGGGTTGGAATCCCCACGTACAGTCCCAGGATCAGAAACCCCATGTACAGTCCCAGGGTTGGAATCCCCATGTATTGTCCCAGGGTTAGAATCCCCATATACAGTCTCAGGGTTGGAATCCCCATGTACAGTCCCAGGGTTAGAATCCCCATGTACAGTCCCAGGGTTAGAATCCCCATGTACAGTCCCCGGGTTAGAATCCCCATGTACAGTCCCAGGGTTAGAATCCCCATGTACAGTCCCAGGGTTAGAATCTGCATGTACAGTCCCAGGGTTTTAATCCCCATGTACAGTCTCAGGGTTGGAATCCCCATGTTCACTCCCAGGGTTGGAATCCCCATGTACAGTCCCAGGGTTGGAATCCCCATGTACAGTCCCAGGGTTGGAATCCCCATGTACAGTCTCAGGGTTGGAATCCCCATGTAACGTCCGAGGGTTGGAATCCCCATGTACAGTCCTTGGGTTGGAATCACCATGTACAGTCCCAGGGTTGGAATCCCCATGTACAGTCCCAGGGTTGGAAACCCCATGTACAGTCCCAGGGTTAGAATCCACATGTACTGTCCCAGGGTTAGAATCCCCATGTACAGTTGCAGTGTTGGAATCCCCATATACAGTCCCAAGGTTGGAATCCCCATGTACAGTCCCAGGGTTAGAATCCCCATGTATAGTCCCAGGGTTCAAATCCCCATGTTCAGTCCCAGGGTTGGAATCCCCATATACAGTCCCAGGATTGGAATCCCCATGTACAGTCCCCGGGTTGGGATTCCCCTGAACAATTCCAGGGTTAGAATCGCCATGTACAGTCCCGGGGTTAGAATCCCCATGTACAGTCCCAGGGTTGGAATCCCCATGTACATTCCCAGGTTTGGAATCCCCATGTAACGTCACAGGGTTGGAATACCCATGTACAGTCCTCGGGTTGGAATCCCCATGTATCGTCCCAGGGTTGGAATCCCCATGTACAGGCCCAGGGTTGGAATCCCCATGTGCAGTCCCAGGGTTAGAATCCCCATATACAGTCTCAGGGTTGGAATCCCCACGTACAGTCCCAGGGTCAGAAACCCCATGTACAGTCCCAGGGTTGGAATCCCCATGTATAGTCCCAGGGTTAGAATCCCCATATACAGTCTCAGGGTTGGAATCCCCATGTACAGTCCCAGGGTTAGAATCCCCATGTACAGTCCCAGGGTTAGAGTCCCCATGTACAGTCCCCGGGTTAGAATCCCCATGTACAGTCCCAGGGTTAGAATCCCCATGTACAGTCCCAGGGTTAGAATCTGCATGTACAGTCCCAGGGTTTTAATCCCCATGTACAGTCTCAGGGTTGGAATCCCCATGTTCACTCCCAGGGTTGGAATCCCCGTGTACAGTCCCAGAGTTAGAATCCTCAGGTACAGTCTCAGGGTTGGAATCCCCATGTTCACTCCCAGGGTTAGAATCCCCATTTACAGTCCCAGGGTTGTAATCCCCATGTACAGTCCCAGGGTTAGAATCCCAATGTACAGTCGCAGGGTTAGAATCCCCATGTACAGTCCCAGGGTTGGAATCCCCATGTACAGTCCCAGGGTTGGAATCCCCATGTACAGTCTCAGGGTTGGAATCCCCATGTAACGTCCTAGGGTTGGAATCCCCATGTACAGTCCTTGGGTTGGAATCACCATGTACAGTCCCAGGTTTAGAATCCCCATGTACTGTCCAGGGTTAGAATCCCCATGTACAATTCCAGGGTTAGAAACCCCACGTACAATCCCAGGGCTGGAATCCCCATTTACAGCCGCAGGGTTAGAAGCCCCTTGTACAGTTCCAGGGCTGGAATCACCATTTAAAGTCGCAGGGTTAGAATCCCCATGTACAGTCCCAGGGTTAGAATCACAATGTACAGTCCCAGGTTTGTAATCCCCATGTACAGTCCCAGGGTTAGAATCCCCTTGTACAATTCCAGGGTTAGAATCCCCATGTACAGTCCCAGGGCTGGAATCCCCATTTACAGTCGCAGGGTTGGAATCCCCATGTACAGTCCAAGAGTTGGAATCCCCATGTAACATCCTAGGTTTGGAATCCCCATGTACAGTCCATGGGTTGGAATCTCCATGTACAGTCCCAGGGTTGGAATCCCCATGTACAGTCCCAGCGTTGGAATCCCCATGTACAGTCCCAGGGTTAGAATCCCCATGTACTGTCCCAGGGTTAGAATCCCCATGTACAGTCGCAGTGTTGGAATCCCCATATACAGTCCCAGGGTTGGAATCCCCATGTACAGTCCCAGGGTTAGAATCCCCATGTACAGTCCCAGGGTTAGAATCCCCATTTACAGTCCCAGGGTTGGAACCCCATTGTGCAGACTCAGGGTTAGAATCCCCATGTACAGTCCCAGGGATAGAATCCCCTTGTACAGTTCCAGGGCTGGACTCCCCATGTACAGTCCCAGGGTTAGAATGCCCCTGTACAGTCCCAGGGTTGGAATCCCCATCTACATTCCCAGGGTTGGAATCCCCATGTACAGTCCCAGGGTTGGAATCCCCATGTGTAGTCTCAGGGTTAGAATCCCCATGTACAGTCCCAGGTTTGGAATCTCCATATACAGTCCCAGGGTTGGATTCCCCATGTACAATTCCAGGGTTAGAATCCCCATGTACAGTCCCAGGGCTGGAATCCCCATTTACAGTCGCAGGGTTAGAATCCCCATGTACAGTCCCAGGGCTGGAATCCCCATTTACAGTCGCAGGGTTAGAATCCCCATGTACAGTTCCAGGGCTGGAATCCCCATTTACCGTCGCAGGGTTGGAATCCCCATGTACAATTCCAGGGTTAGAATCCCCATGTACAGTCCCAGGGCTGGAATCCCCATTTACAGTCCCAGGGCTGGAATCCCCATGTACAGTCCCAGGGCTGGAATCCCCATGTACAGTCCCAGGGTTGGAACCCCATGTACAGTCCCAGGGTTGGAATCCCAATTTTCAGTCCCAGGGTTAGAATCCCCATGTACTGTCCCAGGTTTGGAATCCCCATGTACAGTCCCATGGTTGGGGTCCCCCTGTACAGTCCCCGGGTTAGAATCCCCATGTAAAGTCTCAGGGTTAGAATCCCCATTTACAGTCCCAGGGTTGGAATCCCCATCTGCAGTCTCAGGGTTAGAATCCCCATTTACAGTCCCAGGGTTGGAATCCCCATCTGCAGTCACGGGGTTAGAATCCCCATTTACAGTCCCAGGGTTAGAATCCCCACGTACAGTCCAAGGGTTGGAATCCCCATGTAAAATCCCAGGGTTGGAATCCCATTGTGCAGACTCAGGATTAGAATCCCCATCTACAGTCCCAGGGACAGAATTCCCTTGTACAGTTCCAGGGCTGGAATCCCCATGTACAGTCCCAGGGTTAGAATCCCCTTGTACAGTCCCAGGGTTGGAATCCCCATCTACATTCCCAGGGTTGGAATCCCCATGTACAGTCCCAGGGTTGGAATCCCCATGTGTAGTCTCAGGGTTAGAATCCCCATGTACAGTCCCGGGTTTGGAATCTCCATGTACAGTCCCAGGGTTGGAATCCCCATGTACAATTTCAGGGTTAGAATCCCCATGTACAGTCCCAGGGCTGGAATCCCCATTTACAGTCGCAGGGTTAGAATCCCCATGTACAGTCCCAGGGCTGGAATCCCCATTTACAGTCGCAGGTTTAGAATCCCCTTGTACAGTCCCAGGGCTGGAATCCCCATTTACACTCGCAGGTTTAGAATCCCCTTGTACAGTTCCAGGGCTGGAATCCCCATTTACAGTCCCAGGGTTAGAATCCCCATGTACAGTCCCAGGGTTGGAATCCCCATGTACAGTCCCAGGGTTGGAATCCCCATGGACAGTCCCAGGTTTGGAATCCCCATGTGTAGTCTCAGGGTTAGAATCCCCATGTACAGTCCCAGGGTTGGAATCTCCATGTACAGTCCCAGGGTTGGAATCCCCATGTACAGTCCCAGGGTTGGAATCCCCATGTGTAGTCTCAGGGTTAGAATCCCCATGTACAGTCCCAGGGTTGGAATCCCCATGTACAGTCCCAGGGTTGGAATCCCCATGTTCAGTCCCAGGGTTGGAATCCCCATGTGTAGTCTCAGGGTTAGAATCCCCATGTTCAGTCCCAGGGTTGGAATCCCCATGTACAGTCCCAGGGTTGGAATCCCCATTTACAGTCGCAGGGTTGGAATCCCCATCTGCAGTCTCAGGGTTAGAATCCCCATTTACAGTCCCAGGGTTGGAATCCCCATCTGCAGTCACGGGGTTAGAATCCCCATTTACAGTCCCAGGGTTAGAATCCCCACGTACAGTCCAAGGGTTGGAATCCCCATGTAAAATCCCAGGGTTGGAATCCCATTGTGCAGACTCAGGATTAGAATCCCCATCTACAGTCCCAGGGACAGAATCCCCTTGTACAGTTCCAGGGCTGGAATCCCCATGTACAGTCCCAGGGTTAGAATCCCCTTGTACAGTCCCAGGGTTGGAATCCCCATCTACATTCCCAGGGTTGGAATCCCCATGTACAGTCCCAGGGTTGGAATCCCCATGTGTAGTCTCAGGGTTAGAATCCCCATGTACAGTCCCGGGTTTGGAATCTCCATGTACAGTCCCAGGGTTGGAATCCCCATGTACAATTTCAGGGTTAGAATCCCCATGTACAGTCCCAGGGCTGGAATCCCCATTTACAGTCGCAGGGTTAGAATCCCCATGTACAGTCCCAGGGCTGGAATCCCCATTTACAGTCGCAGGTTTAGAATCCCCTTGTACAGTCCCAGGGCTGGAATCCCCATTTACACTCGCAGGTTTAGAATCCCCTTGTACAGTTCCAGGGCTGGAATCCCCATTTACAGTCCCAGGGTTAGAATCCCCATGTACAGTCCCAGGGTTGGAATCCCCATGTACAGTCCCAGGGTTGGAATCCCCATGGACAGTCCCAGGTTTGGAATCCCCATGTGTAGTCTCAGGGTTAGAATCCCCATGTACAGTCCCAGGGTTGGAATCTCCATGTACAGTCCCAGGGTTGGAATCCCCATGTACAGTCCCAGGGTTGGAATCCCCATGTGTAGTCTCAGGGTTAGAATCCCCATGTACAGTCCCAGGGTTGGAATCCCCATGTACAGTCCCAGGGTTGGAATCCCCATGTTCAGTCCCAGGGTTGGAATCCCCATGTGTAGTCTCAGGGTTAGAATCCCCATGTTCAGTCCCAGGGTTGGAATCCCCATGTACAGTCCCAGGGTTGGAATTCCCATTTACTTTCCCAGGGTTGGAATCCCCATGTACAGTCCCAGGGTTAGAATCCCCATATCCAGTCCCAGGGTTGGAATCCCCATGTACAGTCCCAGGGTTAGAATCCCAATGTACAGTCCCAGGGTTAGAATCCCCATGTACAGTGCCAGGGTTGGAATCCCCATGTCCTGGCTCTGGTTTGGAATCCCCATGTCACGTCCTCGGGTTGGAATCCCCATATACAGTCCCAGGGTTAGAATCCCAATGCACAGTCGCAGGGTTAGAATCCCCATGTACAGTCCCAGGGTTGGAATCCCCATGTACAGTCCCAGGATTGGAATCCCCATGTACAGGCTCAGGGTTGGAATCCCCATGAAACGTCCTAGGGTTGGAATCCCCATGTACAGTCCTTGGGTTGGAATCCCCATGTACAGTCCCAGGGTTGGAATCCCCATGTACAGTCCCAGGGTTGGAATCCCCATGTACAGTCCCAGGGTTAGAATCCCCATGTACTGTCCCAGGGTTAGAATCCCCATGTACAGTTGCAGTGTTGGAATCCCCACATACAGTCCCAGGGTTGGAATCCCCCTGTACAGTCCCAGGGTTAGAATCCCCATGTACAGTCCCAGGGTTAGAATCCCCATGTACAGTCCCAGGGTTAGATTCCCCATGTACACTCCCAGGGTTAGAATCCCTATTTTCAGTCCCAGGTTTAGAATCCCCATGTACTGTCCCAGGTTTGGAATCCCCATGTACAGTCCCATGGTTGGGGTCCCCCTGCACAGTCCCAGGGTTAGAATCCCCATGTACAGTCCCAGGGTTAGAATCCCCATGTACAGTCCCAGGGTTGGAATCCCCAAGGACAGTCTCAGGGTTAGAATCCCCATGTACAGTCCCAGGGTTGGAATCCACATCTGCAGTCTCGGGGTTAGAATCCCCATTTACAGTCTCGGGGTTAGAATCCCCACGTCCAGTCCAAGGGTTGGAATCCCCATGTAAAGCCCCAGGGTTGGAATCCCATTGTGCAGACTCAGGGTTAGAATCCCCATGTACAGTCCCAGGGATAGAATCCTCTTGTACAGTTCCAGGGTTGGAATCCCCATCTACATTCCCAGGGTTGGAATCCCCATGTACAGTCCCAGGGTTGGAATCCCCATCTGCAGTCTCAGGGCTAGAATCCCCATTTACAGTCCCAGGGTTGGAATCCCCATGTGTAGTCTCAGGGTTAGAATCCCCATGTACAGTCCCAGGGTTGGAATCTCCATGTACAGTTCCAGTATTGGAATCCCCATGTACAGTCCCAGGGTTGGAATCCCCATGTGTAGTCTCAGGGTTAGAATCCCCATGTACAGTCCCAGGGTTGGAATCCCCATGTACAGTCCCAGGGTTGGAATCCCCATGTTCAGTCCCAGGGTTGGAATCCCCATGTGTAGTCTCAGGGTTAGAATCCCCATGTACAGTCCCAGGGTTGGAATCCCCATGTACAGTCCCAGGGTTGGAATCCCCATGTACAGTCCCAGGGTTGGAATTCCCATTTACTTTCCCAGGGTTGGAATCCTCATGTACAGTCCCAGGGTTAGAATCCCCATATACAGTCCCAGGGTTGGAATCCCCATGTACAGTCCCAGGGTTAGAATCCCAATGTACAGTCGCAGGGTTAGAATCCCCATGTGCAGTCCCAGTGTTGGAATCCCCATGTACAGTGCCAGGGTTGGAATCCCCATGTACAGGCTCTGGTTTGGAATCCCCATGTAACGTCCTCGGGTTGGAATCCCCATATACAGTCCCAGGGTTAGAATCCCAATGTACAGTCGCAGGGTTAGAATCCCCATGTACAGTCCCAGGGTTGGAATCCCCATGTACAGTCCCAGGATTGGAATCCCCATGTACAGGCTCAGGGTTGGAATCCCCATGTAACGTCCTAGGGTTGGAATCCCCATGTACAGTCCCAGGGTTGGAATCCCCATGTACAGTCCCAGGGTTGGAATCCCCATGTACAGTCCCAGGGTTGGAATCCCCATGTACAGTCCCAGGGTTGGAATCCCCATGTACAGTCCCAGGGTTAGAATCCCCATGTACTGTCCCAGGGTTAGAAACCCCATGTACAGTTGCAGTGTTGGAATCCCCACATACAGTCCCAGGGTTGGAATCCCCCTGTACAGTCCCAGGGTTAGAATCCCCATGTACAGTCCCAGGGTTAGAATCCCCATGTACAGTCCCAGGGTTAGATTCCCCATGTACACTCCCAGGGTTAGAATCCCAATTTTCAGTCCCAGGGTTAGAATCCCCATGTACTGTCCCAGGTTTGGAATCCCCATGTACAGTCCCATGGTTGGGGTCCCCCTGCACAGTCCCAGGGTTAGAATCCCCATGTACAGTCCCAGGGTTAGAATCCCCATGTACAGTCCCAGGGTTGGAATCCCCAAGGACAGTCTCAGGGTTAGAATCCCCATGTACAGTCCCAGGGTTGGAATCCACATCTGCAGTCTCGGGGTTAGAATCCCCATTTACAGTCTCGGGGTTAGAATCCCCATGTACAGTCCAAGGGTTGGAATCCCCATGTAAAATCCCAGGGTTGGAATCCCATTGTGCAGACTCAGGGTTAGAATCCCCATGTGCAGTCCCAGGGATAGAATCCCCTTGTACAGTTCCAGGGTTGGAATCCCCATCTACATTCCCAGGGTTGGAATCCCCATGTACAGTCCCAGGGTTGGAATCCCCATCTGCAGTCTCAGGGTTAGAATCCCCATTTACAGTCCCAGGGTTGGAATCCCCATCTGCAGTCTCGGGGTTAGAATCCCCATTTACAGTCCCAGGGCTAGAATCCCCACGTACAGTCCAAGGGTTGGAATCCCCATGTAAAATCCCAGGGTTGGAATCCCATTGTGCAGACTCAGGATTAGAATCCCCATCTACAGTCCCAGGGATAGAATCCCCTTGTACAGTTCCAGGGCTGGAATCCCCATGTACAGTCCCAGGGTTAGAATCCCCTTGTACAGTCCCAGGGTTGGAATCCCCATCTACATTCCCAGGGTTGGAATCCCCATGTACAGTCCCAGGGTTGGAATCCCCATGTGTAGTCTCAGGGTTAGAATCCCCATGTACAGTCCCAGGGTTAGAATCCCCATGTACAGTTGCAGTGTTGGAATCCCCATATACAGTCCCAGGGTTGGAATCCCCATGTACAGTCCCAGGGCTGGAATCCCCATTTACAGTCGCAGGGTTAGAATCCCCATGTACAGTCCCAGGGCTGGAATCCCCATTTGCAGCCGCAGGTTTAGAATCCCCTTGTACAGTCCCAGGGCTGGAATCCCCATTTACAGTCCCAGGGTTAGAATCCCCATGTACAGTCCCAGGGTTGGAATCCCCATGTACAGTCCCAGGGTTGGAATCCCCATGGACAGTCCCAGGTTTGGAATCCCCATGTGTAGTCTCAGGGTTAGAATCCCCATGTACAGTTCCAGGGTTGGAATCCCCATGTACAGTCCCAGGGTTGGAATCCCCATGTGTAGTCTCAGGGTTAGAATCCCCATGTACAGTCCCAGGGTTGGAATCCCCATGTACAGTCCCAGGGTTGAAATCCCCATGTTCAGTCCCAGGGTTGGAATCCCCATGTACAGTCCCAGGGTTAGAATCCCCATATACAGTCCCAGGGTTGGAATCCCCATGTACAGTCCGAATGTTAGAATCCCAAAGTACAGTCGCAGGGTTAGAATCACCATGTACAGTCCCAGGGTTGGAATCCCCATGTACAGTGCCAGGGTTGGAATCCCCATGTACAGGCTCAGGTTTGGAATCCCCATGTAACGTCCTCGGGTTGGAATCCCCATATACAGTCCCAGGGTTAGAATCCCAATGTACAGTCGCAGGGTTAGAATCCCCATGTACAGTCCCAGGGTTGGAATCACCATGTACAGTCCCAGGGTTGGAATCCCCATGTACAGTCCCAGGGTTAGAATCCCCATGTACTGTCCCAGGGTTAGAATCCCCATGTACAGTTGCAGTGTTGGAATCCCCATATACAGTCCCAGGGTTGGAATCCCCATGCACAGTCCCAGGGTTAGAATCCCCATGTGCAGTCCCAGGGTTAGAATCCCCATGTGCAGTCCCAGGGTTAGATTCCCCATGTACACTCCCAGGGTTAGAATCCCAATTTTCAGTCCCAGGGTTAGAATCCCCATGTACTGTCCCAGGTTTGGAATCCCCATGTACAGTCCCATGGTTGGGGTCCCCCTGTACAGTCCCAGGGTTAGAATCCCCATGTACAGTCCCAGGGTTAGAATCCCCATGTACAGTCCCAGGGTTGGAATCCCCAAGGACAGTCTCAGGGTTGGAATCCCCATGTACAGTCCCAGGGTTGGGGTCCCCCTGTACAGTCCCAGGGTTCGAATCCCCAGGTACAGTCCCAGGGTTAGAATCCCCATGTACAGTCCCAGGGTTGGAATCCCCAAGGACAGTCTCAGGGTTGGAATCCCCATGTACAGTCCCAGGGTTGGAATCCACATCTGCAGTCTCGGGGTTAGAATCCCCATTTACAGTCTCGGGGTTAGACTCCCCACGTACAGTCCAAGGGTTGGAATTCCCATGTAAAATCCCAGGGTTGGGATCCCATTGTGCAGACTCAGGGTTGGAATCCCCATGTACAGTCCCAGGGTTGGAATCCCCATGTACTGTCCCAGGGATGGAATCCCCATGTACAGTCCCAGGGTTGGAATCCCCATGTGTAGTCCCAGGGTTAGAATCCCCATGTACAGTCCCAGGTTTGGAATCTCCATATACAGTCCCAGGGTTGGAATCCCCATGTACAATTCCAGGGCTGGAATCCCCATTTACAGTCGCAGGGTTAGAATCCCCATGTACAGTCCCAGGGCTGGAATCCCCATTTACAGTCCCTGGGCTGGAATCCCCATTTACAGTCGCAGGGTTAGAATCCCCATGTACAGTTCCAGGGCTGGAACCCCCATTTGCAGTCGCAGGGTTAGAATCCCCATGTACAGTCCCAGGGTTGGAATCCCCATGTACAGTCCCAGGGTTGTAATCCCCATATACTGTCCCAGGGTTGGAATCTCCATGTAGAGTCCCACGGTTGGAATCTCCATGTACAGTCCCAGGATTGGAATCCCCATGTACTGTCCCAGATTTGGAATCCCCATGTACAGTCCCCGGGTTGGGATTCCCCTGAACAATCCCAGGGTTACAATCGCCATGTACAGTCCCAGGGTGAGAATCCCCATGTACAGTCCCAGGGTTAGAATCCCCATGTACAGCCCCAGGGTTAGAATCCCCATGTACAGTCCCGAGGTTTGAATCCCCATGTACAGTCTCAGGGTTGGAATCCCCATGTACAGTCCCAGGGTTAGAATCCCCATGTACTGTCCCAGGGTTAGAATCCCCATGTACAGTCGCAGTGTTGGAATCCCCATATACAGTCCCAGGGTTGGAATCCCCATGTGCAGTCCCAGGGTTAGAATCCCCATGTACAGTCCCAGGGTTAGAATCCCCATTTACAGTCCCAGGGTTAGAATCCCCATTTACAGTCCCAGGGTTGGAATCCCATTGTGCAGACTCAGGGTTAGAATCCCCATGTACAGTCCCAGGGATAGAATCCCCTTGTACAGTTCCAGGGCTGGAATCCCCATGTACAGTCCCAGGGTTAGAATCCCCCTGCACAGTCCCAGGGTTGGAATCCCCATCTACATTCCCAGGGTTGGAATCCCCATGTACAGTCCCAGGGTTGGAATCCCCATGTACTGTCCCAGGGATGGACTCCCCATGTACAGTCCCAGGGTTGGAATCCCCATGTGTAGTCTCAGGGTTAGAATCCCCATGTACAGTCCCAGGTTTGGAATCTCTATATACAGTCCCAGGGTTGGAATCCCCATGTACAATTCCAGGGTTAGAATCCCCATGTACAGTCCCAGGGCTGGAATCCCCATTTACAGTCGCAGGGTTAGAATCCCCATGTACAGTCCCAGGGCTGGAATCCCCATTTACAGTCGCAGGGTTAGAATCCTCATGTACAGTTCCAGGGCTGGAATCCCCATTTACAGTCGCAGGGTTAGAATCCCCATGTGCAGTCCCAGGGCTGGAATCCCCATTTACAGTCCCAGGGCTGGAATCCCCATTTACAGTCCCAGGGCTGGAATCCCCATGTACAGTCCCAGGGTTGGAACCCCATGTACAGTCCCAGGGTTGGAATCCCAATTTTCAGTCCCAGGGTTAGAATCCCCATGTACTGTCCCAGGTTTGGAATCCCCATGTACAGTCCCATGGTTGGAATCCCCATGTACAGTCCCAGGTTTAGAATCCCATCTGCTGTCTCAGGGTTAGAATCCCCATTTACAGTCCCAGGGTTGGAATCCCCATCTGCAGTCTCGGGGTTAGAATCCCCATTTACAGTCCCAGGGTTAGAATCCCCACGTACAGTCCAAGGGTTGGAATCCCCATGTAAAATCCCAGGGTTGGAATCCCATTGTGCAGACTCAGGGTTAGAATCCCCATCTACAGTCCCAGGGATAGAATCCCCTTGTACAGTTCCAGGGCTGAATCCCCATGTACAGCCCCAGGGTTAGAATCCCCTTGTACAGTCCCAGGGTTGGAATCCCCATCTACAGTCCCAGGGTTGGAATCCCCATGTACAGTCCCAGGGTTGGAATCCCCATGTGTAGTCTCAGGGTTAGAATCCCCATGTACAGTCCTGGGTTTGGAATCTCCATCTACAGTCCCAGGGTTGGAATCCCCATGTACAATTCCAGGGTTGGAATCCCATTGTGCAGACTCAGGGTTAGAATCCCCATGTGCAGTCCCAGGGATAGAATCCCCTTGTACAGTTCCAGGGTTGGAATCCCCATCTACATTCCCAGGGTTGGAATCCCCATGTACAGTCCCAGGGTTGGAATCCCCATCTGCAGTCTCAGGGTTAGAATCCCCATTTACAGTCCCAGGGTTGGAATCCCCATCTGCAGTCTCGGGGTTAGAATCCCCATTTACAGTCCCAGGGCTAGAATCCCCACGTACAGTCCAAGGGTTGGAATCCCCATGTAAAATCCCAGGGTTGGAATCCCATTGTGCAGACTCAGGGTTAGAATCCCCATGTACAGTCCCAGGGTTAGAATCCCCATTTACAGTCCCAGGGTTAGAATCCCCATTTACAGTCCCAGGGTTGGAATCCCATTGTGCAGACTCAGGGTTAGAATCCCATGTACAGTCCCAGGGATAGAATCCCCTTGTACAGTTCCAGGGCTGGAATCCCCATGTACAGTCCCAGGGTTAGAATCCCCCTGCACAGTCCCAGGGTTGGAATCCCCATCTACATTCCCAGGGTTGGAATCCCCATGTACAGTCCCAGGGTTGGAATCCCCATGTACTGTCCCAGGGATGGACTCCCCATGTACAGTCCCAGGGTTGGAATCCCCATGTGTAGTCTCAGGGTTAGAATCCCCATGTACAGTCCCAGGTTTGGAATCTCTATATACAGTCCCAGGGTTGGAATCCCCATGTACAATTCCAGGGTTAGAATCCCCATGTACAGTCCCAGGGCTGGAATCCCCATTTACAGTCGCAGGGTTAGAATCCCCATGTACAGTCCCAGGGCTGGAATCCCCATTTACAGTCGCAGGGTTAGAATCCTCATGTACAGTTCCAGGGCTGGAATCCCCATTTACAGTCGCAGGGTTAGAATCCCCATGTGCAGTCCCAGGGCTGGAATCCCCATTTACAGTCCCAGGGCTGGAATCCCCATTTACAGTCCCAGGGCTGGAATCCCCATGTACAGTCCCAGGGTTGGAACCCCATGTACAGTCCCAGGGTTGGAATCCCAATTTTCAGTCCCAGGGTTAGAATCCCCATGTACTGTCCCAGGTTTGGAATCCCCATGTACAGTCCCATGGTTGGAATCCCCATGTACAGTCCCAGGTTTAGAATCCCCATCTGCTGTCTCAGGGTTAGAATCCCCATTTACAGTCCCAGGGTTGGAATCCCCATCTGCAGTCTCGGGGTTAGAATCCCCATTTACAGTCCCAGGGTTAGAATCCCCACGTACAGTCCAAGGGTTGGAATCCCCATGTAAAATCCCAGGGTTGGAATCCCATTGTGCAGACTCAGGGTTAGAATCCCCATCTACAGTCCCAGGGATAGAATCCCCTTGTACAGTTCCAGGGCTGGAATCCCCATGTACAGCCCCAGGGTTAGAATCCCCTTGTACAGTCCCAGGGTTGGAATCCCCATCTACAGTCCCAGGGTTGGAATCCCCATGTACAGTCCCAGGGTTGGAATCCCCATGTGTAGTCTCAGGGTTAGAATCCCCATGTACAGTCCTGGGTTTGGAATCTCCATCTACAGTCCCAGGGTTGGAATCCCCATGTGTAGTCTCAGGGTTAGAATCCCCTTGTACAGTCCTGGGTTTGGAATCTCCATCTACAGTCCCAGGGTTGGAATCCCCATGTACAATTCCAGGGTTGGAATCCCATTGTGCAGACTCAGGGTTAGAATCCCCATGTGCAGTCCCAGGGATAGAATCCCCTTGTACAGTTCCAGGGTTGGAATCCCCATCTACATTCCCAGGGTTGGAATCCCCATGTACAGTCCCAGGGTTGGAATCCCCATCTGCAGTCTCAGGGTTAGAATCCCCATTTACAGTCCCAGGGTTGGAATCCCCATCTGCAGTCTCGGGGTTAGAATCCCCATTTACAGTCCCAGGGCTAGAATCCCCACGTACAGTCCAAGGGTTGGAATCCCCATGTAAAATCCCAGGGTTGGAATCCCATTGTGCAGACTCAGGGTTAGAATCCCCATGTGCAGTCCCAGGGATAGAATCCCCTTGTACAGTTCCAGGGTTGGAATCCCCATCTACATTCCCAGGGTTGGAATCCCCATGTACAGTCCCAGGGTTGGAATCCCCATCTGCAGTCTCAGGGTTAGAATCCCCATTTACAGTCCCAGGGTTGGAATCCCCATCTGCAGTCTCGGGGTTAGAATCCCCATTTACAGTCCCAGGGCTAGAATCCCCACGTACAGTCCAAGGGTTGGAATCCCCATGTAAAATCCCAGGGTTGGAATCCCATTGTGCAGACTCAGGATTAGAATCCCCATCTACAGTCCCAGGGATAGAATCCCCTTGTACAGTTCCAGGGCTGGAATCCCCATGTACAGTCCCAGGGTTAGAATCCCCTTGTACAGTCCCAGGGTTGGAATCCCCATCTACATTCCCAGGGTTGGAATCCCCATGTACAGTCCCAGGGTTGGAATCCCCATGTGTAGTCTCAGGGTTAGAATCCCCATGTACAGTCCCAGGGTTAGAATCCCCATGTACAGTTGCAGTGTTGGAATCCCCATATACAGTCCCAGGGTTGGAATCCCCATGTACAGTCCCAGGGCTGGAATCCCCATTTACAGTCGCAGGGTTAGAATCCCCATGTACAGTCTCAGGGCTGGAATCCCCATTTGCAGCCGCAGGTTTAGAATCCCCTTGTACAGTCCCAGGGCTGGAATCCCCATTTACAGTCCCAGGGTTAGAATCCCCATGTACAGTCCCAGGGTTGGAATCCCCATGTACAGTCCCAGGGTTGGAATCCCCATGGACAGTCCCAGGTTTGGAATCCCCATGTGTAGTCTCAGGGTTAGAATCCCCATGTACAGTCCCAGGGTTGGAATCCCCATGTTCAGTCCCAGGGTTGGAATCCCCATGTACAGTCCCAGGGTTAGAATCCCCATATACAGTCCCAGGGTTGGAATCCCCATGTACAGTCCGAATGTTAGAATCCCAATGTACAGTCGCAGGGTTAGAATCACCATGTACAGTCCCAGGGTTGGAATCCCCATGTACAGTGCCAGGGTTGGAATCCCCATGTACAGGCTCAGGTTTGGAATCCCCATGTAACGTCCTCGGGTTGGAATCCCCATATACAGTCCCAGGGTTAGAATCCCAATGTACAGTCGCAGGGTTAGAATCCCCATGTACAGTCCCAGGGTTGGAATCACCATGTACAGTCCTTGGGTTGGAATCCCCATGTACAGTCCCAGGGTTGGAATCCTCATGTACAGTCCCAGGGTTGGAATCCCCATGTACAGTCCCAGGGTTAGAATCCCCATGTACTGTCCCAGGGTTAGAATCCCCATGTACAGTTGCAGTGTTGGAATCCCCATATACAGTCCCAGGGTTGGAATCCCCATGCACAGTCCCAGGGTTAGAATCCCCATGTGCAGTCCCAGGGTTAGAATCCCCATGTGCAGTCCCAGGGTTAGATTCCCCATGTACACTCCCAGGGTTAGAATCCCAATTTTCAGTCCCAGGGTTAGAATCCCCATGTACTGTCCCAGGTTTGGAATCCCCATGTACAGTCCCATGGTTGGGGTCCCCCTGTACAGTCCCAGGGTTAGAATCCCCATGTACAGTCCCAGGGTTAGAATCCCCATGTACAGTCCCAGGGTTGGAATCCCCAAGGACAGTCTCAGGGTTGGAATCCCCATGTACAGTCCCAGGGTTGGGGTCCCCCTGTACAGTCCCAGGGTTCGAATCCCCAGGTACAGTCCCAGGGTTAGAATCCCCATGTACAGTCCCAAGGTTGGAATCCCCAAGGACAGTCTCAGGGTTGGAATCCCCATGTACAGTCCCAGGGTTGGAATCCACATCTGCAGTCTCGGGGTTAGAATCCCCATTTACAGTCTCGGGGTTAGACTCCCCACGTACAGTCCAAGGGTTGGAATTCCCATGTAAAATCCCAGGGTTGGGATCCCATTGTGCAGACTCAGGGTTGGAATCCCCATGTACAGTCCCAGGGTTGGAATCCCCATGTACTGTCCCAGGGATGGAATCCCCATGTACAGTCCCAGGGTTGGAATCCCCATGTGTAGTCCCAGGGTTAGAATCCCCATGTACAGTCCCAGGTTTGGAATCTCCATATACAGTCCCAGGGTTGGAATCCCCATGTACAATTCCAGGGCTGGAATCCCCATTTACAGTCGCAGGGTTAGAATCCCCATGTACAGTCCCAGGGCTGGAATCCCCATTTACAGTCCCTGGGCTGGAATCCCCATTTACAGTCGCAGGGTTAGAATCCCCATGTACAGTTCCAGGGCTGGAACCCCCATTTGCAGTCGCAGGGTTAGAATCCCCATGTACAGTCCCAGGGTTGGAATCCCCATGTACAGTCCCAGGGTTGTAATCCCCATATACTGTCCCAGGGTTGGAATCTCCATGTAGAGTCCCACGGTTGGAATCTCCATGTACAGTCCCAGGATTGGAATCCCCATGTACTGTCCCAGATTTGGAATCCCCATGTACAGTCCCCGGGTTGGGATTCCCCTGAACAATCCCAGGGTTACAATCGCCATGTACAGTCCCAGGGTGAGAATCCCCATGTACAGTCCCAGGGTTAGAATCCCCATGTACAGCCCCAGGGTTAGAATCCCCATGTACAGTCCCGAGGTTTGAATCCCCATGTACAGTCTCAGGGTTGGAATCCCCATGTACAGTCCCAGCGTTGGAATCCCCATGTACAGTCCCAGGGTTAGAATCCCCATGTACTGTCCCAGGGTTAGAATCCCCATGTACAGTCGCAGTGTTGGAATCCCCATATACAGTCCCAGGGTTGGAATCCCCATGTGCAGTCCCAGGGTTAGAATCCCCATGTACAGTCCCAGGGTTAGAATCCCCATTTACAGTCCCAGGGTTAGAATCCCCATTTACAGTCCCAGGGTTGGAATCCCATTGTGCAGACTCAGGGTTAGAATCCCCATGTACAGTCCCAGGGATAGAATCCCCTTGTACAGTTCCAGGGCTGGAATCCCCATGTACAGTCCCAGGGTTAGAATCCCCCTGCACAGTCCCAGGGTTGGAATCCCCATCTACATTCCCAGGGTTGGAATCCCCATGTACAGTCCCAGGGTTGGAATCCCCATGTACTGTCCCAGGGATGGACTCCCCATGTACAGTCCCAGGGTTGGAATCCCCATGTGTAGTCTCAGGGTTAGAATCCCCATGTACAGTCCCAGGTTTGGAATCTCTATATACAGTCCCAGGGTTGGAATCCCCATGTACAATTCCAGGGTTAGAATCCCCATGTACAGTCCCAGGGCTGGAATCCCCATTTACAGTCGCAGGGTTAGAATCCCCATGTACAGTCCCAGGGCTGGAATCCCCATTTACAGTCGCAGGGTTAGAATCCTCATGTACAGTTCCAGGGCTGGAATCCCCATTTACAGTCGCAGGGTTAGAATCCCCATGTGCAGTCCCAGGGCTGGAATCCCCATTTACAGTCCCAGGGCTGGAATCCCCATTTACAGTCCCAGGGCTGGAATCCCCATGTACAGTCCCAGGGTTGGAACCCCATGTACAGTCCCAGGGTTGGAATCCCAATTTTCAGTCCCAGGGTTAGAATCCCCATGTACTGTCCCAGGTTTGGAATCCCCATGTACAGTCCCATGGTTGGAATCCCCATGTACAGTCCCAGGTTTAGAATCCCCATCTGCTGTCTCAGGGTTAGAATCCCCATTTACAGTCCCAGGGTTGGAATCCCCATCTGCAGTCTCGGGGTTAGAATCCCCATTTACAGTCCCAGGGTTAGAATCCCCACGTACAGTCCAAGGGTTGGAATCCCCATGTAAAATCCCAGGGTTGGAATCCCATTGTGCAGACTCAGGGTTAGAATCCCCATCTACAGTCCCAGGGATAGAATCCCCTTGTACAGTTCCAGGGCTGGAATCCCCATGTACAGCCCCAGGGTTAGAATCCCCTTGTACAGTCCCAGGGTTGGAATCCCCATCTACAGTCCCAGGGTTGGAATCCCCATGTACAGTCCCAGGGTTGGAATCCCCATGTGTAGTCTCAGGGTTAGAATCCCCATGTACAGTCCTGGGTTTGGAATCTCCATCTACAGTCCCAGAGTTGGAATCCCCATGTACAATTCCAGGGTTAGAATCCCCATGTGCAGTCCCAGGGCTGGAACCCCCATTTACAGTCGCAGGGTTAGAATCCCCATGTACAGTCCCAGGGGTGGAATCCCCATTTACAGTCGCAGGTTTAGAATCCCCTTGTACAGTCCCAGGGCTGGAATCCCCATTTACACTCGCAGGTTTAGAATTCCCTTGTACAGTTCCAGGGCTGGAATCCCCATTTACAGTCCCAGGGTTAGAATCCCCATGTACAGTCCCAGGGTTGGAATCCCCATGTACAGTCCCAGGGTTGGAATCCCCATGGACAGTCCCAGGTTTGGAATCCCCATGTGTAGTCTCAGGGTTAGAATCCCCATGTACAGTCCCAGTGTTGGAATCCCCATGTACAGTCCCAGGGTTAGAATCCCCATGTACAATTCCAGGGTTAGAATCCCCATGTACAATCCCAGGGCTGGAATCCCCATTTACAGTCGCAGGGTTAGAAGCCCCTTGTACAGTTCCAGGACGGGAATCCCCATTTAAAGTCGCAGGGTTAGAATCCCCATGTACAGTCCCAGGGTTAGAATCCCCTTGTACAATTCCAGGGTTAGAATCCCCATGCACAGTCCCAGGGCTGGAATCCCCATTTACAGTTGCAGGGTTGGAATCCCCATGTACAGTCCAAGAGTTGGAATCCCCATGTAACATCCTAGGTTTGGAATCCCCATGTACAGTCCATGGGTTGGAATCCCCATGTACAGTCCCAGGGTTGGAATCCCCATGTACAGTCCCAGCATTGGAATCCCCATGTACAGTCCCAGGGTTAGAATCCCCATCTACTGTCCCAGGGTTAGAATCCCCATGTACAGTCGCAGTGTTGGAATCCCCATATACAGTCCCAGGGTTGGAATCCCCATGTACAGTCCCAGGGTTAGAATCCCCATGTCCAGTCCCAGGGTTAGAATCCCCATTTACAGTCCCAGGGTTGGAATCCCATTGTGCAGAGTCAGGGTTAGAATCCCCATGTACAGTCCCAGGGATAGAATCCCCTTGTACAGTTCCAGGGCTGGAATCCCCATGTACAGTCCCAGGGTTAGAATCCCCCTGTACAGTCCCAGGGTTGGAATCCCCATGTACAGTCCCAGGGTTAGAATCCCCCTGTACAGTCCCAAGGTTGGAATCCCCATGTACAGTCCCAGGGTTGGAATCCCCATGTACTGTCCCAGGGATGGACTCCCCATGTACAGTCCCAGGGTTGGAATCCCCATGTGTAGTCTCAGGGTTAGAATCCCCATGTACAGTCCCAGGTTTGGAATCTCCATGTACAATTCCAGGGTTAGAATCCCCATGTACAGTCCCAGGGTTGGAATCCCCATGTACAATTCCAGGGTTAGAATCCCCATGTACAATTCCAGGGTTAGAATCCCCATGTACAGTCCCAGGGCTGGAATCCCCATTTACAGTCGCAGGGTTAGAATCCCCATGTACAGTCCCAGGGCTGGAATCCCCATTTACAGTCGCAGGGTTAGAATCCCCATGTACAGTTCCAGGGCTGGAATCCCCATTTACAGTCGCAGGGTTGGAATCCCCATGTGCAATTCCAGGGTTAGAATCCCCATGTTCAGTTCCAGGGCTGGAATCCCCATTTACAGTCCCAGGGCGGGAATCCCCATGTACAGTCCCAGGGTTTGAACCCCATGTACAGTCCCAGGGTTGGAATCCCAATTTTCAGTCCCAGCGTTAGAATCCCCATGTACTGTCCCAGGTTTGGAATCCCCATGTACAGTCCCATGGTTGGGGTCCCCGTGTACAGGCCCAGGGTTAGAATCCCCATGTACAGTCTCAGGGTTAGAATCCCCATTTACAGTCCCAGGGTTGGAATCCCCATCTGCAGTCTCAGGGTTAGAATCCCCATTTACAGTCCCAGGGTTGGAATCCCCATCTGCAGTCTCAGGGTTGGAATCCCCATTTACAGTCCCAGGGTTAGAATCCCCACGTACAGTCCCAGAGTTGGAATCCCCATGTACAGTCCCAGGTTTAGAATCCCCATCTGCTGTCTCAGGGTTAGAATCCCCATTTACAGTCCCAGGGTTGGAATCCCCATCTGCAGTCTCGGGGTTAGAATCCCCATTTACAGTCCCAGGGTTAGAATCCCCACGTACAGTCCAAGGGTTGGAATCCCCATGTAAAATCCCAGGGTTGGAATCCCATTGTGCAGACTCAGGATTAGAATCCCCATCTACAGTCCCAGGGATAGAATCCCCTTGTACAGTTCCAGGGCTGGAATCCCCATGTACAGTCCCAGGGTTAGAATCCCCTTGTACAGTCCCAGGGTTGGAATCCCCATCTACATTCCCAGGGTTGGAATCCCCATGTACAGTCCCAGGGTTGGAATCCCCATGTGTAGTCTCAGGGTTAGAATCCCCATGTACAGTCCCGGGTTTGGAATCTCCATGTACAATTCCAGGGTTAGAATCCCCATGTACTGTCCCAGGGCTGGAATCCCCATTTACAGTCGCAGGGTTGGAATCCCCATGTACAGTCCAAGAGTTGGAATCCCCATGTAACATCCTAGGTTTGGAATCCCCATGTACAGTCCATGGGTTGGAATCCCCATGTACAGTCCCAGGGTTGGAATCCCCATGTACAGTCCCAGCATTGGAATCCCCATGTACAGACCCAGGGTTAGAATCCCCATGTACTGTCCCAGGGTTAGAATCCCCATGTACAGTCGCAGTGTTGGAATCCCCATATACAGTCCCAGGGTTGGAATCCCCATGTACAGTCCCAGGGTTAGAATCCCCATGTACAGTCCCAGGGTTAGAATCCCCATTTACAGTCCCAGGGTTGGAATCCCATTGTGCAGAGTCAGGGTTAGAATCCCCATGTACAGTCCCAGGGATAGAATCCCCTTGTACAGTTCCAGGGCTGGAACCCCCATGTACAGTCCCAGGGCTGGAATCCCCATCTACAGTCCCAGGGTTGGAACCCCATGCACAGTCCCAGGGTTGGAATCCCAATTTTCAGTCCCAGGGTTGGAATCCCCATGTACTGTCCCAGGTTTGGAATCCCCATGTACAGTCCCATGGTTGGGGTCCCCTGTACAGTCCCAGGGTTAGAATCCCCATCTACCGTCTCAGGGTTAGAATCCCCATTTACAGTCCCAGGGCTGGAATCCCCATCTACATTCCCAGGGTTGGAATCCCCATGGACAGTCCCAGGGTTGGAATCCCCATGTGTAGTCTCAGGGTTAGAATCCCCATGTACAGTCCCGGGTTTGGAATCTCCATGTACAGTCCCAGGGTTGGAATCCCCATGTACAATTCCAGGGTTAGAATCCCCATGTACAGTCCCAGGGCTGGAATCCCCATTTACAGTCGCAGGTTTAGAATCCCCTTGTACAGTCCCAGGGCTGGAATCCCCATTTACACTCGCAGGTTTAGAATCCCCTTGTACAGTTCCAGGGCTGGAATCCCCATGTACAGTTGCAGTGTTGGAATCCCCATGTACAGTCCCAGGGTTGGAATCCCCATGTACAGTCCCAGTGTTGGAATCCCCATGGACAGTCCCAGGTTTGGAATCCCCATGTGTAGTCTCAGGGTTAGAATCCCCATGTACAGTCCCAGGGTTGGAATCTCCATGTACAGTCCCAGGGTTGGAATCCCCATGTACAGTCCCAGGGTTGGAATCCCCATATGTAGTCTCAGGGTTAGAATCCCCATGTACAGTCCCAGGGTTGGAATCCCCATGTACAGTCCCAGGCTTGGAATCCCCATGTTCAGTCCCAGGGTTGGAATCCCCATGTACAGTCCCAGGGTTGGAATTCCCATTTACTTTCCCAGAGTTGTAATCCCCATGTACAGTCCCAGGTTGGAATCTCCATGTACAGTCCCAGGGTTGGAATCCCCATGTACAGTCCCAGAGTTGGAATCCCCATGTACAATTCCAGGGTTAGAATTCCCATGTAAAGTCCCAGGGTTGGAATCCCCATGTACAGTCCCAGAGTTGTAATCCCCATGTACAGTTCCAGGGTTGGAATCCCCATGTACAGTCCCAGGGTTGGAATCCCCATGTACAGTCCCAGGGTTGGAATCCCCATGTACAGTCCCAGAGTTGGAATCCCCATGTACAGTTCCAGTGTTGGAATCCCCAGGTACAGTCCCAGGGTTGGAATCCCCATGTTCAGTCCCAGGCTTAGAATCCCCATGTCCAGTCCCAGGGTTGGAATCCCCATGTACAGTCCCAGGGTTAGAATCCCATGTACAGTCCCAGGGTTAGAATCCCCATGTACAGTCCCTGGGTTAGAATCACCATGTACAGTCCCTGGGTTAGAATCCCCACGTACAGTCTCAGGGTTGGAATCCCCATGTGCAGTCCCAGGGTTGGAATCCCCATGTGCAGTCCTAGGGTTGGAATCCCCATGTACAGTCCCAGGGTTAGAATCCCCTTATGCAGTCCGAGAGTTGGATTCCCCATGTACACACCCAGGGTTAGAATCCCCATGTACAGTCCCAGTGTTGGAATCCCCATGTACAGTCCTAGTGTTGGAATCCCCATGTACAGTCCCAGGGGTGGAATCCCCATGTACAGTCCCAGGGTTGGAATCCCCATGTACAGTCCCAGGGTTGGAATTCACATGTACAATCCCAGCTGAGAATCCCTAGGTACACTCCCAGGGTTAGAATCCCCATATATAGTCCCAGGTTTGGAATCCCATCTGCAGTCTCAGGGTTAGAATCCCCATTTACAGTCCCAGGTTTAGACTCCCCATGTATAGTCCCAGGGTTGGAATCCCCATGTACAGTCCCAGGGTTGGATTCTCCATGTCCAGTCCCACGGTTGGAATCTCCATGTACAGTCCCAGTTTTGGAATCCCCATGTACAGTCCCCGGGTTGGGATTCCCCTGAACAATCCCAGTGTTGGAATCCCCATGTACTTTCCCAGGTTTGGAATCCCCATGTAACATCACAGGTTTGGAATCCCCATGTACAGTCCCAGGGTTGGAATCCCCATGTACAGTCCCAGGGCAGGAATCCCCATATACAGTCTCAGGGTTGGAAGCCCCATGGACAGTCCCAGGGTTAGAATCCCCATGTACAGTCCCAGGGTTAGAATCCCCATGTACGGTCCCAGGGTTAGAATCCCCATGTACAGTCCCAGGGTTGGAATCCCCATGTACAGTCCCAGTGTTGGAATCCCCATGTACAGTCCCAGGGTTAGAATCCCCATGTACAGTCTCAGGGTTGGAATCCCCATGTTCACTCGCAGGGTTGGAATCCCCATTTACAGTCCCAGGGTTGTAATCCCCATGTACAGTCCCCGGGTTAGAATCCCAATGTACAGTCCCAGGGTTAGAATCCCCATGTTCAATCCCAGGGTTAGAATCCCCAGGTACACTCCCAGGTTTAGAATGCCCATGTACAGTCCCAGGGTTGGAATCCCCATGTACAGTCGCAGGATTAGAATCCCAATTTACAGTCACAGGGTTAGAATCCCCATGTACAGTCCCAGGGTTGGAATGTACATCTACAGTCCCAGGGTTGGAAGCCCCATGTACAGTCCCAGGGTTGGAATCCCCATGTACAGTCCCAGGATTGGAATCCCCATGTACAGTCCCAGATTTAGAATCCCCATGTACAGTCCCAGTGTTAGAATCCCCATGTACAGTCCCAGGGTTGGAATCCCCATATACAGTCCCAGGGTTGGAATCCCCATTTACAGCCTCAGGGTTGGAATCCCCATGTACAGTCCCAGGGTTGGAATCCCAATGTACAGTCCCAGAGTAGGAATCCCCATGTACAGTCCCAGGGTTGGAATCCCCATGTACAGTCCCAGTTTTGGAATCCCCATGTTCAGTCCCAGGGTTAGAATCACCATGTACAGTCCCAGGGTTAGAATCCCCATGTACTGTCCCAGGGTTGGAATCCCCATGTTCACTCCCAGCGTCGGAATCCCCATGTACAGTCCCAGTGTTGGAATCCCCATTTACAGTCTCTGGGTTGGAATCCCCATGTACACTCCCAGGGTTCGAATCCCAATGTACAGCCCCAGGGTTGGAATCCCCAAGTACTGTCTCAGGGTTGTAATCCCCATGTACTGTCCCAGGGTTGGAATCTCCATGTAGAGTCCCACGGTTGGGATTCCACTGAACAATCCCAGGGTTACAATCGCCATGTACACTCCCAGGGTTAGAATCCCAATTTTCAGTCCCTGGATTAGAACCCCCATGTACAGTCCCTGGGTTAGAATCCCCATGTACAGTCCCAGGTATGGAATCCCCATGTACTGTCCCAGGTATGGAATCCCCATGTACAGTCCCAGGTTGGAATCCCCATGTACAGTTCCAGGGTTGGAATCCCCATGTACAGTCCCAGGGTTGGAATCCCCATGTACAGTCCCAGGGTTGGAA
This sequence comes from Somniosus microcephalus, assembly GCF_052327205.1. Lineage (NCBI taxonomy): Eukaryota > Metazoa > Chordata > Chondrichthyes > Squaliformes > Somniosidae > Somniosus > Somniosus microcephalus. The sequence goes on along the minus strand of NC_140990.1, from coordinate 133,710,751 downwards.
TCCCCATGTACAGTCCCAGAGTTGGAATCCCCATGTACAGTTCCAGTGTTGGAATCCCCATGTACAGTCCCAGGGTTGGAATTCACATGTACAATCCCAGCTGAGAATCCCTAGGTACACTCCCAGGGTTAGAATCCCCATATATAGTCCCAGATTTGGAATCCCCATCTGCAGTCTCAGGGTTAGAATCCCCATTTACAGTCCCAGGTTTAGAATCCCCATGTATAGTCCCAGGGTTGGAATCCCCATGTACAGTCCCAGGGTTGGATTCTCGATGTACAGCCCCATGGTTGGAATCTCCATGTACAGTCCCAGTTTTGGAATCCCCATGTACAGTCCCCGGGTTGGGATTCCCCTGAACAATCCCAGGGTGGGAATCGCCATGTGCAGACCCAGGGTTAGAATCTCTATGTACAGTCCCAGGGTTGGAATCCCCATGTACTTTCCCAGGTTTGGAATCCCCATGTAACATCACAGGTTTGGAATCCCCATGTACAGTCCCAGGGCAGGAATCCCCATATACAGTCTCAGGGTTGGAAGCCCCATGGACAGTCCCAGGGTTAGAATCCCCATGTACAGTCCCAGGGTTAGAATCCCCATGTACGGTCCCAGGGTTAGAATCCCCATGTACAGTCCCAGGGTTGGAATCCCCATCTACAGTCCCAGTGTTGGAATCCCCATGTACAGGCTCAGGTTTGGAATCCCCATGTAACGTCCTCGGGTTGGAATCCCCATATACAGTCCCAGGGTTAGAATCCCAATGTACAGTCGCAGGGTTAGAATCCCCATGTACAGTCCCAGGGTTGGAATCACCATGTACAGTCCTTGGGTTGGAATCCCCATGTACAGTCCCAGGGTTGGAATCCTCATGTACAGTCCCAGGGTTGGAATCCCCATGTACAGTCCCAGGGTTAGAATCCCCATGTACTGTCCCAGGGTTAGCATCCCCATGCACAGTTGCAGTGTTGGAATCCCCATATACAGTCCCAGGGTTGGAATCCCCATGCACAGTCCCAGGGTTAGAATCCCCATGTGCAGTCCCAGGGTTAGAATCCCCATGTGCAGTCCCAGGGTTAGATTCCCCATGTACACTCCCAGGGTTAGAATCCCAATTTTCAGTCCCAGGGTTAGAATCCCCATGTACTGTCCCAGGTTTGGAATCCCCATGTACAGTCCCATGGTTGGGGTCCCCCTGTACAGTCCCAGGGTTAGAATCCCCATGTACAGTCCCAGGGTTAGAATCCCCATGTACAGTCCCAGGGTTGGAATCCCCAAGGACAGTCTCAGGGTTGGAATCCCCATGTACAGTCCCAGGGTTGGAATCACCATGTACAGTCCTTGGGTTGGAATCCCCATGTACAGTCCCAGGGTTGGAATCCTCATGTACAGTCCCAGGGTTGGAATCCCCATGTACAGTCCCAGGGTTAGAATCCCCATGTACTGTCCCAGGGTTAGCATCCCCATGCACAGTTGCAGTGTTGGAATCCCCATATACAGTCCCAGGGTTGGAATCCCCATGCACAGTCCCAGGGTTAGAATCCCCATGTGCAGTCCCAGGGTTAGAATCCCCATGTGCAGTCCCAGGGTTAGATTCCCCATGTACACTCCCAGGGTTAGAATCCCAATTTTCAGTCCCAGGGTTAGAATCCCCATGTACTGTCCCAGGTTTGGAATCCCCATGTACAGTCCCATGGTTGGGGTCCCCCTGTACAGTCCCAGGGTTAGAATCCCCATGTACAGTCCCAGGGTTAGAATCCCCATGTACAGTCCCAGGGTTGGAATCCCCAAGGACAGTCTCAGGGTTGGAATCCCCATGTACAGTCCCAGGGTTGGGGTCCCCCTGTACAGTCCCAGGGTTAGAATCCCCAGGTACAGTCCCAGGGTTAGAATCCCCATGTACAGTCCCAGGGTTGGAATCCCCAAGGACAGTCTCAGGGTTGGAATCCCCATGTACAGTCCCAGGGTTGGAATCCACATCTGCAGTCTCGGGGTTAGAATCCCCATTTACAGTCTCGGGGTTAGAATCCCCACGTACAGTCCAAGGGTTGGAATTCCCATGTAAAATCCCAGGGTTGGAATCCCATTGTGCAGACTCAGGGTTGGAATCCCCATGTACAGTCCCAGGGTTGGAATCCCCATGTACTGTCCCAGGGATGGAATCCCCATGTACAGTCCCAGGGTTGGAATCCCCATGTGTAGTCCCAGGGTTAGAATCCCCATGTACAGTCCCAGGTTTGGAATCTCCATATACAGTCCCAGGGTTGGAATCCCCATGTACAATTCCAGGGCTGGAATCCCCATTTACAGTCGCAGGGTTAGAATCCCCATGTACAGTCCCAGGGCTGGAATCCCCATTTACAGTCGCAGGGTTAGAATCCCCATGTACAGTTCCAGGGCTGGAACCCCCATTTGCAGTCGCAGGGTTAGAATCCCCATGTACAGTCCCAGGGTTGGAATCCCCATGTACAGTCCCAGGGTTGTAATCCCCATATACTGTCCCAGGGTTGGAATCTCCATGTAGAGTCCCACGGTTGGAATCTCCATGTACAGTCCCAGGATTGGAATCCCCATGTACTGTCCCAGATTTGGAATCCCCATGTACAGTCCCCGGGTTGGGATTCCCCTGAACAATCCCAGGGTTACAATCGCCATGTACAGTCCCAGGGTGAGAATCCCCATGTACAGTCCCAGGGTTAGAATCCCCATGTACAGCCCCAGGGTTAGAATCCCCATGTACAGTCCCGAGGTTTGAATCCCCATGTACAGTCTCAGGGTTGGAATCCCCATGTACAGTCCCAGCGTTGGAATCCCCATGTACAGTCCCAGGGTTAGAATCCCCATGTACTGTCCCAGGGTTAGAATCCCCATGTACAGTCGCAGTGTTGGAATCCCCATATACAGTCCCAGGGTTGGAATCCCCATGTGCAGTCCCAGGGTTAGAATCCCCATGTACAGTCCCAGGGTTAGAATCCCCATTTACAGTCCCAGGGTTAGAATCCCCATTTACAGTCCCAGGGTTGGAATCCCATTGTGCAGACTCAGGGTTAGAATCCCCATGTACAGTCCCAGGGATAGAATCCCCTTGTACAGTTCCAGGGCTGGAATCCCCATGTACAGTCCCAGGGTTAGAATCCCCCTGCACAGTCCCAGGGTTGGAATCCCCATCTACATTCCCAGGGTTGGAATCCCCATGTACAGTCCCAGGGTTGGAATCCCCATGTACTGTCCCAGGGATGGACTCCCCATGTACAGTCCCAGGGTTGGAATCCCCATGTGTAGTCTCAGGGTTAGAATCCCCATGTACAGTCCCAGGTTTGGAATCTCTATATACAGTCCCAGGGTTGGAATCCCCATGTACAATTCCAGGGTTAGAATCCCCATGTACAGTCCCAGGGCTGGAATCCCCATTTACAGTCGCAGGGTTAGAATCCCCATGTACAGTCCCAGGGCTGGAATCCCCATTTACAGTCGCAGGGTTAGAATCCTCATGTACAGTTCCAGGGCTGGAATCCCCATTTACAGTCGCAGGGTTAGAATCCCCATGTACAGTCCCAGGGCTGGAATCCCCATTTACAGTCCCAGGGCTGGAATCCCCATTTACAGTCCCAGGGCTGGAATCCCCATGTACAGTCCCAGGGTTGGAACCCCATGTACAGTCCCAGGGTTGGAATCCCAATTTTCAGTCCCAGGGTTAGAATCCCCATGTACTGTCCCAGGTTTGGAATCCCCATGTACAGTCCCATGGTTGGGGTCCCACTGTACAGTCCCAGGGTTAGAATCCCCATGTGCAGTCTCAGGGTTAGAATCCCCAATTACAGTCCCAGGGTTGGAATCCCCATCTGCAGTCTCAGGGTTGGAATCCCCATTTACAGTCCCAGGGTTAGAATCCCCACGTACAGTCCCAGAGTTGGAATCCCCATGTACAGTCCCAGGTTTAGAATCCCCATCTGCTGTCTCAGGGTTAGAATCCCCATTTACAGTCCCAGGGTTGGAATCCCCATCTGCAGTCTCGGGGTTAGAATCCCCATTTACAGTCCCAGGGTTAGAATCCCCTTGTACAGTTCCAGGGCTGGAATCCCCATGTACAGCCCCAGGGTTAGAATCCCCTTGTACAGTCCCAGGGTTGGAATCCCCATCTACAGTCCCAGGGTTGGAATCCCCATGTACAGTCCCAGGGTTGGAATCCCCATGTGTAGTCTCAGGGTTAGAATCCCCATGTACAGTCCTGGGTTTGGAATCTCCATCTACAGTCCCAGGGTTGGAATCCCCATGTACAATTCCAGGGTTGGATCCCCATGTACAGTCCCAGGGCTGGAACCCCCATTTACAGTCGCAGGGTTAGAATCCCCATGTACAGTCCCAGGGGTGGAATCCCCATTTACAGTCGCAGGTTTAGAATCCCCTTGTACAGTCCCAGGGCTGGAATCCCCATTTACACTCGCAGGTTTAGAATTCCCTTGTACAGTTCCAGGGCTGGAATCCCCATTTACAGTCCCAGGGTTAGAATCCCCATGTACAGTCCCAGGGTTGGAATCCCCATGTACAGTCCCAGGGTTGGAATCCCCATGGACAGTCCCAGGTTTGGAATCCCCATGTGTAGTCTCAGGGTTAGAATCCCCATGTACAGTCCCAGTGTTGGAATCCCCATGTACAGTCGCAGGGTTAGAATCCCCATGTACAATTCCAGGGTTAGAATCCCCATGTACAATCCCAGGGCTGGAATCCCCATTTACAGTCGCAGGGTTAGAAGCCCCTTGTACAGTTCCAGGGCTGGAATCCCCATTTAAAGTCGCAGGGTTAGAATCCCCATGTACAGTCCCAGGGTTAGAATCCCCTTGTACAATTCCAGGGTTAGAATCCCCATGCACAGTCCCAGGGCTGGAATCCCCATTTACAGTCGCAGGGTTGGAATCCCCATGTACAGTCCAAGAGTTGGAATCCCCATGTAACATCCTAGGTTTGGAATCCCCATGTACAGTCCATGGGTTGGAATCCCCATGTACAGTCCCAGGGTTGGAATCCCCATGTACAGTCCCAGCATTGGAATCCCCATGTACAGTCCCAGGGTTAGAATCCCCATGTACTGTCCCAGGGTTAGAATCCCCATGTACAGTCGCAGTGTTGGAATCCCCATATACAGTCCCAGGGTTGGAATCCCCATGTACAGTCCCAGGGTTAGAATCCCCATGTCCAGTCCCAGGGTTAGAATCCCCATTTACAGTCCCAGGGTTGGAATCCCATTGTGCAGAGTCAGGGTTAGAATCCCCATATACAGTCCCAGGGATAGAATCCCCTTGTACAGTTCCAGGGCTGGAATCCCCATGTACAGTCCCAGGGTTAGAATCCCCCTGTACAGTCCCAGGGTTGGAATCCCCATGTACAGTCCCAGGGTTAGAATCCCCCTGTACAGTCCCAGGGATGGACTCCCCATGTACAGTCCCAGGGTTGGAATCCTCATGTGTAGTCTCAGGGTTAGAATCCCCATGTACAGTCCCAGGTTTGGAATCTCCATGTACAATTCCAGGGTTAGAATCCCCATGTACAGTCCCAGGGTTGGAATCCCCATGTACAATTCCAGGGTTAGAATCCCCATGTACAATTCCAGGGTTAGAATCCCCATGTACAGTCCCAGGGCTGGAATCCCCATTTACAGTCGCAGGGTTAGAATCCCCATGTACAGTCCCAGGGCTGGAATCCCCATTTACAGTCGCAGGGTTAGAATCCCCATGTACAGTTCCAGGGCTGGAATCCCCATTTACAGTCGCAGGGTTGGAATCCCCATGTGCAATTCCAGGGTTAGAATCCCCATGTACAGTTCCAGGGCTGGAATCCCCATTTACAGTCCCAGGGCGGGAATCCCCATGTACAGTCCCAGGGCTGGAATCCCCATGTACAGTCCCAGGGTTGGAACCCCATGTACAGTCCCAGGGTTGGAATCCCCATGTGCAATTCCAGGGTTAGAATCCCCATGTACAGTTCCAGGGCTGGAATCCCCATTTACAGTCCCAGGGCGGGAATCCCCATGTACAGTCCCAGGGCTGGAATCCCCATGTACAGTCCCAGGGTTGGAACCCCATGTACAGTCCCAGGGTTGGAATCCCAATTTTCAGTCCCAGCGTTAGAATCCCCATGTACTGTCCCAGGTTTGGAATCCCCATGTACAGTCCCATGGTTGGGGTCCCCGTGTACAGGCCCAGGGTTAGAATCCCCATGTACAGTCTCAGGGTTAGAATCCCCATTTACAGTCCCAGGGTTGGAATCCCCATCTGCAGTCTCAGGGTTAGAATCCCCATTTACAGTCCCAGGGTTGGAATCCCCATCTGCAGTCTCAGGGTTGGAATCCCCATTTACAGTCCCAGGGTTAGAATCCCCACGTACAGTCCCAGAGTTGGAATCCCCATGTACAGTCCCAGGTTTAGAATCCCCATCTGCTGTCTCAGGGTTAGAATCCCCATTTACAGTCCCAGGGTTGGAATCCCCATCTGCAGTCTCGGGGTTAGAATCCCCATTTACAGTCCCAGGGTTAGAATCCCCACGTACAGTCCAAGGGTTGGAATCCCCATGTAAAATCCCAGGGTTGGAATCCCATTGTGCAGACTCAGGATTAGAATCCCCATCTACAGTCCCAGGGATAGAATCCCCTTGTACAGTCCCAGGGTTGGAATCCCCATCTACATTCCCAGGGTTGGAATCCCCATGTACAGTCCCAGGGTTGGAATCCCCATGTGTAGTCTCAGGGTTAGAATCCCCACGTACAGTCCCGGGTTTGGAATCTCCATGTACAATTCCAGGGTTAGAATCCCCATGTACTGTCCCAGGGCTGGAATCCCCATTTACAGTCGCAGGGTTGGAATCCCCATGTACAGTCCAAGAGTTGGAATCCCCATGTAACATCCTAGGTTTGGAATCCCCATGTACAGTCCATGGGTTGGAATCCCCATGTACAGTCCCAGGGTTGGAATCCCCATGTACAGTCCCAGCATTGGAATCCCCATGTACAGACCCAGGGTTAGAATCCCCATGTACTGTCCCAGGGTTAGAATCCCCATGTACAGTCGCAGTGTTGGAATCCCCATATACAGTCCCAGGGTTGGAATCCCCATGTACAGTCCCAGGGTTAGAATCCCCATGTACAGTCCCAGGGTTAGAATCCCCATTTACAGTCCCAGGGTTGGAATCCCATTGTGCAGAGTCAGGGTTAGAATCCCCATGTACAGTCCCAGGGATAGAATCCCCTTGTACAGTTCCAGGGCTGGAATCCCCATGTACAGTCCCAGGGTTAGAATTCCCCTGTACAGTCCCAGGGTTGGAATCCCCATCTACATTCCCAGGGTTGGAATCCCCATGTACAGTCCCAGGGTTGGAATCCCCATGTACTGTCCCAGGGATGGTCTCCCCATGTACAGTCCCAGGGTTGGAATCCCCATGTGTAGTCTCAGGGTTAGAATCCCCATGTACAGTCCCAGGGCTGGAATCCCCATTTACAGTCGCAGGGTTAGAATCCCCATGTACAGTTTCAGGGCTGGAATCCCCATTTACAGTCGCAGGGTTGGAATCCCCATGTACAATTCCAGGGTTAGAATCCCCATGTACAGTCCCAGGGCTGGAACCCCCATGTACAGTCCCAGGGCTGGAATCCCCATCTACAGTCCCAGGGTTGGAACCCCATGCACAGTCCCAGGGTTGGAATCCCAATTTTCAGTCCCAGGGTTGGAATCCCCATGTACTGTCCCAGGTTTGGAATCCCCATGTACAGTCCCATGGTTGGGGTCCCCTGTACAGTCCCAGGGTTAGAATCCCCATCTACCGTCTCAGGGTTAGAATCCCCATTTACAGTCCCAGGGCTGGAATCCCCATCTACATTCCCAGGGTTGGAATCCCCATGGACAGTCCCAGGGTTGGAATCCCCATGTGTAGTCTCAGGGTTAGAATCCCCATGTACAGTCCCGGGTTTGGAATCTCCATGTACAGTCCCAGGGTTGGAATCCCCATGTACAATTCCAGGGTTAGAATCCCCATGTACAGTCCCAGGGCTGGAATCCCCATTTACAGTCGCAGGTTTAGAATCCCCTTGTACAGTCCCAGGGCTGGAATCCCCATTTACACTCGCAGGTTTAGAATCCCCTTGTACAGTTCCAGGGCTGGAATCCCCATGTACAGTTGCAGTGTTGGAATCCCCATGTACAGTCCCAGGGTTGGAATCCCCATGTACAGTCCCAGTGTTGGAATCCCCATGGACAGTCCCAGGTTTGGAATCCCCATGTGTAGTCTCAGGGTTAGAATCCCCATGTACAGTCCCAGGGTTGGAATCTCCATGTACAGTCCCAGGGTTGGAATCCCCATGTACAGTCCCAGGGTTGGAATCCGCATATGTAGTCTCAGGGTTAGAATCCCCATGTACAGTCCCAGGGTTGGAATCCCCATGTACAGTCCCAGGCTTGGAATCCCCATGTTCAGTCCCAGGGTTGGAATCCCCATGTACAGTCCCAGGGTTGGAATTCCCATTTACTTTCCCAGAGTTGTAATCCCCATGTACAGTCCCAGGTTGGAATCTCCATGTACAGTCCCAGGGTTAGAAGACCCATGTACAGTCCCAGGGTTAGAAGACCCATGTACAGTCCCAGGGTTGGAATCCCCATGTACAGTCCCAGAGTTGGAATCCCCATGTACAGTTCCAGGGTTAGAATTCCCATGTAAAGTCCCAGGGTTGGAATCCCCATGTACAGTCCCAGAGTTGTAATCCCCATGTACAGTTCCAGGGTTGGAATCCCCATGTACAGTCCCAGGGTTGGAATCCCCATGTACAGTCCCAGGGTTGGAATCCCCATGTACAGTCCCAGAGTTGGAATCCCCATGTACAGTTCCAGTGTTGGAATCCCCAGGTACAGTCCCAGGGTTGGAATCCCCATGTTCAGTCCCAGGCTTAGAATCCCCATGTCCAGTCCCAGGGTTGGAATCCCCATGTACAGTCCCAGGGTTAGAATCCCATGTACAGTCCCAGGGTTAGAATCCCCATGTACAGTCCCTGGGTTAGAATCACCATGTACAGTCCCTGGGTTAGAATCCCCACGTACAGTCTCAGGGTTGGAATCCCCATGTGCAGTCCCAGGGTTGGAATCCCCATGTGCAGTCCTAGGGTTGGAATCCCCATGTACAGTCCCAGGGTTAGAATCCCCTTATGCAGTCCGAGAGTTGGATTCCCCATGTACACACCCAGGGTTAGAATCCCCATGTACAGTCCCAGTGTTGGAATCCCCATGTACAGTCCTAGTGTTGGAATCCCCATGTACAGTCCCAGGGGTGGAATCCCCATGTACAGTCCCAGGGTTGGAATTCACATGTACAATCCCAGCTGAGAATCCCTAGGTACACTCCCAGGGTTAGAATCCCCATATATAGTCCCAGGTTTGGAATCCCATCTGCAGTCTCAGGGTTAGAATCCCCATTTACAGTCCCAGGTTTAGACTCCCCATGTATAGTCCCAGGGTTGGAATCCCCATGTACAGTCCCAGGGTTGGATTCTCCATGTCCAGTCCCACGGTTGGAATCTCCATGTACAGTCCCAGTTTTGGAATCCCCATGTACAGTCCCCGGGTTGGGATTCCCCTGAACAATCCCAGTGTTGGAATCCCCATGTACTTTCCCAGGTTTGGAATCCCCATGTAACATCACAGGTTTGGAATCCCCATGTACAGTCCCAGGGTTGGAATCCCCATGTACAGTCCCAGGGCAGGAATCCCCATATACAGTCTCAGGGTTGGAAGCCCCATGGACAGTCCCAGGGTTAGAATCCCCATGTACAGTCCCAGGGTTAGAATCCCCATGTACGGTCCCAGGGTTAGAATCCCCATGTACAGTCCCAGGGTTGGAATCCCCATGTACAGTCCCAGTGTTGGAATCCCCATGTACAGTCCCAGGGTTAGAATCCCCATGTACAGTCTCAGGGTTGGAATCCCCATGTTCACTCGCAGGGTTGGAATCCCCATTTACAGTCCCAGGGTTGTAATCCCCATATACAGTCCCAGGGTTGGAATCCCCATTTACAGCCTCAGGGTTGGAATCCCCATGTACAGTCCCAGGGTTAGAATCCCAATGTACAGTCCCAGAGTAGGAATCCCCATGTACAGTCCCAGGGTTGGAATCCCCATGTACAGTCCCAGTGTTGGAATCCCCATGTTCAGTCCCAGGGTTAGAATCACCATGTACAGTCCCAGGGTTAGAATCCCCATGTACTGTCCCAGGGTTGGAATCCCCATGTTCACTCCCAGCGTCGGAATCCCCATGTACAGTCCCAGTGTTGGAATCCCCATTTACAGTCTCTGGGTTGGAATCCCCATGTACACTCCCAGGGTTCGAATCCCAATGTACAGCCCCAGGGTTGGAATCCCCAAGTACTGTCTCAGGGTTGTAATCCCCATGTACTGTCCCAGGGTTGGAATCTCCATGTAGAGTCCCACGGTTGGGATTCCACTGAACAATCCCAGGGTTACAATCGCCATGTACACTCCCAGGGTTAGAATCCCAATTTTCAGTCCCTGGATTAGAACCCCCATGTACAGTCCCTGGGTTAGAATCCCCATGTACAGTCCCAGGTATGGAATCCCCATGTACTGTCCCAGGTATGGAATCCCCATGTACAGTCCCAGGTTGGAATCCCCATGTACAGTTCCAGGGTTGGAATCCCCATGTACAGTCCCAGGGTTGGAATCCCCATGTACAGTCCCAGGGTTGGAATCCCCATGTACAGTCCCAGAGTTGGAATCCCCATGTACAGTTCCAGTGTTGGAATCCCCATGTACAGTCCCAGGGTTGGAATTCACATGTACAATCCCAGCTGAGAATCCCTAGGTACACTCCCAGGGTTAGAATCCCCATATATAGTCCCAGATTTGGAATCCCCATCTGCAGTCTCAGGGTTAGAATCCCCATTTACAGTCCCAGGTTTAGAATCCCCATGTATAGTCCCAGGGTTGGAATCCCCATGTACAGTCCCAGGGTTGGATTCTCGATGTACAGCCCCATGGTTGGAATCTCCATGTACAGTCCCAGTTTTGGAATCCCCATGTACAGTCCCCGGGTTGGGATTCCCCTGAACAATCCCAGGGTGGGAATCGCCATGTGCAGACCCAGGGTTAGAATCTCTATGTACAGTCCCAGGGTTGGAATCCCCATGTACTTTCCCAGGTTTGGAATCCCCATGTAACATCACAGGTTTGGAATCCCCATGTACAGTCCCAGGGCAGGAATCCCCATATACAGTCTCAGGGTTGGAAGCCCCATGGACAGTCCCAGGGTTAGAATCCCCATGTACAGTCCCAGGGTTAGAATCCCCATGTACGGTCCCAGGGTTAGAATCCCCATGTACAGTCCCAGGGTTGGAATCCCCATGTACAGTCCCAGTGTTGGAATCCCCATGTACAGTCTCAGGGTTGGAATCCCCATGTTCACTCGCAGGGTTGGAATCCCCATTTACAGTCCCAGGGTTGTAATCCCCATGTACAGTCCCCGGGTTAGAATCCCAATGTACAGTCCCAGGGTTGGAATCCCCATGTGCAATCCCAGGGTTAGAATCCCCAGGTACACTCCCAGGTTTAGAATGCCCATGTACAGTCCCAGGGTTGGAATCCCCATGTACAGTCGCAGGGTTAGAATCCCAATTTACAGTCACAGGGTTAGAATCCCCATGTACAGTCCCCGGGTTGGAATGTCCATCTACAGTCCCAGGGTTGGAAGCCCCATGTACAGTCCCAGGGTTGGAATCCCCATGTACAGTCCCAGGATTGGAATCCCCATGTACAGTCCCAGAGTTAGAATCCCCATGTACAGTCCCAGAGTTAGAATCCCCATGTACAGTCCCAGTGTTAGAATCCCCATATACAGTCCCAGGGTTAGAATCACCATGTACAGTCCCAGGGTTAGAATCCCCATGTACTGTCCCATGGTTGGAATCCCCATGTTCACTCCCAGGGTCGGAATCCCCATGTACAGTCCCAGTGTTGGAATCCCCATTTACAGTCAATGGGTTGGAATCCCCATGTACACTCCCAGGGTTCGAATCCCAATGTACAGCCCCAGGGTTGGAATCCCCAAGTACTGTCTCAGGGTTGTAATCCCCATGTACTGTCCCAGGGTTGGAATCTCCATGTAGTGTCCCACGGTTGGGATTCCCCTGAACAATCCCAGGGTTACAATCGCCATGTACACTCCCAGGGTTAGAATCCCAATTTTCAGTCCCTGTATTAGAACCCCCATGTACAGTCCCTGGGTTAGAATCCCCATGTACTGTCCCAGGTATGGAATCCCCATGTACTGTCCCAGGTATGGAATCCCCATGTTCAGTCCCAGGTTGGAATCCCCATGTACAGTCCCAGGGTTAGAATACCCATGTACAGTCCCAGGGTTGGAATCCCCATGTACAGTTCCAGGGTTGGAATCCCCATGTACAGTCCCAGGGTTGGAATCCCCATGTACAGTCCCAGAGTTGGAATCCCCATGTACAGTTCCAGTGTTGGAATCCCCAGGTACAGTCCCAGGGTTGGAATCCCCATGTTCAGTCCCAGGCTTAGAATCCCCATGTCCAGTCCCAGGGTTGGAATCCCCATGTACAGTCCCAGGGTTAGAATCCCATGTACAGTCCCAGGGTTAGAATCCCCATGTACAGTCCCTGGGTTAGAATCACCACGTACAGTCTCAGGGTTGGAATCCCCATGTACAGTCCCAGGGTTGGAATCCCCATGTGCAGTCCTAGGGTTGGAATCCCCATGTACAGTCCCAGGTTTAGAATCCCCTTATGCAGTCCGAGAGTTGGATTCCCCATGTACACACCCAGGGTTAGAATCCCCATGTACAGTCCCAGTGTTGGAATCCCCATGAACAGTCCCAGGGGTGGAATCCCCATGCACAGTCCTAGGGTTGGAATCCCCATGTACAGTCCCAGGGTTGGAATTCACATGTACAATCCCAGCTGAGTATCCCTAGGTACACTCCCAGGGTTAGAATCCCCATATATAGTCCCAGATTTGGAATCCCCATCTGCAGTCTCAGGGTTAGAATCCCCATTTACAGTCCCAGGTTTAGAATCCCCATGTATAGTCCCAGGGTTGGAATCCCCATGTACAGTCCCAGGGTTGGATTCTCGATGTACAGTCCCATGGTTGGAATCTCCATGTACAGTCCCAGTTTTGGAATCCCCATGTACAGTCCCCGGGTTGGGATTCCCCTGAACAATCCCAGGGTGGGAATCGCCATGTGCAGACCCAGGGTTAGAATCTCTATGTACAGTCCCAGGGTTGAAATCCCCATGTACTTTCCCAGGTTTGGAATCCCCATGTAACATCACAGGTTTGGAATCCCCATGTACAGTCCCAGGGTAGGAATCCCCATATACAGTCCCAGGGCAGGAATCCCCATATACAGTCTCAGGGTTGGAAGCCCCATGGACAGTCCCAGGGTTGGAATCCCCATGTACAGTCCCAGTGTTGGAATCCCCATGTACAGTCCCAGGGTTAGAATCCCCATGTACAGTCTCAGGGTTGGAATCCCCATGTTCACTCACAGGGTTGGAATCCCCATTTACAGTCCCAGGGTTGTAATCCCCATGTACAGTCCCCGGGTTAGAATCCCAATGTACAGTCCCAGGGTTGGAATCCCCACGTACAATCCCAGGGTTAGAATCCCCATGTACAGTCCCAGGGTTGGAATGTCCATCTCCAGTCCCAGGGTTGGAATCCCCATGTACAGTCCCAGGGTTGGAATCCCCATTGACAGTCTCAGGGTTGGAATCCCCATGTACAGTCCCAGAGTTAGAATCCCCATGTACAGTCCCAGTGTTGGAATCCCCATGTACAGTCCCAGAGTTAGCATCCCCATGTACAGTCCCAGTGTTAGAATCCCCATGTACAGTCCCAGGGTTGGAATCCCCATATACAGTCCCAGGGTTGGAATCCCCATGCACAGTCCCAGGGTTGGAATCCCCATTTACAGTCTCAGGGTTGGAATCCCCATGTACAGTCCCAGGGTTAGAATCCCCATATACAGTCCCAGGGTTAGAATCCCCATGTACAGTCCCAGGGTTGGAATCCCCATGTACAGTCCTAGGGTTGGAATCCCCATTTACAGTCCCAGGGTTGGAATCCCCATGTACAGTCCCAGGGTTGGAATCCCCATGTACACTCCCAGGGTTAGAATCCCCAGGTACACTCTCGGTTAGAATCCCCATGTAAAGTCCCAGGGTTGGAATCCCCATGTACAGTCCCAGGGTTGGAATCCCCATGTACAGTCCCAGGGTTAGAATCCCCATGTACAGTCCCAGGGTTGGAATCCCCATGTACAGTCCAAGGGATGGAATCCCCATTTACAGTCCCAGGGTTGGAATCCCCATGTTCACTCCCAGGGTTGGAATCCCCATTTACAGTCCCAGGGTTGGAATCCCCATGTACAGTCCCAGGGTTGGAATCCCCATGTACAGTGACAAAGTTGGAATCCCCATTTCCAATCCCAGGGTTGGAATCCCCATGTTCACTCCCAGGGTTGGAATCCCTATGTACAGTCCCAGGGTTGGAATCCCCATGTTCACTCCCAGGGTTGGAATCCCCATGTACAGTCCCATGGTTGGAATCCCCATGTACAGTCCCAGGGTTGGAATCCCCATGTACAGTGCCAGGGTTGGAATCCCAATGTACAGTCTCCGGGTTAGAATCCCCATGTACAGTGCCAGGGTTGGAATCCCTCAGCAACACCGAGTGCGGGTCTCAGGCCCTGAGTCAGAGCCGGCGGACGTGCAGCCACGATCCCGGCACCATTAAACCCAGGGTGCAGCGCCTCCCCCAGACAAGAAACACAACAACTTGCATTTATACAGCAGAGGGAGCATTTCAGAGCCGGTTGTGGAACTCTGTCCCTGGCCTCCTGTGTAGGGCTTTCTTGTTGCATCAGTTTGAGCTGGAGTGGAGAGTGGGGAGATGCTGCTGGGTTTAACCCCCAGTACTTCTGAGCCCAGTGGGACCCACCAATTTCCAATGTGACACTGTGAAGGGAGGTGGATTCTAGGGGAGATTAAGTTGCAAAACAGACACTGTCCGTACAGTGTCAAAGATTAGCGTTTTAGGAACAAGTGTTTCTGTTGAGGCTTTCAATCCATTTTATATATGCAGGTTTTTTTAATTCATTCGATGTGGATGTCACTAGCAAGGCCAGCAGATATTGCCAGTTGCCCGTTGAGAAGGTGATGCTGGGCCTCCTTCTTGAACCTCTGTAGTCCCTGTGGTGAAGGTACTCTCAGAATGCTGTTAGGTGAGGAGTTCCAGGATTTTCACGCAGCGATGATGTAGGAATGGCGATATATGTCCAAGGCAGGATAGTGTGTGACTTGGAGGGGAACTGGGAGGTGATGGTGTTCCCATGCACCTGCTGCCCTTGTCCTTCTAGGTGGTGGAGGTCGCATGTTTGGGAGGTGCTGTCAAATTTCTGGTCGAGTTACAGATGTATAAAGTCACTCTCCTTCACCCCTCCCCCTCCCACCTCACTCTCTCCCCTCCCATAGGGGCCAGAGTCTTGTGTCGGCCCAGACTGGGTGGCGGGTTCCCTTCCCTGATGGACATTAGTGAACCAGTTGGGTTTTTACGACAATCCGGCAGCTTTCATGGTCACTTTTTTCTAGTGCTGGCCCCACAAATTCCCAGATTCATTCAGCTCAATTTCACAACCTGCCTTTGTGTTTTTGTGAGTTCTCTCTCACCCTCCCTTTTTCCTGTTTCAAATTCATCTTAGTGGCTGTTCAAAGGGGAGGATTTGCAGATGGGAAACTCAAACCAAACATCACTTCAGGATCTGACAGAGTCGCTCAATTCATCAGGACCTTTGAACATGGAAGCAGAAAGCACCGTTCAGAGCGGGGAGAAACCGTACACGTGTTCTGTGTGTGGACGAGGCTTCAGCCGCTCCTCTGACCTGTTGAGACACAAGCGCAGTCACACCGGGGAGAGACCGTTCCCCTGCTCTGAGTGTGGGAAGGGATTCACTAATTCATCCAACCTGCTGACACACCAGCGAGTTCACACTGGGGAGAGGCCGTTCACCTGCTCCGAGTGTGGTAAGAGATTCACTCAGTCATCCAGCCTGCTGACACACCAGCGAGTTCACACTGGGGAGAGACCGTTCACCTGCTCCGTGTGTGGGAAGGGATTTACGTGTTCATCCCACCTGCTGAGACACCAGCGAGTTCACACCGAGGAGAGGCCGTTCACCTGCTCTAACTGTGGGAAGGGATTCACTGAGTCATCCAACCTGCTGACACACCAGCGAATTCACACTAGGGAGAGGCCATTCAGCTGCTCTGAGTGTGGGAAGGGATTCACTCGGTCATCCGACCTGCTGACACACCAGCGAATTCACACTGGGGAGAGACCGTTCACCTGCTCTGAGTGTGGGAAGGGATTCACTCAGTCATCCAACCTGCTGACACACCAGCGAATTCACACTGGGGAGAGAGCGTTCACCTGCTCTGAGTGTGGGAAGGGATTCACTTCATCATCCACCCTGCTGACACACCAGCGAGTTCACAAGTGACAGCAGAGGTTAGATTCTGATGTTATTTCTCATGTTAATCACATCCAAGACTGAATCGTGTTCACACTGACAGTTGGGGTTTGTTTCTGCTGATGTTAATAACACCTGTAACTGGGCTGGAGTTTAATATTCTGGATATATGTCAAATAAATCAGCTTTGCTTTAAACACGTTGTGGATTTTTGTCGTTCCCACCGGAGTGTTTAGCATCACCTGGCTGGAGCTCAGAAAGGACAATCTGGGGGAGGATCGTACGGCGGGAACAGAACTACAGCCTGGACACAGTCCTTCAGGACCACACTGAGAGGGGCAAACGGCACTTTGGTCTTTCTCGTCTCTCTTCACTGACAGCAAAGTCCCCGCTCCCTCCGAGGCACCCTAGTCCACTCCTCGATCACCCCCAGCACCACTTCCCCTTCGCCCGGCACCTTCCCGTGCAAACGCAGGCGATGCAACACCTGCCCTTATACCTCCTCCCTTCCCAGTGTCCAGGGCCCCAAACACCCCTTCCAGGTGAAACAGCAATTTACTTGTACTTCTTGCAATCTAGCATACTGTATTCGCTGCTCACGATGTGGTCTCCTCTACATTGGGGAGACCAAACGTAAATTGGGTGACTGCTTTGCAGAACACCTCTGTTCAGTCCGTAAGGATGGCCCCGAGCTTCCAGTCGCCTGTCATTTTAATTCACCGCCCCATTCCCATTCAGACCTCACTGTACTCGGGCTCTTGCATTGTTCCACGGAAGCTCAGCGTAAACTCGAGGAACAGCACCTCATCTTCCGATTAGGCACTTTACAGCCTTCCGGACTCAATATAGAGTTCAACAATTTCAGATCATAATCTCGGCCCCCATTACATTTTTACTTATTTTTTTATCCACACCTTTATTTTAGCCCTTTCCCCTCCCCCATTTTTTTCTCTCCTACATGGCAGCTGTCTCCCATTCTGCCATCGCATTTCACACCTAATCTAGAGGCGTCTTTTGTCTCCACTAGTCCCATCACCATCTCATCTCGTTTTGAATACCTCTTAATGTCTCTTCACTTCTCTTTTGTTCTCTCCCAGTCTGGCCTTCAGTCTTGACAAAGGGTTTGACCTTAAACGTCGACTCTATTTTCTCTCCACGGATGTTGCCTGGCCTGCTGAGTTTTTCCAGCATTTTCTGTTGTTATTTCAGATTTCCAACATCCGCAGTATTGTGCTATCGTGTAGCATTTTGTAATCTCCATTTAAATAATAGTTTGTTTTTTTATTTTTCCTGCCAAAGTGGATAACCTCGCATTTTCCCACATTATACTCCATCTGCCAAATGTTTGCCCACTCACCTAGCCTGTCTATATCCCTTTGCAGATTCTTTGAGTCCTCTGCACAACTTGCTTTCCCACCCATCTTTGTATCATCCGCAAACTTGGCTACAGTACACTCGATCCCTTCATCCAAGTCATTAATGTAGATTGAAAATAGTTGGGGCCCCAGCACCGATCCTTGTGGCACCCCACTAGTTACCGTTTGCCAACCAGAAAATGACCCATTTATCCCAACTCTCTGCTTTCTGTTAGTTAGCCAATTCTCTATCCATGCTTATATATTACCCCCAATTCCGTGAGTTCTTATCTTATGCAGTAACCTTTTATGTGGCACCTTATCGAATGCCTTCTGGAAATCCAAATACACCACATCCACTGGCTCAACCTTGTCCACCCTGCTTGTTACATCCTCAAGAACTCCAGCAAATTTGTTAAACATGATTTCCCTTTCCTAAAACCATGCTGACTCTGACTGCGGTATGTTTTTCTAAATGCCCTGCTACTGCTTCCTTAATGAAGGACTCCAGCATTTTTCCAATGACAGATGTTAGGCTAACTGGTCTATAGTTTCCTGCTTTCTGTCGCCCTCCTTTCTTAAATAGGGGTGTTACATTAGCAGTTTTCCAATCCGCTGGAACCTCTCCAGTGTCCAGGGAATTTTGGTATATTGCAACCAATGCATCCACTATCTCTGCAGCCACTTCTTTTAAGACCCTGGGATGTAGGCCCTCTGGTCTAGGGGACTTGTCGTCTTTTAGTCTCATTATTTTACCGAGTACTATAGTGATAGTGATTGTCTTTAGTTCCTCACTCCCTGTGGCCCCTTGATTATCCATTATTGGGATATTGTTAGTGTCTTCTACAGTGAAGACAGATGCAAAATATTTGTTCAGAGTCTCTGCCATTTCCCCATTCCCCATTATTAATTCCCCAGTCTCATCCTCTAAGGGACCAATGTTTACTTTAGCTACCCTCTTCCTTTTTATATACCTGTAGAAGCTCTTACTATCTGTTTTAATGTTTCTTGCCAGCTGACTCCCATAATTCATCATCTCTCTATCTGATCTCCCACCAATCTTGGCAACATTGTATGCCTTTGTTTTCAATTTGATACCATCCTTTACTTCCTTAGTTAGCCACGGATGGTGCTCCCTTCTCTTAAAATCTTTCTTTCTCACTGGAATATATTTTTGTTGAGAGTTATGAAATATCTCCTTAAATGTCCGCCACTGCATTTAAACTTACTTACCCTTTAATTTGTTTTTCCAGTCCACTTTAGCCAGTTCTGCCCTCATGCCTTTAAAATTGCCTTTGTTTAAGATCAGGACACTGGTTTGGGATACAACTTTCTCACCCTCCAACTGAATTTGAAATTCAACTATGCTATGATCACTCTTTCCTAGAGGATCCTTTACTAGGAGATCATTTATTAATTCTGTCTCATTACATAGTACCAGATCCAAGATAGCCAGCTCCCTGGTTGGTTCCATTCCATACTGGTCGAGGAAAACATCCCGGGCAGATACAGCACGCGTTAGATTCAGAGTAAAGCTCCCTCTACACTGTTGCATCAAACACTCCCAGGGCAGGTACAGCACGGGTTAGATACAGAGTAAACCTCCCTCTACACTGTCCCATCAAACACTGCCAGGGCAGGTACAGCACGGGTTAGATACAGAGTAAAACTGTCTCTACAAGTTATATTGCCATTGTTTTGTGAATTTTTGCAGTCATCAAGGTGCTGGATGTCTGTGCCTGGGGAATGGGTCATTCTACCCTTGAGAGCACCAAGTGTCAGCATCCAGCAATCTCTGGTCAGAGACTGTCCTTTTAAACTGCCTCACCTGAAGGTTTTGACTTGCTTGTTTCATTATTAAATATTGCAGAGTGACCAAGGCTGTCTGTGAAACTGCAGGAAATTTGTTTTTAAATAAGCTTCTTTAGTGAAGCTGCTATCGCTCTGGCCCTTTGCCAGGCCCGCTGACTGTGGCCCCTCTCCCAGATTCCAGCCCCAGCTCTGTGCTGATGGTGGCCCCTCTCCCAGATTCTTGCCCCAGCTCTGTGCTGACTGAGGCCCCTCTCCCAGATTCTTGCCCCAGCTCTGTGCTGACTGTGGCCCCTCTCCCAGATTCCTGCCCCAGCTCTGTGCTGACTGTGGCCCCTCTCCCAGATTCCAGCCCCAGCTCTGTGCTGACTGTGGCCCCTCTCCCAGATTCCAGCCCCAGCTCTGTGCTGACTGCGGCCCCTCTCCCTGATTCCAGCCCCAGGTCTGTGCTGACTGTGGCCCCTCTCCCTGATTCCAGCCCCAGCTCTGTGCTGACTGTGGCCCCTCTCCCAGATTCCAGCTCTGTGCTGACTGCGGCCCCTCTCCCAGATTCCAGCTCTGTGCTGACTGTGGCCCCTCTCCCAGATTCCAGCTCTGTGCTGACTGTGGCCCCTCTCCCAGATTCCAGCTCTGTGCTGACTGCGGCCCCTCTCCCAGATTCCAGGCCCAGCTCTGTGCTGACTGAGCTGCTGTCACCTGGGGACAGCGCACCTGAGCTGCTCACCAGGTCCCGTCCCCTTGCTGCACCGCCATTGGTTGGTGGACCTGATGCCCGCTCGGTACTCCAGCCCCACCCCACTCTTCCTATTGGTCCGAGCTCCCTTCAGTCAGGGCTAAGCCCCGGGGTCACGTGATCGCTACCCAGGAGGCCCCGTGCCGTTTCCACGGTGACCCGAGCCCATCGCGCAGGCGCAGGATTGTGGGACAGGTTTTTGACTCCTGAGAGAAAATGGTGGAAAGAGTCAGCAGGTCAGGCAGCCTCTGGAGAGAGGAGCAGAGTCAACGGGTCAGGGCAATGAGCCTTCATCAGAACTGGAGAAAGTTAGAGATGTAACAGGTTTTACACAAGTGTGGGGCAGAGAAAGGACACAAGGGAAGGTCTGTGATAGGGTGGACGGCAGGAGAGATTAAATGACAAAAGGGAGGATGGTGCGAGGCAAAAGGAGATGGTAATGGGACAAGTAAAGAAACAAAAGGTGAGTCTAGAAGAGGTTTAAATGGGAATGGCAGAATCATCAACAGCTGCCGTCTGGAAAAAATAGGGGCAGAGGTTACAGTTTGAAATTGTTGAACTCTGAGTCCGAAAGGCTGTAAAGTGTCTCATTGAAAGATGAGGTGCTGTTTCTCGAGCTTATGTTGAGCTTCGTTGGAACAATGAAAGAGGCCGAGGTCAGAGTGGGAGTGGAGAATTAAACTGACAGGTGACCGGAAGCTCGGGGTCACACTTGCGGACTGAACGGAGGTGTTCCGCAAAGCGGTCACCGAAATGCGTTTGGTCTCCCCAATGTAGAAGAGACCACATCGTGAGCAGCAAATACAGTTTACTAAATCACCTGGAAAGAGTGTTTGGGGCCCTGGACAGTGGGAAGGGAGGAGATAAATCGGTAGGTGTTGCATTTCTTGCGCTTGCACGGGACGATGTCATGGGAAAGGTAAGGAGTGTTGGGGGTGATTGAGGAGTGGACCCGGGTATTGCGGAGGGAGCGGTCCCTTCAGAATGCTGAAAGGGGAGGTGAAGATGTGTTTGGTAGTGGGATCACGCTGGAGGTGGCGGAGGATGATCCATTGAATGTGGAGGCTGGTGGGGTGAAAGATGAGGACAAGGGGAACCCTGTCGTGGTTCTGGGATGGAGGGAGGGGAAGGGGTGAGAGTAGAAGTACAGAAAATGTCAACCACGGTAGAGGGGAATCCTTGCTTGAGGAACAAGGAAGACATGTCGGAAGCACTCGTATGGAAGATGGCATCGTCAGAACAGATGTGATGGAGACAGAGAAACTGGAAGAATGGAATAGAGTCCTTACAGGAAGCAGGGTGGGAGGAAGTGTAGTCCAGGTAGCTGTGGCAGTCAGTGGGCTTATAGCGGATGTTTGTCGATAGCCTATCCCCAGAAATGGAGACAGAGAAGTCGATGAACAGAAGAGTCGGAGATGGACCATGTGAACGTGAGCATGTGCGGCACCGAGAAAGTTCCATCGATAGTGGCGCATGCGCGTTGTCAGCGTCAACTTAGCGTGGCTTCTGGAGCACGAGGGCTTGTGGGTATTGCAGCCGCCATTACTGTTGATTCTTTCAACCAACCTGTGCAGCAGCTGGGGCCTGAAAATCAGCTTTACTGCCCCTGGGCTGGGAAAGGGGAACACGGGCAACATTCTCCCTCTTGTCCCTTTCTAAACTTATTTTACAGGGTTTTAGAAATGGAGCATTTACTGGTGGGAAGCTCAGACCAAACATCACGTAAAGGGGCAGTTACACTGCTGGGACCCCCAAATAGACAGAGGGAGATAGAAGAGAAAATAATTAGGCAAATTTCTGAGATGTGCAAAAACAATAGGGCAGTGATAGGAGGAGATTCCAACTGCCCTAACATTAACTGGGATAGAATCAGTATAAAAGGTATAGAGTGTGCAGAATTCTTAAAATACATTCAGGTGAACTTTTTTAACCAGTACATAGCAATCCCAACAAGAGAGGGGGTGGTTCTGGACTTAGTTTTAGGGAATGAAGCTGGACAGGTGGAAGGGGTTTGTGCAAATGCATTTCGGTGGTGGTGATTATAATTCAGTTAGATTTAGTGTATTTATGGAAAAGGACAAAGATAGATTGTTGCTCAGATTTCGCTAGATGTTCGAAAGATCGAACAAATAGGTTTGCAATTTTCCTTTTAGGATTCAAATGTAAGTTTGGTCTGAACAAACACACAGGCAACAGATTTCATGTACAAAGATTTATCTTTAATAAATGCTTAACAAACACCGTTCATTATTTAAGGTACAATTCCAAAATATAAGACTCACAACTTATATTGATATTACCTGATTTGGTCCGAGGTGATCAATCTCTGTCCAAACCTCTATGTAAGGTTCTGTCCCCAGGTCCCTGCTGTCGAGTGTTGCTCCTAGGTCCTCTCTCTCTATCTGGGGTTTTTCCTCCTGGCTTATACTATCCTATAATCTGTCCCATCTCTTTAGTTACACATGTGTTACTGTCCCTGCATCCTGATGATTAGTTTACCCTAGTCCACATCCTGTCTCATCTCCTTGATTAGTTTACGTCTTACTTCATTTAACTGGCGTCTGTAGTGACCTCACTCGTGTCTGACGAGGTTACCTATGAGCCCTGTGTTTCAGAACATTCCTGAACCTCTGCATTATTTATCCATTATCCCTTACACATGGTGATTCCTTCACTTTATTTCAGTTTTAATATTACTCCTCCCTTGGGTCCCGGCTCGTGTTCGGGACAGTCCCAAACTGGAACTGGGGTCGTAGGGATCGGGGTGGTGGTCTGCTTATGTTGCAACACAGTTTATCTATCTTAGTACAATTCCTCTCATACTCTGAATCAACAGGATTTGCCCCCGATAGAACCTATGGGTACCCCGTGTGTTCTGCATAGCCATCCATACTATAGCCTTAACATCTTTTCCCGTACACGCAATACACTCAGTTGAGTTTCCATTGCCGTCTCATGGCAGGTTTTTCCTTGGCTGCTGCACCTGCACTCGTTGCCATTGGTAGCTGCGTGAAAACCTGCATTGTTGTCTTGGGCACAGTTCTGACTGTTCCGTCCGTCTGCGGGAATAGTTACATCCGAGTTCTCAGTGAGGAGGATACAGCCAAACACCAGACCACAGTTCCCCAGAAGGGTGGGTACTGTGATTTCCAGGTGCAATAATCAGTTACCCAGAAGGGTGCGTACTGGGATTTCCATGTGCAATAATCAGTTACCTAGAAGGGTAGGTACTGTGATTTCCAGGTCCAATAATCAGTTACCCAGAAGGGTGCGTACTGGGATTTCCAGGTGCAATAATCAGTTACCCAGAAGGGTGGGTACTGGGATTTCCAGGTGCAATAATCAGTTACCCAGAAGGGTGGGTACTGGGATTTCCATGTGCAATAATCAGTTACCTAGAAGGGTAGGTACTGGGATTTCCATGTGCAATAATCAGTTACCGAGAAGGGTAGGTACTGGGATTTCCATGTGCAATAATCAGTTACCCAGAAGGGTGGGTACTGGGATTTCCATGTGCAATAATCAGTTACCCAGAAGGGTGGGTACTGTGATTTCCAGGTGCAATAATCAGTTACCCAGAAGGGTGGATACTGGGATTTCCATGTGCAATAATCAGTTACCGAGAAGGGTAGGTGCTGGGAACCCCAGAAGGGTGGGTACTGTGATTTCCATGTGCAATAATCAGTTACCTAGAAGGGTGGGTACTGGGATTTCCATGTGCAATAATCAGTTACCGAGAAGGGTGGGTACTGGGGTTTCCAGGTGCAATAATCAGTTACCCAGAAGGGTGGGTACTGGGGATTCCAGGTGCAATAATCAGTTACCCAGAAGGGTGGGTACTGGGGTTTCCAGGTCCAATAATCAGTTACCCAGAAGGGTGGGTACTGGGGTTTCCAGGTCCAATAATCAGTTACCCAGAAGGGTGGGTACTGGGGTTTCCAGGTCCAATAATCAGTACCCCAGAAGGGTGGGTACTGGGGTTTCCAGGTCCAATAATCAGTACCCCAGAAGGGTGGGTACTGGGATTTCCAGGTGCAATAATCAGTTACCCAGAAGGGTGGGTGCTGGGGTTTCCAGGTCCAATAATCAGTTATCTAGAAGGGTGGGTACTGGGGTTTCCAGGTCCAATAATCAGTTATCTAGAAGGGTGGGTACTGGGGTTTCCAGGTGCAATAATCAGTTACCCAGAAGGGTGGGTACTGGGGTTTCCAGGTGCAATAATCAGTTACCCAGAAGGGTGGGTACTGGGGATTCCAGGTGCAATAATCAGTTACCCAGAAGGGTGGGTACTGGGGTTTCCAGGTCCAATAATCAGTTACCCAGAAGGGTGGGTACTGGGGTTTCCAGGTCCAATAATCAGTTACCCAGAAGGGTGGGTACTGGGGTTTCCAGGTCCAATAATCAGTACCCCAGAAGGGTGGGTACTGGGATTTCCAGGTGCAATAATCAGTTACCCAGAAGGGTGGGTGCTGGGGTTTCCAGGTCCAATAATCAGTTATCTAGAAGGGTGGGTACTGGGGTTTCCAGGTCCAATAATCAGTACCCCAGAAGGGTGGGTACTGGGGTTTCCAGGTCCAATAATCAGTTACCCAGAAGGGTGGGTACTGGGGTTTCCAGGTCCAATAATCAGTACCCCAGAAGGGTGGGTACTGGGGTTTCCAGGTCCAATAATCAGTTACCCAGAAGGGTGGGTACCGGGGTTTCCAGGTCCAATAATCAGTACCCGAGAAGGGGGGGTACTGGGGTTTCCAGGTCCAATAATCAGTACCCCAGAAGTGTGGGTACTGGGGTTTCCAGGTGCAATATTCAGTTACCCCAGAAGGGTGGGTACTGGGGTTTCCAGGTGCAATAATCAGTAACTCAGAAGGGTGGGTACTGGGGTTTCCAGGGGCAATAATCAGTTACCCAGAAGGGTGGGTACTGGGGTTTCCAGGTGTAATAATCAGTTACCCAGAAAGGTGGGTACTGGGGTTTCCAGGTGTAATAATCAGTTACCCAGAAGGGTGGGTACTGGGGTTTCCAGGTGTAATAATCAGTTACCCAGAAGGGTGGGTACTGGAGTTTCCAGGTGCAATAATCAGTTACCCAGAAGGGTGGGTACTGGGGTTTCCAGGTGTAATAATCAGTTACCCAGAAGGGTGGGCACTGGGGTTTCCAGGTGTAATAATCAGTTACCCAGAAAGGTGGGTACTGGGGTTTCCAGGTGCAATAATCAGTTACCCAGAAGGGTGGGTACTGGGGTTTCCAGGTGTAATAATCAGTTACCCAGAAAGGTGGGTACTGTGGTTTCCAGGTGTAATAATCAGTTACCCAGAAGGGTGGGTACTGGGGTTTCCAGGTGCAATAATCAGTTACCCAGAAGGGTGGGTACTGGGGTTTCCAGGTGCAATAATCAGTTACCCAGAAGGGTGGGTACTGGGGTTTCCAGGTGCAATAATCTGTTACCCAGAAGGGTGGGTATTGGGATTTCCAGGTGCAATAATCAGTTACCCAGAAAGGTGGGTACTGGGGTTTCCAGGTGTAATAATCAGTTACCCAGAAGGGTGGGTACTGGGATTTCCAGGTGTAATAATCAGTTACCCAGAAGGGTGGGAACTGGGATTTCCAGGTGCAATAATCAGTTACCCCAGAAGGGTGGGTACTGGAGTTTCCAGGTGCAATAATCAGTTACCCAGAAGGGTGGGAACTGGGATTTCCAGGTGCAATAATCAGTTACCCAGAAGGGTGGGTACTGGGATTTCCAGGGGCAATAATCAGTTACCCAGAAGGGTGGGTACTGGGGTTTCCAGGTGCAATAATCAGTTACCCAGAAGGGGGGGTACTGGGGTTTCCAGGGGCAATAATCAGTTACCCAGAAGAGTGGGTACTGGGGTTTCCAGGTGCAATAATCAGTTACCCAGAAGAGTGGGTTCTGGGATTTCCAGGTGCAATAATCAGTACCCCAGAAGGGTGGGTACTGGGGTTTCCAGGTGCAATAATCAGTTACCCAGAAGGGTGGGTACTGGGGTTTCCAGGTCCAATAATCAGTTCCCCAGAAGGGTGGGTACTGGGGATTCCAGGTGCAATAATCAGTTACCCAGAAGGGTGGGAACTGGGATTTCCAGGTGCAATAATCAGTTACCCAGAAGGGTGGGTACTGGGGTTTCCAGGTGCAATAATCAGTTACCCAGAAGGGTGGGTACTGGGGTTTCCAGGTGCAATAATCAGTTACCCAGAAGAGTGGGTACTGGGGTTTCCAGGTGCAATAATCAGTTACCCAGAAGAGTGGGTACTGGGGTTTCCAGGTGCAATAATCAGTTACCCAGAGGGGTGGGTACTGGGGTTTCCAGGTGTAATAATCAGTTTACCAGAAGGGTGGGTACTGGGGTTTCCAGGTGCAATAATCAGTTACCCAGAAGAGTGGGTACTGGGGTTTCCAGGTGCAATAATCAGTTACCCAGAAGAGTGGGTACTGGGGTTTCCAGGTGTAATAATCAGTTTACCAGAAGGGTGGGTACTGGGGTTTCCAGGTGTAATAATCAGTTACCCAGAAGGGTGGGTACTGGGATTTCCAGGTGCAATAATCAGTTACCCAGAAGGGTGGGTACTGGGATTTCCAGGTGCAATAATCAGTTACCCAGAAGGGTGGGTACTGGGGATTCCAGGTGCAATAATCAGTTACCCAGAAGGGTGGGTACTGGGGTTTCCAGGTGCAATAATCAGTTACCCAGAAGGGTGGGTGCTGGGGTTTCCAGGTCCAATAATCAGTTACCCAGAAGGGTGGGTACTGGGGTTTCCAGGTCCAATAATCAGTTACCCAGAAGGGTGGGTACTGGGGTTTCCAGGTCCAATAATCAGTACCCCAGAAGGGTGGGTACTGGGGTTTCCAGGTCCAATAATCAGTACCCCAGAAGGGTGGGTACTGGGATTTCCAGGTGCAATAATCAGTTACCCAGAAGGGTGGGTGCTGGGGTTTCCAGGTCCAATAATCAGTTATCTAGAAGGGTGGGTACTGGGGTTTCCAGGTCCAATAATCAGTACCCCAGAAGGGTGGGTACTGGGGTTTCCAGGTGCAATAATCAGTTACCCAGAAGGGTGGGTACTGGGGATTCCAGGTGCAATAATCAGTTACCCAGAAGGGTGGGTACTGGGGTTTCCAGGTGCAATAATCAGTTACCCAGAAGGGTGGGTACTGGGGTTTCCAGGTCCAATAATCAGTTACCCAGAAGGGTGGGTACTGGGGTTTCCAGGTCCAATAATCAGTACCCCAGAAGGGTGGGTACTGGGATTTCCAGGTGCAATAATCAGTTACCCAGAAGGGTGGGTGCTGGGGTTTCCAGGTCCAATAATCAGTTATCTAGAAGGGTGGGTACTGGGGTTTCCAGGTCCAATAATCAGTACCCCAGAAGGGTGGGTACTGGGGTTTCCAGGTCCAATAATCAGTTACCCAGAAGGGTGGGTACTGGGGTTTCCAGGTCCAATAATCAGTACCCAGAAGGGTGGGTACTGGGGTTTCCAGGTCCAATAATCAGTTACCCAGAAGGGTGGGTACCGGGGTTTCCAGGTCCAATAATCAGTACCCGAGAAGGGGGGGTACTGGGGTTTCCAGGTCCAATAATCAGTACCCCAGAAGTGTGGGTACTGGGGTTTCCAGGTGCAATATTCAGTTACCCCAGAAGGGTGGGTACTGGGGTTTCCAGGTGCAATAATCAGTAACTCAGAAGGGTGGGTACTGGGGTTTCCAGGGGCAATAATCAGTTACCCAGAAGGGTGGGTACTGGGGTTTCCAGGTGTAATAATCAGTTACCCAGAAAGGTGGGTACTGGGGTTTCCAGGTGTAATAATCAGTTACCCAGAAGGGTGGGTACTGGAGTTTCCAGGTGCAATAATCAGTTACCCAGAAGGGTGGGCACTGGGATTTCCAGGTGCAATAATCAGTTACCCAGAAGGGTGGGTACTGGGGTTTCCAGGTGTAATAATCAGTTACCCAGAAAGGTGGGTACTGGGGTTTCCAGGTGCAATAATCAGTTACCCAGAAGGGTGGGTACTGGGGTTTCCAGGTGCAATAATCTGTTACCCAGAAGGGTGGGTATTGGGATTTCCAGGTGCAATAATCAGTTACCCAGAAAGGTGGGTACTGGGGGGGTTTCCAGGTGTAATAATCAG